>NC_069500.1:694296491-694623157 GCF_027579735.1 Bombina bombina
AAACTGAATATAAGATAGTAATAATTTTAAGTTTTAACTTATTTCTTCTGTATTTGTATGGTTCATGGTGGTTTTTCTTCTGGATCTATACAGGAAAAGGGGATAATGAAGGGGATAAGAATCTGGATCTATACAGGAAAAGGGGATAAGGAAAACATTAAATTAAACAATTCATAGAAACAAAAAAAAGATTAAATATCTTTGTTAAGCCCCTTCGGGTACATAATTTCTAGTTTATTTATCCATACCACCTCTCTTTGCTTTCATTTTTTTTAATTTTATTTTTATTCTGTTTTAGCCTCTTCTTTGTTTTGGTGTATGTTCCAAAATATGGAACCTCAATTGACTCAAATTATGGTTCATCTGTTTAAAGTGTGCAGATACTGGCAAATCTAATGTTCCCTTTCTTATAGTGTATTTATGTTGGGTAATTCTGTCTTTTATTTTTTGACTAGTTTTCACAATGCAGATTAAAGCACAGGGGCATTTTAAGAGATACATTATGAAATCTGTCTGACAGGTATATAGGCTATTGCTTTTAAATCTTTTACCAGATTGGGGATGTACTACTGTTTCTCCTCTTATCACATTGTTGCAATGTGAGCAATTATAGCAGGGAAAAGTGCCTTTTTTACTTGAAGTCGATTTGATCTGTTTTTTACTTTCTAGATAATTTTTTACTAGGCTATCACATAGATTTCTAGATATGTTATATGATAACATAGGCATATTTTGAAATTCCCTAATCTCTGGATAACTTTTCTTTAAGGTAAACCAATGTTTTTTCACTATTTCTGAGATCTGCTTACTATTATCATTATAAATACTGATAAAGGGAATCCTATTTTGTTGTTCATTCCTTTTTTTCTTTATAAGCAACTGTTTTCTGTCTATCTGGCTCACTTTAATAAGTTTTGTGTTTATCACTTTATAAGGATAGCCCCTCTGTGTAAATTTGTAGCTTATGTCTGATAGTCTCTTTCTGCTACGATCCTCGTCACTCACTAGTCTTTTGACCCTTATGTATTGGTATTTTGGAAATAATTTCAAAGTATTTTCTGGGTAACAGCTATCATAGGATAATAATGTCTTTTTATCTGTTTCTTTAATGAAAATATTAGTTTTAAACAAATTATTTTCTATATAAACTGTCACATCCAGAAAATTAATGAACTCATGATTACATTGCATGGTAAATTCTTCATTGTCGGTACAGGCATTCAATTGTGTCACAAACTGATTTAAGGTGTCAATATCTCCTTACCATATCATAAAAACATCATCTATATAGCACCACCTTACACATGCAAACAATTCACTGGGATACACATATTTCTGTTCATACATTCCCATATATATGCCTGCGTATGGTGGCGCCATATTTACACCCATGGCGTTCCCTTTTTTTGTCTGTAATAGATATCTTCAAACAGGAAAAAGTTATTATTTAAAATGTTTTTAATAATTACATTATGAAGTAATTCTGATGGTCTGTATATATATATTTTCATTTTCCCAAAAGCTTCTGGATGCATCTAGACCTCCTAGATGGGGAATACATGTATAAAGATTTTTTACATCTAGAGTGACCAATATAGGGGGTATATCATCTTTCCAATCAACTTTCTCTAGATTGTTTAAAAAATCAGTTGTATCTTCTATGTATGAAGGTAATACACATACTATAGGTTTCAGAATCCTATCTAAAAAAGTGGCTATGTTAGAGGGAACTGAATCTATACTTGCCACAATTGGGCGACTGGGGGGATTTTCAAATACATTTATGAAGTTGGGGGTAAAATGTATATTACTGGAGTAATGCATTATTTTTAATTAAATATTTCTTAAGTTTTTTTGTCAACAATTTTTGCTTCAAAGGCTCTATTAATTAGACTGTTAACACCTGTATATTGTTTAATGGATTGCACTCCAGTTTCTCATATACATCAATATCCATTAATTGTGGATTTATCTCTGCTATATATTTGATCTTGTCCATTACGACAATAGCTCCTTCCTTGTTTGCAGGTTTTATAATGATATTGGGGTTATTTACAATTTCAGTTAGAGATTTCTTTTCATCTATTGACAGATTATATTTGAAAGTTAAACCTTGATGTAGTTTAATGTTATGTTTCAATTGTTATATATCTCTGCTGACTAGGGGAGATATATGTTACAACTGGATAATAACAGGTTGGTGGAATAAATTCAGATTTATTTATTATATCAAAATTAGAAAATTTTAAACAATCATCATTCATAGGAAAAATTACAGAATTAAAATTTCTAGGCTTTCTGGAAAATTAACTTTTAAACATACATTTCTAAAGAATCTGAACATTTCAATGTCCAAGTCCAACTTGTTTAAAATATTGCTTAGGCAAAAACCCAGACCTCTGTTCAGCAAATCAGTTTGTGTTGGGCTTAATGCAATATATTTACCACTAGGTTATTTACAGTTTCACACGGCGGCCTGTCTGTGGTCAACTTGAGGCTTCGTTGATGTATCCGCCACCCCTCCATCTCGTCTGCCTCCCTGTGAGTAAAAAGATGACTGTGATCGGGGTGTTATTTCAGCCCGGTGTGCCTCTCGATGAATTGCTCATGTTGATCTCACTGATCGATCTCTTTCACGCCATTTCTGGTGTCTGATGTTGTTTCTGAAGCATTGCGTATCGCGAGATTCCCATCTGTAACACGTGACCACTTAGGTAATCAACCGTGTCACAGGAAAAACTTTGTACGTTTGCAATCCTCATTGTTCTTCCTGAATTCGTCTTTGATTGCATCAATCTGGGCTTTTAAAGTGATAAAGTCCATGGAGGTTAACTTTTCCTTTAGGTCCTTTTCCAATGTATTGATCCTCTCCTGGTCTGTTTGTATCTCTTTTTGGATATATTGTATGGTTAAATATCATGATGTCAAATGAACATTTGTTCAGAATTTTTTCAAATGTGGAACAATATTCTTTATTCGTCCATAAAGAGCGTCAGTCTTAGGGATACTCTAAGGCCTCTATGTTCTGCAAGGGTAAAGCAATGAAGTTCACAATTTATTTCTTTTTTCTTTTCTCTTTTCCATTGTTTAGAGTTAATATCTGTGTCCGGAACAGCCAAAAAATCCTTTGGGCCTCTTACCAGAGTAGCGATAGCTGCGGCCTCGATATCAGTAAAGGTAAAGACATACGGCTAGATTTAGAGTTCTGCGGCCAAAGGGGTGCGTTAGCTACGCATGCTTTTTCCCCCTGCACCTTTTAAATACCGCTGGTATTTAGAGTTCACAGAATGGCTGTGTTAGCTCCAAAAAAGGAGCGTAGAGCATATTTACCGCCACAGCTGCAACTCTAAATACCAGAGTTGCTTACGGATGCGGCCAGCTTCAAAAACGTGCTCGTGCACGATTCCCCCATAGAAAACAATGGGGCAGTTTGAGCTGAAAAAAACCCTAACACCTGCAAAAAATGCAGCGTTCAGCTCCTAACGCAGCTACATTGTTTTCTATGGGGAAACACTTTCCTACGTCTGCACCTAACACTCTAACATGTACCCCCGAGTCTAAACACCCCTAACCTTACACTTATTAACCCCTAATATGCCGCCCCCCGCTATCGCTGACCCCTGCATATTATTTTTAAAACCCCTAATCTGCCGCTCCGTATACCACGGCAACATACATTATAGTTATGTACCCCTAATCTGCTGCCTCTAACACCGCCGACCCCTATATTATATCTATTAACCCCTAATCTGCCCCCCACAACGTCGCCGCCAGCTACCTACAATAATTAACACCTAATCTGCCGATCGGATCTCGCCGCTAGTCTAATAAATGGATTAACCCCTAAAGCTAAGTCTAACCCTAACACTAACACACCCCTAACTTAAATATAATTTAAATCTAACAAAATAAATTAACTATTATTAAATAAATTATATCCTATTTAAAGCTAAATACTTACCTGTAAAATAAACCTAATATAGCTACAATATAAATAATAATTATATTGTAGCTATTTTAGGATTTATATTTATTTTACAGGCAACTTTGTAATTATTTAAACAGGTACACTAGCTATTAAATAGTTAACTATTTAATAGCTAAAATAGTTAAAATAATTACAAAATTACCTGTAAAATAAATCCTAAACTAAGTTACAATTAAACCTAACACTACACTATCAATAAATTAATTAAATAAACTACCTACAATTACCTACAATTAAACCTAGACACTACACTATCAATAAATTAATTAAATAAAATACCTACAAATAACTACAATGAAATAAACTAACTAAAGTACAAAAAATAAAAAAGAACTAAGTTACAAAAAATAAAAAAATATTTACAAACATTAGAAAAATATTACAACAATTTTAATTTAATTACACCTACTCTAAGCCCCCTAATAAAATAACAAAGCCCCCCAAAATAAAAAATGCCCTACCCTATTCTAAAATTAAAATAGAAAAGCTCTTTTACCTTACCAGCCCTGAAAAGGGCCCTTTGCGGGGCATGCCCCAAAGAATTCAGCTCTTTTGCCTGTAAAAAAAAAAACATACAATACCCCCCCAACATTACAACCCACCACCCACATACCCCTAATCTAACCCAAACCCCCCTTAAATAAACCTAACACTAAGCCCCTGAAGATCTCCCTACCTTGTCTTCACCTCACCGGGTTCAGCGATCGGTCCAGAAGAGGGTCCGAAGTCTTGATCCAAGCAGCGGCTGAAGAACTCCATCATCGGGCTGAAGTCGGAAGTCCATCATCGGGATGAAGTCTTCTATCAAGCGGCATCTTCAATCTTCTTTCTTCCGGAGTGGAGCGGAGCCATCTTCTTTCCAGCCGACGCGGATCCAACCTCTTCAAGCGACGCCTACTCGCCGAATGACGGTTCCTTTAAATGACGTTATCCAAGATGGCGTCCCTCGAATTCCGATTGGCTGATAGGATTCTATCAGCCAATCGGAATTAAGGTAGGAATATTCTGATTGGCTGATGGAATCAGCCAATCAGATTAAAGTTCAATCCGATTGGCTGATTGGTATCAGCCAATCAGATTGAGCTCGCATTCTATTGGCTGATCGGAACAGCCAATAGAATGCGAGCTCAATCTGATTGGCTGATCCAATCAGCCAATCGGATTGAACTTGAATCTGATTGGCTGATGTTAGCAGCCAATCAGTATTTTCCTACCTTAATTCCGATTGGCTGATAGAATCCTATCAGCCAATCGGAATTCGAGGGACGCCATCTTGGATGACGTCCCTTAAAGGAACCTTCATTCTTCAGTTGGACGTCGGAAGAAGAGGATAGATCCGTGCTGGAGGTCTTCAGGATGGAGCCGCTCATCAGATGAAGATAGAAGATGCCGCTTGGATCAAGATGGTTGCCGGTCCGGATCTCATTTTCTTCCCGGATAGGATGAAGACTTTGGAGCCTCTTCTGGACCTCTTCAGCAGACGCTTGATAGAAGACTTCAGCCGGATTATGGATCGCCAGCCCCTGCTTGGGCTTGGATGAAGACTTTGGAGCCAGGACGGATCGGTGTGATACCTAGATGATCTTCAGGGGGGTAGTGTTAGGTTTATTTAAGGGGTGTTTGGGTTAGATTAGGGGTATGTGGGTGGTGGGTTTTAATGTTGGGGGGGGGGTTGTATTTTTCTTTTACAGGCAAAAAGAGCTGAATTCTTTGGGGCATGCCCCACAAAGGGCCCTTTTAAGGGCTGGTAAGGTAAAAAAGCTTTGAACTTTTAAATTTAGAATAGGATAGGGCATTTTATTATTTTGGGGGGCTTTGTTTATTTTATTAGGGGGCTTAGAGTAGGTGTAATTAGTTTAAAATTGTTGTAATATTTTCTAATGTTTGTAAATATTTTTTTATTTTTTGTAACGTAGTTCTTTTTTATTTTTTGTACTTTAGTTAGTTTATTTATAGTATTTATTTGTAGGTATTGTATTTAATTAATTTATTGATAGTGTAGTGTTAGGTTTAATTGTAGGTAATTGTAGTATTTTATTTAATTTATTTATTGATAGTGTAGTGTTAGGTTTAATTGTAACTAGGTTAGGATTTATTTTACAGGTAATTTTGTAATTATTTTAACTAGGTAACTATTAAATAGTTATTAACTATTTAATAGCTATTGTACCTGGTTAAAATAATTACAAAGTTACCTGTAAAATAAATATAAATCCTAAAATAGCTACAATATAATTATAATTTATATTGTAGCTATATTAGGGTTTATTTTACAGGTAAGTATTTAGCTTAAATAGGAATAATTTATTTAATAATAGTTAATTTATTTCGTTAGATTTAAATTATATTTAAGTTAGGGGGGTGTTAGTGTTAGGGTTAGACTTAGCTTTAGGGGTTAATACATTTATTATAGTAGCGGTGAGCTCCAGTCGGCAGATTAGGTGTTAATGCTTGAAGTTACGTGTCGGCGATGTTAGGGAGGGCAGATTAGGGGTTAATACTATTTATGATAGGGTTATTGAGGCGGGAGTGAGGCGGATTAGGGGTTAATAACTTTATTATAATAGCGGCGCGGTCCGATCGGCAGATTAGAGGTTAATAAGTGTAGGCAGGTGGAGGCGACTTTGAGGGGGGCAGATTAGGGGTTAATAAATATAATATAGGGGTTGGCGGTGTTAGGGGCAGCAGATTAGGGGTTCATAGGGATAACATAGGGGGGCAGCGGCGTGCGGTCGGCAGATTAGGGGGTTAAAAAATTTTAATAGAGTGGCGGCGATGTGGGGGGACCTCGGTTTAGGGGTACATAGGTAGTTTATGGGTGTTAGTGTACTTTAGAGCACAGTAGTTAAGAGCTTTATAAACTGGCGTTAGCCCAGAAAGCTCTTACTACTGACTTTTTTCTGTGGCTGGAGTTTTGTCATTAGATTTCTCTAACGCTCACTTCAGCCAAGACCTCTAAATACCCGGCGTTAGAAAGATCCCATTGAAAAGATAGGATACGCAAATGGCGTAGGGTGATCTGCTTTATGGAAGAGTCGCGGCTGCAAAGTGAGCATTAGACCCTTTCCTCACTGACTCCAAATACCAGAGGGCGGTAAAAACCAGCGTTTGGAGCCTCTAACGCTGGTTTTCACGGCTATCGCCCAACTCTAAATCTAGCCGATAAGGTTGTATTTCCATTGCTTAATTATTTTAAATTTATTTGAGATAAGAAGTTGTGCAAGGGATAAGTGATATAGGTAAATGGAATAAATTCCCAGCACTAATTCCTCTTGTTGTTTCTGGGTGCAAGCTGCTTCTGTCCCACCACGACAGATAAAATATGTAGTATAATAAGAAAATCTGTATAAGAAATGATTGTGTATATGACTGATTTGGTAAAAGACTGAACTGCCTACCTCACTGCTTGCATTTCTCACATATAAATGCAACAATTTTGAAAAACAAAGATACAAGGATGGAGGTGGTACCTTACGTCAATCTGTCTCATGTGATAAAGTGATTACATGTATATTACAGTGATAAAAGTAATACAATGAGTGATTGGTGTGATTGATGTATATAGATGAATTAAAATAACGACAAATATTATACAACAATGGAGG
The DNA here is from genome assembly GCF_027579735.1 of Bombina bombina. Lineage (NCBI taxonomy): Eukaryota > Metazoa > Chordata > Amphibia > Anura > Bombinatoridae > Bombina > Bombina bombina. The sequence continues at coordinate 694,304,085 of NC_069500.1, forward strand.
GATAGAAATGCAGATTGTGTGTCTATGTACTCAAAATTACAATACGATAATAAAAGGATAATATTACAATAATAAAGGGGATAATACAGTAATAAAAGGAAACAAATTTATTAAAATATTATTCTGGCAATATCAATGGTAAAACCCGCCCAAACATAAATGGATGGAACACCGGTGTTCAAAAATATTAAACGTTGCTGACAAATAAAATGACTTGACTCACATCTGTGGCTATTTAAAAAATGGGACTAAAAATATGTTGACCAAAAATGTAAGGCAGCTGTTGTAGAAAGATTGTAAACTCATTAGGTAAATCCGATGGTTAAATCCAATAGTTCCACCTTGTATATATAATGCTAAATAACTTTTTTCAACTTTTTATGTGAAATTAGTCCAATCCCTTGGAGCAATTTATAATAGCTATTGCGGTTCTTATGATTGTCTAACTCAATAAGTCAATGTGGTAGTTATGTCAAAGAGTGTTTAGTAATCCTTCTGGGTTTGCACTGTACTTCCCAGTGTATATGACAATCACTTATCCAATATGTCCTTTTTGAGATCTACGGGTTTATTTCTTACCCTGTATATCCGGGCTCACTGTGATTGTAACACCGCGCTCGGTGCTAACCGGAACCTACGGATCTTGGGGGAGCCAATCCCTATAGCTCCTTCTTGGAGCGTGCTGATTCGAATTTCCTTATAGTGCAAAGTTGCCCGATGGCTTTGGAAACTTCCTATCGCTCACTTCGAAAAGAATTCACCTTTTGTCTGCTCCTGCAGTAATTTAGGCTTCTGACAGTGGCGGTCCTGGGAATCTTTTCAAGTGCACGCTTACTGACCAGTGAATGCGTGATGATGCTGTGTGCTGGAACTGGTTTCCTTTTTACGCGTTTCTGCTCTGAGGATTAAGCCTTTGTCAAGAAGTATCATATCCAGCTTTTCATCGCTATTGAAAGGATTTCCTGTTAACCCCTTATTGCTTGTTTTTTCTTTCTTTATTATCTGTATCCTTGATAAACGTTCTTCTTTAACTCCAAGAAAAGCATTGTATACAATAAAGGTGAATTTTGATGTTTTTGTTTGCAAAATAGACAATAGTAGCAATAATAAAAATTAGAGATCGAATGGTGATAAAAAAAATAAATAAATAAAAAAGACAAATAATAAAAATATAATAAAAATACTAATAATAGATGAAATGGATATAATAGACCACAGTTTCTCAAAAACAAGGGGAGGTTTTATTAGTATGCCAAAAAGTGTCAATAAATGGCATTTTCATAAGCTCCATAATTAACAAACAATACTAAACTTTATATATATTTTTCGTATAGATGTTAAAAGGGACACTGAACCCAATTTTTTTTCTTTCATGATTCAGATAGAACTTGCAATTTTAACCCCTTAATGGAGCCGAGGACGTGCAGGGTACGTCCTCAAAAAAAAGCAGTTAATGCCTGAGGACGTACCCAGCACGTCCTCGGTGTGGAAAGCAGCTGGAAGCGATCCTGCTCCGCTTCCAGCTGCTTTCCGGTTATTGCAGTGATGCCTCGATATGGAGGCATCCTGCAATAACCATACATGGCCATTCCGATGCAGAGAGAGCCACTCTGTGGCCCTCTCTGCACCGGACATCGATGGCCGGTAATCATTGGTGGGTGGGAGCCGATTTGGGAGGCGGGGTGGGCGGCCATCGGTGTGCTGTGTTAAGGTCACGGGGGGGTGGGGATCGGGGGCGGCACCGCCGGGGGCGCGCACGGACGCGCGCTGCGTGCACGGAGGGTGGGCGGGCGGGCGCGTGCACGGGGCGGGAGCGGGTGGGAACCGCTACACTACGGAAAAAATTTTAAGTAATAATTGGCCTAATCTTGTTTGTGCAAAAGCACAAAAAGAGAATCGTGGAGGGGGTGGGGGGTTGGTTTTGTGTGGGGGGAAGCTACACTACAGAAATGCTTACAAAATGAAAAATAAAAGACATTTTTCTTCTAAACTGGGTACTTGCAGGACAGCTGCCAGTACCCAAGATGGCGCCTATCAAGTTAGAGTGGGAGGGTTATAGAGCTGGGGGGGATCAGTGAGGTTGGGTGTTAAGGGGGGATCGTACACAGCAGCATATGTAAATATGCTTTTTAAAAAAAAAATAAAAAAAAAATATATAGCTTTTTATTTAGTACTGGCAGACTTTCTGGCCAGTACTTAAGATGGCGGGGACAATTGTGGGGTGGGGGAGGGAAGAGAGCTGTTTGGGAGGGATCAGGGGGTCTGATGTTTCAGGGTGGGAGGCTGAGCTCTACACTAAATCTAATATTAACCCTGCAAGCTACCTAATTAACCCCTTCAATGCTAGCCATAATACACGGTGTGATGCGCAGCGGCATTTAGCGGCCTTCTAAATACCAAAAAGCAACGCCAAAGCCATATATGTCTGCTATTTCTGAACAAAGGGGGATCCCAGAGAAGCATTTACAACCATTTGTGCCATAACTGCACAAGCTGTTTGTAAATGATTTCAGTGAGAAACCTAAAATTGTGAAACATTTTACGTTTTTTTTTAATTTGATCGCATTTGGCGGTGAAATGGTGGCATGAAATATACCAAAATGGGCCTAGATCAATACTTGGGGTTGTCTACTACACTAAACTAAAGCTAAAATTACCCCAAAAAGCTCCCTACATGCTCCCTAATTAACCCCTTCACTGCTGGGCATAATACACGTGTGGTGCGCAGTGGCATTTAGTGGCATTCTAATTACCAAAAAGCAACACCAAAGCATATAAGTCTGCTATTTCTGAACAAAGGGGATCCCAGAGAAGAATTTACAACCATTTGTGCCATAATTGAACAAGCTGTTTGTAAATAATTTCAGTGAGAAACCTAAAGTTTGTGAAAAAAATTTGTGAAAAAGTGAACGATTTTTTTATTTGATCGCATTTGGCGGTGAAAATGGTGGCATGAAATATACCAAAATGGGCCTAGATCAATACTTTGGGTTGTCTACTAAAAAAAAAATATATACATGTCAAGGGATATTCAGGTATTCCAGAAAGATATTAGTGTTCTAAATGTAACTAGCGCTAATTTTGAAAAAAAATGGTTTGGAAATAGCAAAGTGCTACTTGTATTTATGGCCCTATAACTTGCAAAAAAAGTAAAGAACATGTAAACATTGGGTATTTCTAACTCAGGACAAAATTCTAGAAACTATTTAGCATTGGGTGTTTTTTGGTGGTTGTAGAAATGTAACAGATTTTGGGGGTCAAAGTTAGAAAAATTGTTTTTTTTTTTCAATTTTTCCTTCATAATTTATTAATTTTTTTATAGTAAATTATAAGATATGATGAAAAATAATGGTATCTTATGTACAGTCCGTCGATTAATGCGAGAAAAACGGTATAGAATATGTGTGGTACTGTAAAGGAGTAAGAGGAAAATTACAGCTAAACACAAACAGCCGGCAAAAAGGTAAAAATTAGCGCTTGGTCCCCAAACGGACAGAAATTGGAAAAGTGCTGCGGTCATTAATGGGTTAAGGCAAACTTTCAAATTTACTCCTATTATCAAATTTTCTTTGTTGTCTTGCTATCTTTATTTGAAAAAAGAAGGCATCTAAGCTAAGGAGACAGCAAATTTTTCGTTCTGAACCATGGACACACTTTTTTATTGGTTTTGTCTAATCACAAGGACAACCCAATTTGTTCACTAAAAATGGGCCAGCATCAAAACTTACATTCTTGCTTTTCAAACAAACATACCAAGAGAATGAAGACAATTGATAATAGGAGTAAATTAGAAAGTTGCTTAAAATTGCATGCTCTATCTGAATCACAAAAGAAAAAAATTGGGTTCAGTGTCTCTTTAAATACACGGATGGACTTTAAGAGGTGTTTTGAAGAAACTTTTGTCCTAGAGACTGATTTACTTTTATTTTCATTTTAAATCTATAAAATGCTCAATTAAAACATATTAATATTAATGTTCCATCTTTATGCAATCATTTATTAACCAACTAAAGTACAGACTATGGCCTAGATTAGGAGTTCGGCGTTAGCCGTCAAAACCAGCGTTAGAGGGCTCCTAACCTGGTTTTGGCCGCCCGCTGGTATTTGGAGTCAGTGATTAAAAGGGTCTAAACGCTCACTTTACAGCCGCGACTTTTCCATACCGCAGATCCCCCTACGCCAATTTGCGAAGCCTAACTTTTCAATGGGATCTTCCTAACGCCGTGTATTTAGAGTCGTTTCTGAAGTGAGCGTTAGAGCTCTAACGACAAAATTCCAGCCGCCCTGAAAATAGCAGGAGTTAAGAGCTTTCTGGCTAACGCCGGTTTAATAAAGCTCTTAACTACTGTACCCTAAAGTACACTAACACCCATAAACTACCTATGTACCCCTAAACCGAGCTCCCCCCACATCGCCGCCACTCGATAAAAATTTTAGACCCCTAATCTGGCCGACCGCCACCTACGTTATACTTATGTACCCCTAATCTGAGCTGCCCCTAACCCCCGCCGACCCCCTATATTACATTTATTAACCCCTAATCTGCCCCCACAACATCGCCGCCAGCTACTTAAAATAGATTAACCCCTAATCTTCCGACCGCAAAGCGCCGCCACCTACGTTATCCCTATGTACCCCTAATCTGCTGCCCCTAACACCGCCGACCCCTATATTATATTTTATTAACCCCTAATCTGCCCCCCTCAACGTCGCCGACACCTACCTACACTTATTAACTCCTAATCTGCCGAGACGGAACCTGAGCGCTACTATAAATAAAGTTATTAGCCCCTAATCCGCCTCACTACCCCTATCATAAATAGTATTAACCCCCTAATCTGCCCTCCCTAACATCGCCGTACACCTAACTTCAATTATTAAACCCCTAATCTTCCGATCGTAGCTCACCGCTATTCTAATAAATGTATTAACCCCTAAAGCTAAGTCTAACCCTAGACACTAACACCCCCCTAAATTAAATATAATTTACATCTAACAAAATAAATTAACTCTTATTAAATAAATTAATCCTATTTAAAGCTAAATACTTACCTGTAAAATAAACCCTAATATAGCTACAATAAAATTATAATTATATTAATAGCTATTTTAGGATTAATATTTATTTTACAGGCAACTTGGGTATTTATTTTAACTAGGTACAATAGCTATTAAATAGTTTAAGAACTATTTAATAGTTACCTAGTTAAAATAATTACAAAATTAACCTGTAAAATAAATCCTAACCTAAGATATAATTAAACCTAACACTACCCTATCAATAAAATAATTAAATAAACTACCTACAATTTTTTTACCTACAATTAACCTAACACTACCAATATAATTAAATAAACACAAATCCCTACAAATAAATACAATTAAATAAACTAGCTAAAGTACAAAAAATAAAAAGAACTAAGTTACAGAAAATAAAAAAATATTTACAAACATAAGAAAAATATTACAACAATTTTAAACTAAATACACCTACTCCTAAAGCCCCCAAATAAAATAACAAAGCCCCCCAAAATAAAAGAATTCCCTACCCTATTCTAAATTAAAAAAGTTACAAGCTCTTTTACCTTACCAGCCCTGAACAGGGCCCTTTGCGGGGCATGCCCCAAGAAGTTCACTCTTTTGCCTGTAAAAATAAACATACAATACCCCCACCCCAACATTACAACCCACCACCCACATACCCCTAATCTAACCCAAACCCCCCTTAAATAAACTAACACTAATCCCCTGAAGATCTTCCTACCTTGTCTTCACCACCAGGTATCACCGAGTCGGGTCCTGGCTCCGATATCTTCATCCAACCCAAGCGGGGGCTAGACATCCACTGAAGAAGTCCAGAAGAGGGTCCAAAGTCTTCCTCCTATCCGGCAAGAAGAGGACATCCGGACCGGCAAACAACGTCTCCAAGCGGCATCTTCGATCTTCTCCATCCGGAGCGAAGCGGCAGGATCCTGAAGACCTCCAGCGCGGAACATCCATCCGGCCCACACTGATCGACGAATGACTGTTCCTTTAAGGGGACGTCATCCAAGATGGGCGTCCCTCGAATTTCCGATTGGGCTGATAGGATTCTATCAGCCAATCGGAATTAAGGTATGAATTTTCTGATTGGCTGATGGAATCAGCCAATCAGAATCTAGTTCAATCCGATTGGCTGATCCAATCAGCCAATCAGATTGAGCTCGCATTCTATTGGCTGATCGGAACAGCCAATAGAATGCGAGCTCAATCTGATTGGCTGATTGGATCAGACAATCGGATTGAACTTGATTCTGATTGGCTGATTCCATCAGCCAATCAGAAAATTCATACCTTAATTCCGATTGGCTGATAGAATCCTATCAGCCAATCGGAATTCGAGGGACGCCATCTTGGATGACGTCCCTTAAAGGAACAGTCATTCGTCGATCAGTCGTCGGGCCGGATGGATGTTCCGCGCTGGAGGTCTTCAGGATCCTGCCGCTTCGCTCCGGATGGAAGAAGATCGAAGATGCCGCTTGGAGAAGATGTTTGCCGGTCCGGATGTCCTCTTCTTGCCGGATAGGAGGAAGACTTTGGACCCTCTTCTGGACTTCTTCAGTGGATGTCTAGCCCCCGCTTGGGTTGGATGAAGATATCGGAGCCAGGACCGATCGGTGATACCTGATGGTGAAGACAAGGTAGGAAGATCTTCAGGGGATTAGTGTTTAGGTTTATTTAAGGGGTTTGGGTTAGATTAGGGGTATGTGGGTGGTGGGTTGTAATGTTGGGGGTGGGGTTAATGTAGTTTATTTTTACAGGCAAAAGAGCTGAACTTCTTGGGCATGCCCCGCAAAGGGCCCTTTTCAGGGCTGGTAAGGTAAAAGAGCTTGTAACTTTTTAATTTAGAATAGGGTAGGGAATTTTTTATTTTGGGGGGCTTTGTTTATTTTATTAGGGGGCTTATGAGTAGGTGTAATTAGTTTAAAATTGTTGTAATATTTTTCTTATGTTTGTAAATATTTTTTATTTTCTGTAACTTAGTTCTTTTTTATTTTTTGTACTTTAGCTAGTTTATTTAATTGTATTTATTTGTTAGGAATTGTGTTTATTTAATTTATTGGTAGTGTTAGGTTAATTGTAGGTAATTGTAGGTAGTTTATTTAATTATTTTATTGATAGGGGTAGTGTTAGGGTTTAATTATATCTTAGGTTAGGATTTATTTTACAGGGTAATTTTGTAATTATTTTAACTAGGTAACTATTAAATAGTTCTTAACTATTTAATAGCTATTGTACCTAGTTTAAAAATAAATACCAAGTTGCCTGTAAAATAAATATTAATCCTAAAATAGCTATAATATCATTATAATTTATATTGTCTATATTAGGGTTTATTTTACAGGTAAGTATTTAGCTTTAAATAGGATTAATTTATTTAATAAGAGTTAATTTATTTCGTTAGATGTAAATTATATTTAAGTTAGGGGGTGTTAGTGTTAGGGTTAGACTTAGCTTTAGGGGTTAATACATTTATAGAATAGGCGGTGAGCTCCGATCGAAGATTAGGGGTTAATAATTGAAGGTAGGTGTCGGCGATTTAGGGAGGGCAGATTAGGGGTTAATACCATTTATGATAGGGTTAGTGAGGCGGATTAGGGGTTAATAACTTTATTATAGTAGCGCTCAGGTCCGCTCGGCAGATTAGGGGTTAATAAGTGTAGGTAGGTGTCGGCGACGTTGTGGGGGGCAGATTAGGGGTTAATAAATATAACATAGGGGTCGGCGATGTTAGGGCAGCAGATTAGGGGTACATAGGGATAACGTAGGTTGCGGCGGTTTACGGAGCGGCAGATTAGGGGTTAAAAGTGTAATGCAGGGGTCAGCGATAGCGGGGGCGGCAGAATAGGGGTTAATAAGTGTAAGGTTAGGGGTGTTTAGACTCGGGGTACATGTTAGGGTGTTAGGTGCAGACGTAGGAAGTGTTTTCCCATAGGAAACAATGGGGCTGCGTTAGGAGCTGAACGCTGCTTTTTTGCAGGTGTTAGGTTTTTTTTCAGCTCAAACAGCCCCATTGTTTCCTATGGGGGAATCGTGCACGAGCACGTTTTTGATGCCGGCCGCGTCCGTAAGCAACTCTGGTATCGAGAGTTGCATTTGCGGTAAAAATGCTCTACGCTCCTTTTTTGGAGCCTAACGCAGCATTTGTTTGAACTCTCGATACCAGAGTTAATTTTATGGTGCGGCCAGAAAAAAGCCCGCGGAGCGTTAACAGCCCTTTTACCGCCGAACTCCAAATCTAGGCCTATATGTAAATTAGTATAGTACCAATAACTAATAGGTCTTCTGTTATTTATTTGGTGGCACAAAGATATATAAAGAACTAGGGAGGACTATATTTGAGCCTATATGAGAATTAACTGTATTACAGAGTCTAATACTCTGGGATCAAAGAAAAAGACTTTTAGTACAAAGGAATGAGTGGTAAACGACAGATTAAACCCCTAAAAATGTTCATAAGGGTTACAAATAAAACATTTTTTTATAAGTTACTAAATAAGAAAATGAAGGTCTAGTTTCACTAATCAAACCCTTGGTAGATAGTTGTACCAAAGTTGTAATAAACTCTGCTTCTTTTTTTAAGAGCTTCCTCTCCATATTTCCCCTCCAGCCATCTTTCAGTATTTTTCTAATACCCTAGAATTTTTAATGCGTCTATCTGCCTGGTGTTTTTCTTTGAAATACCTTTATAGAACTGTATCCTATCTATGATTGTTTCTATTGCCCAATAAGTGTTTGTCCAAAATATCTCATATTGCTATCACATTGTATAAGATACACAATGTTAATGTTCTGTGCATCTAATAATTTCTGATATCTTAATTTCTTTACCTGTTTTTTTTCTGATTTACTGCTGTATTTGCATGATTTACAAACTATGCATGTATTAAGAGGCCTTCTATTTCTTCTCTCCTTTGAGGTCTAAAATTCCTTTATTAAACATCTTTTTGTTTACTATTCTTAAATTCACTGGGGGCCAGTATAAGATTTTAAATTTCTTAGCCTTCCTATAGTATGAAATCTTGGATTTTTTCCCCAGTGTTTGACCTAATAGGGGATCTTTCAACAGGAGGTGCCAATGCTTGTTTATTATTCTCTTGAACATCTTATGTGCTGAATATGTGGTGATAATTGGGATCTCTACATCAAAGTTGTTCCCTCCCTTTTCTTTACTTCATTATGCTTTCTCTATCTACGTTCTTCATTTCTTCTGCAGTTCTCTCAATTTTCTCTATATCATAGCCTTTCTTTTCAAATATCTCTATGGGGGGGGGAGCTAACCGTCGTACTGAGCAGGAGGTGCACAGACAGGAGGCTCCTGGTCCCTGTGAGACATAAAGGTCCATTATACCTTCAATTTACTTGAAATTAGGGGCACTTTGAGTTCCTTCTCTCACCTGCTTCTACCCTTAGCATTTTTTTTAAGAAGCTGGTGCAAAGAAAAGGACAGAGGTCTGAGGATTAAGTGCCGCTGCTAGTCACCTCAATCAATCCACCTTCTGCATGCTCCGGAGGGTCGGGGATCCGCTCCGGAGCATAGGCACGGGACAATAAGCAGTAGTTCTCCTCCAGTGACTTTGACCCCAGGAACCAAGAGTTGCTGACCGCAGGGTGTTATGGTGCTTACCGAAGCTCCAGTACGGAGGAGTGTCTCCTGTAGTGTGCAACCTGAGGAGGAGAAGTCCTGTTGTGGAGCGGTGGTCCCTGGGCCCTGAGCTGCACGAAGATACCTCTCTATACCAAGCTCCCACCTTTGGCGCGAACGGCGGCCATATTTGTTCCTCTCCGTGCGAGAACCTCACTGCTCTCCTGGGGCCTTCTTTTGAAATTAGGGGCACTTTGAGTTCCTACTCTCACCTGCATCTACCCTTAGCACTCAGAATGTTTTTTAAGAAGCTGGTGCAAAGAAAAGGACAGAGGTCTGAGGATTAAGTGCCACTGCTAGTCACCTCAATCAATCCACCTTCTGCATGCTCCGGAGGATCGGGGATCTGCTCCGGAGCATAGGCACGGGACAATAAGCAGTAGTTCTCCTCCAGTGACTTTGACCCCAGGAACCAAGAGTTGCTGACCGCAGGTTGTTATGGTGCTTACCGAAGCTCCAGTACGGAGGAGTGTCTCCTGTAGTGTGCAACCTGAGGAGGAGAAGTCCTGTTGTGGAGCGGTGGTCCCTGGGCCCTGAGCTGCACGAAGATACCTCGCTATACCAAGCTCCCACCTTTGTCGCAAACGGCAGCCATATTTGTTCCTCTCCGTGCGAGAACCTCACTGCTCTCCCGGGGCCTTCTTTTGACCAGCGGAGCCACCTGAACCACCGACATAGCCCTACATTTGGGAAGCCTGAGCTCACTCTAGGAGGACTGACACAGAGCTTTGACCCGGGGAGACACATGTGAGAAGGTAATACCTTGCACCACACAAGTCACTGAGGCCACGTGTGCAGGCCACAACTGCAGACTATACCTCCAAAGGGTCGGGGCTCCGCTCCAGAGGAAATAACACCCACAGGCTGGTCAACTAGAAACCTCACTTACTTTAGAAGGGGGCACACTTCAGTACTACGGAAGTACAGGGGGCAACAGATTCAACAAACTCTTGGGCCCTTGAAAACATTCTATAAGGCCTCAAACTTTAACATAGGCCCTACATTCCCCTACATCAGAGGTTACATTCAGGCCATGCTGAATTCAGACAACACAGAGGGCCTACAGTATTCAGTCCCCTATTGGAACCTTATAAGTATCACTACTGTTGGGGATTACTTTCCCTCATCAGCAGAGACATTCCAAGCTGCTACACCACCCTTCCATTTGAGATAAAGTTTCTCCTCATAGCGAGTGCACCTGTGGAACAAAGTTTATCCCTATCTTGGACCTGCCCTGACTTACTCTTTATACACTAAAAGTCCCTACACCTTGCAACCACATTTTTTTATTTCAGTTTCCCTTATAGGCTAATAGCTGCTGCGCCATGTTTTCTGTATTTGGGCTATCCACCCAAAGTGTAGTGTCATTTTGCTACCTAACCTATATCTTTTTCTCCACAGGGTTTTATTGTCATTTTGCCATATATCATCAGTCTCTACATTGTGCGCCCTACTGAATTATTTGTATATATTGTGTATTGTGTGACCTCCTCAAAACTCTCCATTTCCGGTTCTGCTGGTCTGAGCTGGTCACCTCCTTCTTCCTTTTCCCCTCCCTTCAGGCAGTATCCTCCTTCCCCGAGTTAAGAGGGGGTCTGTCACTACCACTGTCACTGTCTCTAAAGTCGTAGCGGTTGACCGGTGATTGGGGGGCCTCTCTGGTCCTTAATATCCTTTGCTCTGTTCTCCTCTCGCTCCTTCATTAGTGCTAAACCTATCTTTTCTCTCCCTAACACTACCCCCACCTCTACCTTTCCTGCCTAGCCTGTCTAGGTGGGTCACTGCCACTTTCCTTTTCCCCTTCCCTTTGGGTCATGACAGAAAGGTGCGAGAGAAGTACTACTATAGGCGTACCACCTGTGTGACCATCCCTCACCTTCCCGCTCCTGCCCAGCCTGTCTGGGTGGGTCACTTCCCACTTCCCTCTCCCTTCCTTTGGGTCATATCCCCAAGCTCCCTAAGGTGAGGGTTGGGTTCTAAAATATTTGTACAACTGTTATTATTTTGTTTATCCTTTGGTGCACACTACCCTAGGCACAGTGCTGCTCTTAATTTCTCTGCCCCGAGCTGTCCCACCTATCCATTAGACATATAACCTAATTAGCCATCCTTGGCATCTAGAGAGGCGATATTCACCTCCCTGATGTGGTAGGCGGGAGAGCCAGTATGGCTGGGGCGGTTGACCTATTTTAACAATATATGCTTACTAGAACCTATCTTATGCTTTAAATAATGACTTAGTCTGTACCTTAATACCTAACTGAATTTTTCTCAGGACAATAGGAGCCCTTACTTGCAAAAAGTGAAAGAATATATAATTGTTTCTAGACTAGGGGTAGCTGTCTTATTAATGGTGAAAATGCCACACACTGCCAGGAGGCAATCCAAGAATCAAAACAAAGTTAAGAATACAGTCCTAGAACATTTTTCCCTTCCGACTCCTAGGGAGCCGTCTCAGTCGGCCTCCAGCCACGCTGACCAAGATTCTCAGGATGGCAACTCTCAATCCAGTGTCAATTCCTGTGTGGCCTCCCCTAAATACATCACAGAGACAACTATGCAAAAGTTTCTGGCTGCCCAAACCTTTTCAATCACCCAGGAGATCCACCGTAGTTCAGCTGAACTCCACAAAGAAACCTCAGAGATAGGAGAACAGGTGGATGCTTTGGAACGCAAAAACAAGATGACTTAACCACTGACCATACTAAACCTCTTGGCATACTCCGAATCATTGGCTGATCAGATCACACAGTTGGAATATAAATAAGCAGACTTGGAAGACAGATCTCGACGTAGCAACATTCGCTTTCGAGGTATTCTGGAGACTGTTTCACCCCCCAAATTACAGAACTTCCTCTCAGAGCTATTTAAGGAACTACTGGGGACATTTGCTATGACTTCCAACACATTGGAGCGCTGCCACAGAGCCCTTAGACCTTGATCGCTTTCATTGGATAAACCTAGAGAAGTAGTTGTATTCTGCCACAGCTATAGTCTTAAAGACCAGATCCTGCAGGCAGCTTATCGCAGATGTTCCCTGTCTGAGAAGTTCAAGAATATTCAGCTGTTGCAGGACCTGTCTCAACACACCCTTCAACAAAGTAGATTGTTCTCCCCGATAACAGAGGTCCTAAGACGTGAAAACATAAAATACAGATGGGGCTTCCCAACTAAAATTCTCATCACAAAAGACAATCAGTCACATACTGTGGCTAACCTTAACCAAGATTTCACACTATTAGAGTCCTGGGGTCTGTGCCCACCTACAGGGAAACCCCCAAACACCCTCCCAGACAAGACTCAGAGCCTCAGCTCCTGAGTGGCAGATCAAAGAGCAAAGACCTAAACAGCAAAAGCATCTAACTCCTCCACAGGAAAAAAATCCATGAGTGGCCATGCATACAGACTTTGTTATTTTTCTTACTTGAACTTCAGAGTCTAGATGAGTATATTTTTCACTTAATATTTGGTATTATTGTTTCTGTTGATCCTAGATGACCAGATGTAGTGCTATACAACTGTCACAAGGTTTCAGAAGTTAGGTTCCTTTTCAGTTTGTGCACTGTTTAAATACTGTTAATTGTATTTGTTAATTTATCACTACTGTTACTTACATTTATGGGTCAAACCACCCCGGTCTTTCCATTAGACCTTGGTAACCTCCCCCCCCCAAATAGCCCATATGCTGGGCTTACCTTGGTGGACTATTTCCACCACAACAATTTTCTATGTGCTACGCAAGACTTATACACCATTTCATATGTATCTAACCTCTTCTTTCCTCCCCCTTCCTATCCTTTTCTTTAGGCTCTTATTTCAATGGCATATATTATACCACCCCAATGGCTGATAGAGATACCATAAAGTTCCTCACACATAATGTGAGAGGTTTGAATTCACCTGGTAAGCGAAGTGTATTCCTTAGATCACTCAAACATTTAAACCCTGATGTCGTCTTCCTACAGGAGACACACTGGAAGAAAGGTGACATACCCACACTCTTCTCTAAACACTACACTACTCTAGTCTCCACTCCCTACATTTCTAAAGTAAGAGGTGTCGCTATCCTCATACATAAGCCTTGCGTGTGAAATTACCTTTCAGGAAATAGATCCCCAAGCCAGATACATTCTTCTAAAATGTAAACTTAATCACTGCATGTACACACTAGTCTCAGTCTACCTCCCTAAAACAGGTCAATGTAAATGCCCCTGTAAAATATTAAAGACAGTAGATAAATATAAGCAAGGCAGAGTTATTATAGGTGGAGACTTTAACCTTGTCTGGGATCCCCTTATAGATAGAAAAACCAATAAACCAAATTCTAAAGATCATCATTTAGATACTCTATCACATAAATTTAGGTCCCTCATGCTTGCATTCGGATTTTACGATCTTTGGCGTGCTTTCCACACCGTTAGACAGAGATTATACTCATTTCTCTCCCCCACATCTAACTTACACTAGATTAGACTATATCTTTAGCCAATCTCAGACCTTAGATCAAGTTAAGGACACTAATATCCACACATGCCCATGGTCGGATCATGACCAGGTGTTACTTTCAGTATATAATTCCTTTGCCTCACCACATCCCCCAGCGTGGCCTATGCCCCATACCATCTTGTCTGATATTCCTTTCCAGCAGGAACTAGGGAAGGACTTAAGGGAATTAATCGAATTAAACAACAATCAGGCAGTTACTGACGACACTTTATGGAAGGGCCATCAAAGCCTCAATCAGAGGCTTACTAATATGAAAAAAGGATGTACTTAGGAAGGCCCGTGGGTTGCCCCTTTCACAAGCCTTTAGCAAGCTTAACGAATTAGAGAAACTCAACCGACTTACCCCTTCTCTGGCACATTCTACTGACATAAGGGACCTAAAGGCCCACATTGGTACTTTAGAATTAAAATGGTCACAACAACAACTGTTAAAATCAGACAGCTATTCTATTACAAAGGGAATAAGGCAGACACTATGCTAGCAGATAAACTTAGACATAGAGAAAGTATATCCTGTATACAAATCCTGAAACATAACGGTCAATCCTCCACTTTAACAGCTGAGCAACAGGATTCTCTTAAAGCACCAATATCTATACATGAAATCAAATGGGTAATTAGCTCTCTCAAGCCGCTTAAGGCTCCCGGCCCAGATGGCTTTCCCGCATTATTTTACAAAACTTATAGAAATGAGCTTATCCCTATACTCCAGCACTTCTTCCAATACTCTGGTACACAGGGCTCCTTTAAAAAGGAGTTCCTCGAAGCCACTATTATCGCTATTCCAACACCTGGTAAAGACCCCTCTTTATGCCCTAGTTACAGACCTATCTCTCTCATAAACACCGACATTAAAATTTACTCTAAGATTCTAGCTAATCGTGTGTTGACTCTGTTACCTAACTTAATTAATGAAGACCAGGTGGGTTTTATTCATAATCGTGAAGGACCCGACAACACAAGACGCCTACTCAACATAGTAATGGAAGCCAATAGACTAGGGAAACCCGGCATTTGACCGGGTTCGCTGGGAGGTTTTAGATGTCTTTAAATTCCCAATAGAAACCCAATCATACATACGGGCCCTATATTCGTGCCCGACAGCTAGGGTTAGAGGTATGGGATTCTGCTCTGACTCCTTCTCTTTGTCCAATGGCACATGACAGGGGTGCCCCTTATCTCCCTTACTTTTCGCCCTCGCCATAGAACCCCTAGCTGAGCTCATGCGTCAAGACCCCTCAATATCAGGGATCACTCTACATGGAACTACTCACAAAATTGCTCTTTTCGCTGACAATATCACAATATTTACATCTGCCCCTAAAATCACTATCCCTGCCCTTTTATCTTTGCTGAAATTATTTGGTGACATGTCCTATTATAAGCTTAACCCCTCAAAGATTGAGTACTATTCTAGGGGCTTCCCGACAGAATACACCCAAGCCCTAATGCAGACATGATTTTAACTGGGACCAGGACAACATTAAACAATTATATTCCCCTCCTGACTGAACTAAGATCCCTAATGACTAAATGGGACTATAAGTCTATCTCTTGGCTGGGTAGGGTCACAGCCCTTAAGATGTCGTTTCTACCAAAACTAACCTATCTATTCAGGTATCTGCCTATTAGGCTCCCGCGATGCTTGCTGCTGCAGTTTCAAAGCTGATTTACTAAATATATTTGTCAAGGAAAAACAGGGTTGCACACAAAACACTCCAATATCCAAAATCTTTCGAAGGTATTGCCTCCCCATCTGTCACCCGTTACTATGAAGTAGCTATGCTTACACATATCTCACATTGGGGAAACAAGAAACTGACAAGCAGATGGAGTTCCCTCGAACAGACATCTCTGCCCAACCATATTTACTTGCGTGATTTAATTTGGATCCCCCCACACTGTAGACACAATCTCAATATTGGGAACTGTATAATAAGGGAATGCTTACACTCCTGGGATAAATTGAGACACTACTCAGGGGTAGCCCCTCATCCCTCACCCATTCACTCCCTCACTGGTCTTCTTCTCAGTCTCCCTGACTCACAACCAAATGCTTGGTCCAATTTGGGCCTCTCCCAGGTCTCTGATCTAATGACGCCCCAATCCCCAGGCGCCTACCTATCCTTAACCCAAATTACCGGCACGCAGATTGCCTCTCACATATTACGCTTTGAATACCCCTGGATTAAGAGCATATTAAGATCTTGGGGCTTTACCCTGTCACCTCCCTGCCCCTTGACTGTTTGGGAAACCCTCTGTAAAAAAGGTAGTAAAATCTGCAAACCTTTATCCCATTTCTACTTGCTTGTTGAAGGGGCAACCCCAGATGATAAAGCCACTCATATTAAAAAACGGCAAGACATCCTACACTTGTGCTCCCCCAGCTCCTTTGGACTAGGGACTTTGATCTCAAGCTAAAAGCCATACACTGCATGACCCTTTTTGAATTATACTATAAATTACTCTCACATTGGTACTTTACACCCATGAGACTTTTTAAACTTAACCTAATCCCCACTCCTCAATGCTGGAGGCTCTGCGGAAGACCAGGCGACTCCCTCCACATATGGTGGGACTGCCCCAAACTCAAACCGCTGTGGAACATGGTGTTCTCCTTACTAGCCAGATTAAGTATTCATGTTCCGAAGTCCCCAGAAACAGCTCTATTATACGTTTACATTCTCTCCCCAAGTACCAGAGTTACATGTGTGTATACCTCTTTGTGATCACTAGAGCTGGGCTTCTGTCCTGGATATCATGGCCTATATCAATTCCATGGAAAGAAATGGGTTCTTTATAATAGATAAGATAGACATTTTTGAGGCGATCTGGGAAGACTGGACCAATTTATTTAGACCTAACTGGTATCCCAGGTCAGACATCTAGATTATCCCTCCAAGCCCACCCAACCTGATAATTTTTCTTTCAAAAGAGCCTTTCCTCCTTTCTTTCTTTCATTCCTTCTTTCTCTTTTCTTTCTATCTTTCTTCCTTTCTTCCTCTCTCTCTTTCTTCCTTTATCTCTTTCTTCCCCTCCCTCCTCCTCCTCCCCCTCCTCTTTTTCTCCTCTCTCTTCATATCTCCTTTTGCACTCTCTGATAGCATGTCTAACATTCTTTCTACATTCAGTACACCTGAGACCCTTACTCTATCATCCTGTATAGAGAGTAAGCTATCAGAGACAATTTTGGTTTTATGTCTTATGATTCTTTCTTGACTTGTTATTCACTTCCCACTGTGTTTGGGAACTTATTTGTAGTTTCAATTTCATTACTGATAAAAAAAAAAATATCTCTATTAGGAATTTGGACTGTTTCTCATAATCACATATATCTGTACAGTTTTTACGAACACGTAATAATTCTCCCTTTGGAATATTCTTTTTCCAGTTGTCATGATGACAACTCTTCGAATCAATGTAATTAGCGAAGTCAGCTTTTTTTAAAAAAAGTCTGTGTTTTAATTTCTTCATTCACTATTTTTACCTCAACATTAAGAAAATTAATTTTGTGTGTGCTGCATTTATGTGTAAAGCAAAGTCCAAATGTATTTGTATTTAAATCCTCTATAAATAAATTTAGGAGTTCCAAATTGCCCCTCCAAAAACATATCATCAATATAGTGTCTGTAGAGCACAAGGTTCGCACCCCATGGAGAATGTTCAAAGAAATATTTTTCAAAAACTGCCATTTATAGTAATAAAGTCCACAGGGAGCACTTGCTGTAAAGTATTTCAGTGAGTGCTCCCTGTGAACTTTATTACTATTATCTTTTTGGGAAGCACCCTGGATTATATATAGGGACAGTGAGTGCTGGCCTGGCCTTTTTACACACACATACACACACACACACACATATATATATATATATATATATATATATATATATATATATATATACAGTGATGACGCCCCTGCATTTCTGTCAGATAATGCACCGCTTCGCCGAGAAAATAATTGCAATTACAAATGTTTAGGCATTCTCATGTTTATCTATTTTGATTGTACTGGTATGACACAAAAAAGTAGAGAAAAAAAGCTAAATCTCACATATTCCATGCAAAACTCCAAAAATGGACTAGACAAAATTATTGGCACCCTCAATTTAATATTTGGTAGCACACCCCTTGGGAAAAATAACTGAAATCAATTGCTTCCTGTAACCATCAATGATTTTCTTAAACTTCTCTACTATAATTTTGGACCACTCTTCTTTCACCAACTGCTTCAGGTCTCTCAGATTAGAAAAGTTCATTTACCCAACTGCTGTTTTGAGATCTCTCTACAGGTGCTCTATAGAATTAAGATCTGAACTCATTGCTTGCCAGTTCAGTACTCTCCAGCACTTTGTCTAAAACCATATCTGGGTGCTTTTTGAAGTGTGCTTTGGGTCATTGTCCTGCTCTAAGACCCCTGACCTCTAACGGAGACTCAACTTTCTGACACTGGGCCCTACATTGCACCACAGAATTCTTTGGTAGTCTTCAGCATTCATAATGTCATGCACACAGTCAAGACATCCAGTGTCTGAGCAACTCCAAACATTAGTGAACCTCCACCATGTTTGACTGTAGGGACTGTATTCTTTTCTTTAAAAGCCTAATTTCTTCTCCATTTCTTAGTTTTAGTTCCCTGCTCTTTTTTCCTTTAAAAAAAAAATCTGTATTTCAACTTTTTAGAGGCCTTTTAAAAAAACGGACTCTTTTTTTTATTGAATTAACTTAAATGAAGATAATGTTTTGTTATCAGCCAAAATACATTTCCTACAACTTTAAGGAAGATAAATGTTTTTTTTTTTTTTAAATGAATACCTGCTAAGATTGATTTTCTTTTTATTATAAACAGTCACACATTCTGTAGAATAACATTGCTTCTAATTTTCCTGGTTAGCATTTACTTAATTGATTTATCAAGATCCTTAACATATTGCTTGTGTAAGCAAACAGTACCAGTAATGCAATGATTGTTTGTCATTATAATAATAGGGTTAGTGAATTGCTCTCCAGGGTCATTTTCTACAATAATGCTGTCTCCTTGTATTTCATTGTAATGTGAAACAACATGATTAGTTATTCAGAAGCTTATAGAAGAAATAGACATAAAAATGTATCTTCCACCTGTTAAAGTAGCTTACCTTGTGATTTTAAAAACAGGCATTAGAGCACATTACTTTAAAATTGATATCTTATTTATATACTATAAATATAGAAACAGTATTATCTGAGAAATAGGTTCATCACATTTGATATGACAGAAAATAATTGGCCTAGATTACGAGTTTTGCGTTATGTTGCAGTATGGCTATTACGAGTCGCAGCGATATAGCTATACTGCACGCTTTTTAGCCTGTAAAGCAACGTCCATTCCGCACTCAAAAAAATGAGTGCAGGATTTTCCATTGCGCTGTATTACAGGTTGTGCGGTTCAGCTAAAATGCTTGCATTACAGCCTATACCGACACGAGCCATTCCGCGATTTGAGACCAGTAGCTATGGATTTTGCGAAACAAAAATGTTTCATAAAACTCATAACTAAAATGTTACAAAGTACACTAACACCCATAAACTACCTTAACCCCTAAACCGCCACCCCCGCATCGCAAATACTATATTACACCTATTAACCCCTAATCTGCCACCTTTCCACATTGTGACTATTAAATAAACCTATGAACCCCTAATCTGCCACCCACCCACATCGCCAACACTAAATAAATCTAGTAACCCCTAATCCACCGCTCCCTGAAATTGGTGACACTAAATAAAATGATTAACCCCTAATCCGTACAATATCTCCATCCAGGCGGCGAGAAGTCTTAATCCAGGTGGCAACTTATTCATCCATCGCAGAGGTATCTTCTATCTTCATCCCGGCGGCACAGAGCAAAGCTGAATGTTTTTTTTAAGGGCAGTAAAAGTGCTGAATGCCCTTTTAAGGGCAATGTCCATACAAATGCCCCTTTGGGGGCAATGGATATCTTGGGTCTTATTTAGATTTAGTTTTTTTTATTTTGGGGGATTGGTTGGGTGGGGGGTTTTACTGTTGGGGGACTTTGTATTTTTTTTCTAGGCAAAAGAGTTGTTTAACTTAGGGCAATGCCCTACAAAATGCCCTTTTAAGGGCTATTGGTAGTTTATTGTAGGTTAGGGGTGTTTTTATTTTGCAGGGCTTTTTTATTTTTATAGGGCTATTAGATTAGGTGTAATTGTTTTTATTTTTGATAACTTTATTATTTTTGTAAGCTTAAAGTTTTTTTTTTCGTAATTTTTTTATTTTTTATTTTTGTAATGTTAGATTTTTTGATTTTTTTCGTAGTGTTAGGTTATTTTAAATTTATAATTTAGGGAATTGTAATTGGTAGCATTTTTTATTTTTTAGAATAGTTATATTAGAGGTTAATTTATAGTTTAATCTTAGTTTTTTTTATTTCACATGTAAGTTTTTATTTATTTTAAGATAGTTATTTTGTACTTTTAATTTAAAGTTAGGGGTGTTAGGTTTAGGGGTTAATAGTTTAATTTAGTGATTTGCAATGTGGGGGTCCGGGGGTTTAGGGGTTAATAGGTTTATTTATTGTCGGCGATGTCAGGGAGCGGCAGATTAGGGGTTAATAACTTTATTTAGCGTCCACCATGTCGGGGAGCAGCGGATTAGGGTTTAATATCTTTATTTAGTGTTTATGGTGGACTAGGGGTGTTTAGACTAGGAGGTTATGTTAGGGTGTTGCGTTTCAGAGACTTGCCATTCCGCTCTTGCAGGTGTTAGTTTTTTTCTAACACTCTCTACCCATTGATGTCTATGGGGGAAAGTGTGCATGAGCACGTAAGCTCAGCCCATGGCTTTTGTGTGGTATGAAGCTTAATGCACCATAACGCACAGCACAAGGAGGTTTTTCAGTAACTTGTAATGGCAGCGTTATGGAAAGTGCGATACCGCTAATTTTTTGGTGATAGTTATGCACCCTGTTTAGCACAAAACTCGTAATCTAGGTGATTGTTTCTTAAAAATTTGGATGAAATATTTGTTTCAGTCAAAAATGTTTTGTGTAGAAAAGGCCAAATGTACCTGACCCATAAAACTAACTTTCACATTCTGGTAAAAAAAAAGTCTTGTATAGTATACTTTACAAATAGAATTGAAACTTGAGATTTGATTCCATGGCGGGACCCATGGTGGTTCTGTTTCTCACTGTAACACATAGCCTTGAGGAACAGGTTAAATTGATTGGTGTTACTACTTGTGACATGGCTTAAAAAAAGTCACTTTTGTCTCTCTCTCCCTTCTATCCTTGTGAAATGGATGACTTTGGCTTGCATGGTTTCTTGGAAAGTCAGTATTTTAGGCTATTCTATTGTGTTCTGCATCTGGTTAAAAAGTGGTTATTTAATAATAAGTAATTTATTTTATGTTTTATTTGTAAAATATTGCTCTAAATAGTTTTTAAAACATCTAACATTTTTTTTAATTGTGTGACTTATATGGCCCATCTGACTTGTTTTGCTCTTTTCTGTTTTGCATTTAACCTCATGCCATCTTAACCTCTTAGATATGCATGATAATCCCTTCTCATCATGCTATTCTCTCCTGCAGGGCAGATGATGAATACAGGTTTGTCATCCAATGGATCCCCCTTCTGATCTAGATACCAGAGCCCCCCACAATGCAGAAGGAGAAAGAAGACTGCAGTCCCTTTCCTTATCTGGTAAAAACGTATTACTCATTAGAGGTGGAGCCTGTATCTTTAAATTCTCAATGTTCTTTGAACTCAGTGCTCAGTCATTTGTGTAATTAGTACCTGTTTTTTTAATATTTATATCCGTATTACTTTTCTGAATCTCAATTCCTGAACCTGGCTAACTTTCCTGGATTCTTGCTTTGCCTCATCCCATTTATTGTTATGTTAATGGATTAAGGACTGATCACTGTGCTAGTTCACTGGAGTCTGGTATTGTCTAACCCCTATTTGTATTTTGCTGATTGAATGTCTTTATGGTATATGACCTGGGCCTGCAACTGGATTTCCTTAAAGCTATATCCCTTGCTCAGAGACTTTATTTGGATTAATTATTGATTTTGGCCATGTGGCCTGTTTCTGTATTCTGAGTATTACTTCTGCATTACTACTGAATAACAGATTCATCACCAAACAAAGGCCTAGATTTGGAGTTCGGCGGTAAAAGGGCTGTTAACGCTCCGCGGGTTTTTTTCTGGCCGCACCATAAATTTAACTCTGGTATCGAGAGTTCAAACAAATGCTGCGTTAGGCTCCAAAAAAGGAGCGTAGAGCATATTTACCGCAAATGCAACTCTCGATACCAGAGTTGCTTACGGACGCGGCCGGCATCAAAAACGTGCTCGTGCACGATTCTCCCATAGGAAACAATGGGGCAGTTTGAGCTGAAAAAAAACCTAACACCTGCAAAAAAGCAGCGTTCAGCTCTTAACGCAGCCCCATTGTTTCCTATGGGGAAACACTTCCTACGTCTGCACCTAACACTCTAACATGTACCCCGAGTCTAAACACCCCTAACCTTACACTTATTAACCCCTAATCTGCCGCCCCCGCTATCGCTGACCCCTGCATTACACTTTTAACCCCTAATCTGCCGCTCCGTAAACCGCCGCCACCTACGTTATCCCTATGTACCCCTAATCTGCTGCCCTAACATCGCCGACCCCTATGTTATATTTATTAACCCCTAATCTGCCCCCCACAACGTCGCCGACACCTGCCTACACTTATTAACCCCTAATCTGCCGAGCGGACCTGAGCGCTACTATAATAAAGTTATTAACCCCTAATCCGCCTCACTAACCCTATCATAAATAGTATTAACCCCTAATCTGCCCTCCCTAACATCGCCGACACCTACCTTCAATTATTAACCCCTAATCTGCCGACCGGAGCTCACCGCTATTCTAATAAATGTATTAACCCCTAAAGCTAAGTCTAACCCTAACACTAACACCCCCCTAAGTTAAATATAATTTTTATCTAACGAAATAAATTAACTCTTATTAAATAAATAATTCCTATTTAAAGCTAAATACTTACCTGTAAAATACATCCTAATATAGCTACAATATAAATTATAATTATATTATAGCTATTTTAGGATTAATATTTATTTTACAGGCAACTTTGTAATTATTTTAACCAGGTACAATAGCTATTAAATAGTTAAGAACTATTTAATAGTTACCTAGTTAAAATAATAACAAATTTACCTGTAAAATAAATCCTAACCTAAGATATAATTAAACCTAACACTACCCTATCAATAAAATAATTAAATAAACTACCTACAATTACCTACAATTAACCTAACACTACACTATCAATAAATTAATTAAACACAATTGCTACAAATAAATACAATTAAATAAACTATCTAAAGTACAAAAAATAAAAAAGAACTAAGTTACAGAAAATAATAAAATATTTACAAACATAAGAAAAATATTACAACAATTTTAAACTAATTACACCTACTCTAAGCCCCCTAATAAAATAACAAAGCCCCCCAAAATAAAAAATTCCCTACCCTATTCTAAAATACAAATATTACAAGCTCTTTTACCTTACCAGCCCTGAACAGGGCCCTTTGCGGGGCATGCCCCAAGAATTTCAGCTCTTTTGCCTGTAAAAAAAAACATACAATACCCCCCCCCCAACATTACAACCCACCACCCACATACCCCTAATCTAACCCAAACCCCCCTTAAATAAACCTAACACTAATCCCCTGAAGATCTTCCTACCTTGTCTTCACCATACCAGGTTCACCGATCCGTCCTGGCTCCAAGATCTTCATCCAACCCAAGCGGGGGTTGGCGATCCATAATCCGGTGCTCCAAAGTCTTCCTCCTATCCGGCAAGAAGAGGACATCCGGACCGGCAAACATCTTCTCCAAGCGGCATCTTCTATCTTCTTCCATCCGATGACGACCGGCTCCATCTTGAAGACCTCCAGCGCGGATCCATCCTCTTCTTCCGACGACTAGACGACGAATGACGGTTCCTTTAAGGGACGTCATCCAAGATGGCGTCCCTCGAATTCCGATTGGCTGATAGGATTCTATCAGCCAATCGGAATTAAGGTAGGAAAATTCTGATTGGCTGATGGAATCAGCCAATCAGAATCAAGTTCAATCCGATTGGCTGATCCAATCAGCCAATCAGATTGAGCTCGCATTCTATTGGCTGTTCCGATCAGCCAATAGAATGCGAGCTCAATCTGATTGGCTGATTGGATCAGCCAATCGGATTGAACTATATTCTGATTGGCTGATTCCATCAGCCAATCAGAAAATTCCTACCTTAATTCCGATTGGCTGATAGAATCCTATCAGCCAATCGGAATTCGAGGGACGCCATCTTGGATGACGTCCCTTAAAGGAACCGTCATTCGTCGTCTAGTCGTCGGAAGAAGAGGATGGATCCGCGCTGGAGGTCTTCAAGATGGAGCCGGTCGTCATCGGATGGAAGAAGATAGAAGATGCCGCTTGGAGAAGATGTTTGCCGGTCCGGATGTCCTCTTCTTGCCGGATAGGAGGAAGACTTTGGAGCACCGGATTATGGATCGCCAACCCCCGCTTGGGTTGGATGAAGATCTTGGAGCCAGGACGGATCGGTGAACCTGGTATGGTGAAGACAAGGTAGGAAGATCTTCAGGGGATTAGTGTTAGGTTTATTTAAGGGGGGTTTGGGTTAGATTAGGGGTATGTGGGTGGTGGGTTGTAATGTTGGGGGGGGGGTATTGTATGTTTTTTTTTACAGGCAAAAGAGCTGAAATTCTTGGGGCATGCCCCGCAAAGGGCCCTGTTCAGGGCTGGTAAGGTAAAAGAGCTTGTAATATTTGTATTTTAGAATAGGGTAGGGAATTTTTTATTTTGGGGGGCTTTGTTATTTTATTAGGGGGCTTAGAGTAGGTGTAATTAGTTTAAAATTGTTGTAATATTTTTCTTATGTTTGTAAATATTTTATTATTTTCTGTAACTTAGTTCTTTTTTATTTTTTGTACTTTAGATAGTTTATTTAATTGTATTTATTTGTAGCAATTGTGTTTAATTAATTTATTGATAGTGTAGTGTTAGGTTAATTGTAGGTAATTGTAGGTAGTTTATTTAATTATTTTATTGATAGGGTAGTGTTAGGTTTAATTATATCTTAGGTTAGGATTTATTTTACAGGTAAATTTGTTATTATTTTAACTAGGTAACTATTAAATAGTTCTTAACTATTTAATAGCTATTGTACCTGGTTAAAATAATTACAAAGTTGCCTGTAAAATAAATATTAATCCTAAAATAGCTATAATATAATTATAATTTATATTGTAGCTATATTAGGATGTATTTTACAGGTAAGTATTTAGCTTTAAATAGGAATTATTTATTTAATAAGAGTTAATTTATTTCGTTAGATAAAAATTATATTTAACTTAGGGGGGTGTTAGTGTTAGGGTTAGACTTAGCTTTAGGGGTTAATACATTTATTAGAATAGCGGTGAGCTCCGGTCGGCAGATTAGGGGTTAATAATTGAAGGTAGGTGTCGGCGATGTTAAGGAGGGCAGATTAGGGGTTAATACTATTTATGATAGGGTTAGTGAGGCGGATTAGGGGTTAATAACTTTATTATAGTAGCGCTCAGGTCCGCTCGGCAGATTAGGGGTTAATAAGTGTAGGTAGGTGTCGGCGACGTTGAGGGGGGCAGATTAGGGGTTAATAAATATAACATAGGGGTCGGCGATGTTAGGGGTAGCAGATTAGGGGTACATAGGGATAACGTAGGTGGCGGCGATTTGCGGTCGGAAGATTAGGGGTTAATAAGTGTAGGTAGGTGTCGGCGACGTTGAGGGGGGCAGATTAGGGGTTAATAAATATAACATAGGGGTCGGCGATGTTAGGGGTAGCAGATTAGGGGTACATAGGGATAACGTAGGTGGCGGCG
The DNA here is from genome assembly GCF_027579735.1 of Bombina bombina. Lineage (NCBI taxonomy): Eukaryota > Metazoa > Chordata > Amphibia > Anura > Bombinatoridae > Bombina > Bombina bombina. The sequence goes on from NC_069500.1 coordinate 694,330,231, forward strand.
ATTTGCGGTCGGAAGATTAGGGGTTAATAAGTGTAGGTAGGTGTCGGCGACGTTGAGGGGGGCAGATTAGGGGTTAATAAATATAACATAGGGGTCGGCGATGTTAGGGGTAGCAGATTAGGGGTACATAAGTATAACGTAGGTGGCGGTCGGCAGATTAGGGGTTAAAAATTTTAATCGAGTGGCGGCGATGTGGGGGGACCTCGGTTTAGGGGTACATAGGTAGTTTATGGGTGTTAGTGTACTTTAGGGTACAGTAGTTAAGAGCTTTATAAACCGGCGTTAGCCAGAAAGCTCCTAACTCCTGCTATTTTCAGGCGGCTGGAATCTTGTCGTTAGAGCTCTAACGCTCACTGCAGAAACGACTCTAAATACCGGCGTTAGGAAGATCCCATTGAAAAGATAGGCTACGCAAATGGCGTAGGGGGATCTGCGGTATGGAAAAGTCGCGGCTGAAAAGTGAGCGTTAGACCCTTTAATCACTGACTCCAAATACCAGCGGGCGGCCAAAACCAGCGTTAGGAGCCTCTAACGCTGGTTTTGACGGCTACCGCCGAACTCTAAATCTAGGCCAAAACAAGGAAAGTGTTCCCTTGACAGAATGTCAGAGCCTAATTTGGAGATGCAATCCACAGGGATAATGTAGACTTTATATACATTGTCTCAGCTGCAGAACCACTTGGGTTTGCTTCTAATAGACCTAAACCAAACACACCTTTGCCAGAAAGATTCAATGTGACCAAAGTTCTTATTGTGCATTCATTAATTCATGCAATATCCTGTTTGCGTCAAAACCTAGAACATACGAAACAGATTACATTAAGTTCACACCTTCGCTGTTTTACTAACTGGAGAGCCAAAAAGATGGCCCAACAACCTAATTCACTCTAACAGCAGCAATTTAGATACCGTTGATACTTTTTGGCTGGCATAAACACTATGGCCCTGATAATTGAAAGTTACACAAGGGGGAAAGATATTCAAAAGGGAACCATACACCCCTACACTACTAACCACTATAACCACTAAAGTAACATAACCCCCAACACAAAACCCCTACACTACTTAACCCCTTAAGGACCAATGACATGCCAGGTGCGTCATGCAAAAACTGTTAGTTAGTGACCATGGACTTACCTGGCACTTCATCTGGTAAAAGGAGCACTGGAATCGATCGGTGATCGATTCAGCCACTCTTAGGGGCCCATTTATCAAATGTCTTGCGCACGTGATCCGACAGTGTGGATCAGGTCCGCAAGACATTGCTGAATGCGGAGAGCAATATGCTCTCCATATTCAGCATTGCACCAGCAGCTCTTGTGAGCTCCTGGTGCAACGCCACCCCCTGCAGACTCTTGGCCAATGGGCCACCAGCAGGGGGTGTCAATCAGCCCGATCGTACTCGATCGGGTTGAATTCCGGCGATTCCTGTCCGCCTACTCAGAGGTGGACAGGGTTATGGAGCAGCGGTCTTTGTGACCGCTGCTCCATAACTTGTGTTTCTGGTGAGTCTGAAGATAGATAGATAGGCCCCCATGTGTATTGCCACAATGCCTCAATATTGAGGCATTGTGCAATACCTTCTGGAGGGTAACTGTGCATCCGGCAGCAATGGTGCCGATCATTGATGGCGTGGTAGGGTTAGGAGGGAGGTGGGTGGGTGGCCCATTGCTGGAGGGGGGCGGGAGTGGGTGGGACCGCTACGCTACAGAAAAAATAAAATATGTAGAGCGGCAGTGAGAGGGAAGGAGGGAGAGGGGGCTCCTATAGTGGAAAGAGTATAGAGGGTGGGAGGGGTAGGGTAATGAGGGGGAGCAACTACACTACAACATTTTTTTATATTCTTTTATTTATTAAAAAAAATATATATATATATAAATTACTGCAAACTGGGTACTGGCAGACAGCTGCCAGTACCTAAGATTGCAGCTAATAGGTAGTGGGGGAGGTTTAGAGAGCTGTTTGGGGGGATCAGGGAGGTTGGGAGGTAAGAGGGGATCCTATACTGCAGAAAATAGAAAAAATATATATTTTCTGCCAGTACTTAAGATGAGGGTGACGATTGGGGTGTGGTTGGGGGAAGATAGCTATTTGAGAGGGATCAGGGAGGGTGGGATGTGTCAGGTGGGAGGTTAATCTATACACTAAAGCTAAAATTAACCTTTTTTTTATCTTTTTTTCCCCATTTATTTTAAAGTCAGCAATGTAACAAAAATAATGACTTACAAATAATATACAGAATAAAGGAAAATGTTATCTATACCTTCAGTATTTCACAACAAAAAAAAGCAAACATGAGTTTGTATTTTCACATTACATTGCTGGCATTTTTCTCCTTATTTTACTCCATTTGCTATTGCTCTATTATCATTTGTGAATACATCTTTTGTACAAACTCTGCAATGCCAGGAGGTCTATCTGCCTTCCAATGTTGCAGAATTAGATTCCTTCCTACCAATATAGCAGTATTAATGAAGGGTTGATCCTTTGTTATAATCTGGGACATACAAATTATCATTGTTGGAGATAGTATTAGCTTCTGGTGTGTAAATCTATTTATCCAAAAATTAACTCTACTCCAGAATCTAACTTATGGACAAAACCAGAAACAATGTATGATATTTGCATTCAGATATATGCAATGAAAACAACTATCCGAACACATTTTGTCCTATTTAGCTAGGATCACAGGGGAGATATAGGAAAAAAAATAATAATTTTCTATGGGATTCTTTCCACAGTATATTTGTATTGCCTAATAACTGGATACTTTTTTTTTATGTCAATCTCTGGTTCACCAAGCAAAGCCTGCCATCTGGACAGAATGGAATCTAGATATCGCTGCCCCTGTTTTAACATAGCTACTTTATACCAACTCAAAATTGAATAGTATCCGTTTCTGAACAGACAAATGCCCATTTCCGCTGCTCCTAAATCCCAGTTATTATTATGTTTTGGTGTGATTTGAGAAAGATAATGTCTAATTTGTAGGTACGTGTAGAAATGGTGTCTTGGGAGGTCAAATTCCCTTCTAATTAACCTTACAAGCTACCTAACTAACCCCTTCAATGCTGGGAATAATAAAAGTGTGGTGCACAGCTGCAATTTGCGGCCTTTACTTACCAAAAGAAATGACAAAGCTATATACTGTATGTCTGCTATTTTCAACAAAGGTATCCCAGAGAAGCATTTACAACCATTTGTGCCATGATTGCACAAGTTTTTTTATTTGATCGCGTTTGGCCATGAAATGGTGGCATGAAATATACCAAAATGGGCCTAAATCAATACTTTGGGTTGTCTACTAAAGAAATATTTATAGTTTTGATAGGTAAATATAAAAAAGGCTCTATTTCTGTTTAAATGTAGTGATAGAAAAAATGCTAAAATACTTTTGTGGAAGTTTTAGTTTGAAATGTCCCATCCTTAAAAGGGTTAATGGGGTAAACATTTCTAAACTCAGGACAAAATTTAGAAACTATTTAGCAAGGGTGTTTTTTGGTGGTTGCAGATGCATAACAGATTTTTGGGGGTCAAAGTTATAAAAAATTAGGGTTTTTTTTTCAATTTTTATAGTAAATTATATGATATGAGGAAAATAATGGTATCTTTAGAAATTCCATTTAATGGTGAGAACAATTATATATAATATGTCTGGGTACAGTAAATGAGTAAGAGGAAAATTACAGCTAAACACAAACACTGCAGAAATATAAAAACAGCCCTGGTCCTTAACGGTAAGAAAAAATTAAAAATGGTCTGGTCACTAAGGGTTTAAACCCTAAACTGCCACACCCCCCACCGCAATAAACTCCCTACTCTACTTAACTCCTAAACACCCAATAACCCCTGCAATAGCCCCTTACTCTGCTTAACCCCTAAACCATCATTATTCCCAATGCAAAATACCCCTGTACTACTTAACCCCCTAACAGTAAACTCCCCAAGACCCCCAACCTAAGACCCACTAATTTGCAAAAAATAAAAAAACACTAACATTACAAAAAAAATACATTATCAAAAATAAGAAAACATTTCAAGTAAAAGCCCTATCCTAAAACTAAAGTTCCCTTAAAAAACACCCCTAAAAGATCTCTATACTAAAATTAAAACTACTCTAAAATTTGCCCCCATGCCCAGCAAAAAAATAGCCTTTATCTTTTAAAAAAAACTAAGGGCATAAGTGATTTTGCTATTTTGCATTTTTAATAAAACCCTTTCCTAAAAAATCCCTAAGATTAGTTTAAACATAGTAGATGAGGTTGAAAAAAAAGACCTATACAAAGCCAATATACTTACAAAAAAGCTCCAATTAAAGGGATACTGAACTCATTTTTTTTCTTTCATGATTCAGATAGAGCATGCAATTTTAAGCAACTTTCTAATTTACTCCTATTATCAATTTTTCTTCATTCTTTTGCTATCTTTATTTGAAAAAGAAGCCATCTAAGCTAAGGAGCCAGCCAATTGTTGGTTGAGGGGATGGACAGCATTTGTTTATTGGTGGGTGAATTTATCCACCAATCAGCAAATCACCAAAATGGGCTGGCATCTAAACTTACATTCTTGCTTTTCAAATAAAGATACCAAGAGAATGAAGAACATTTGATAATAGGAGTAAATTAAAAAGTTGCTTAAAATTGCATGCTCTATCTGAATCACGAAAGAAAAAATTTGGGTTCAGTGTTCCTTTAAGCTTAAATTAATCCCATTAAAAGTTGATTTGTAAGAAAAAATGTGTGAGAGCTCCTCTGCAATCTACCCCTCTGAGGTGGCAGACAGCAATTATCCCATTACGATCGGGATGATTGACACCCCCTGCTAGTTGCCAATTTGCCACGAATGTGCAGGGGGCAATGATAAATGCCGCCAGCAATCGATGTGCGGCAGACATGATCCGCAGATCATGTCCGCCCGCACAATGATAAATCAGCCCCTAAAGCTAAACCCAAATTATCACACATATCTCTCAACGTGTGATTAGAATGAGAGAAAAGTGGTGGGTGTGGGAAAAGCGCTCCAACAAGAGGAGCTGTCTGTATTTGTATCACAAATATATATCAAGGATTAACTCTTAATAAGAGTTTTAAAAATATAATTTTAATAAACACATAGATAAAATCCTAACATACATATGTGTGCCAACACCTAAAAATGCACATAAAAAGGCAAATATCTAAAACATTGGGATTATATACCAATTGTCTAAGTGCCCTAAAATAACAAAGCCAATGTTTCTAGAAAGTCTTAGTGGAATATTAGGGTTACCTTGTCCCAAAAAGACATACGCAGTGATAATACCCTCTGATTAACAGAATCCCTTATTGGTGTGTGATTATAGAAACAGCCTTTATCATCAAAAGGAAACACCATATGAATTAGTGTTGTGACTGAGTGATTCTGTCCCAGACAGCCGTGCCAAAGGAGATACCTTATGATGAATTTAGAGTGTCTCAGGCTGTTATCAGGCGTCCATTCGTCATGCGGTCTTTGAAGACAGTTCGAAACAATCTTCCTGGTTTTTGTTCCTAACATCCCGGTTAACTTTTCATCAACAATCCTCGTGATACAAAGTTGCAACTTCCGGATTCTAGCATATATCATGCAGCAAAGTAGAGCTGGTAATGTGTAAACCCCACAATGCTATTTTTGTCAAGGTCGCTCGTTTTGGAGACACAAAATGACCTGTTAACACCCATTCTATTTACTGTTACCTCTCAACATGTGGTTAGTGTAGGTTATAAGAGTAAGAGCTCTTTCAGATTTTCGCATGTACCATGTAGCCAGGTATAGACAGTAATCTGTAAACGCCACAATGGTATTTGTGGAAAGGTTGCTCGATATAGACACACAAAGTGACCTGTTAACACCCATTCTGTTTACTTTTACCTCTCAACATGTGGTTATTACAGGTGATATGAACAAAACATCAACACGTTTCGGCTGTGTTACCAGCCTTTATAAAGATGTTCACCTGTGATAATAGGTCACTATAAATAGCTTGCAATGGGCTAGTGCTTGTGTGATTGACAGTTCATTCCACCTATGGAGATTCACAAATTTAGCTCACCAATTACCATGTACACTGTGTTGCATGCTGCTGGTGCTTGTACTCAAGAAAAAAATAAAACTTTACAATTTTAACCCCTTATATTACTCACCGGTTTTGTGAGTCTCGTTTTTTTATACAAATGCGAGACATATATCAAACAACTGAAATTATTTGTTAGAAAACAGAGCTGTATACATTAATCATTTAATGTATATTTGTGAGATATATTGATGTTTGAAAATAATTTTTTAAAAAAACGATTTTTTTAAAAAGATTTTAAAATTTTTATTTTAAAAGTGATTTTGCTGAGATTTGCCAATTTTTAAAAATAAAAAATACAATATAAAAATGAAGACATAAGGGGATTGTCGTTGAATCGATAGCGTAACTACAGTCTATATGGATCATGTTGTCTTATCTTTTGGGTGGGGTGGGACATTTTTTATATATAGTGTAGCTATATATACAAAATCAAAAGATAATATTTATGTTAATATTGTGGAAAGGGAAATAATTAAAGGCTATATTCGCATCATGTATTTTAGATAAGATCTGGACTTCAAAAGTACTTCAAAACAGTAAAATAAGATTGAACTCCATATTCAGACCATCGGGGTGGAGGGTTTTAAAATTGAATATTAATTCTGTTTCTCTCCTTTTTTGTATTTTTTGTATACCCCGGTGTCTGAAGCCCATGGATGTATTTTTTTAAAATGTTTATACAGGACAGTGTTCGTTTTTTCATGTTCCACAGGTGCTCTCTTATCCTATCTTGTAAGCAGTGGGCAGTTTGACCAATATAGATAAAATTGCATGCGCATTTAATCATTTATATTGTGTTTTTATCCGTGCATCTTAAGATGTCCTTAATCTTTTAACTCCTCTTTACATCTGTGCTAAAAACTCTTTTGTTTTATTGCTGTATTTGCATGATTTGCAATCATGGCATGGAAAAAAAAAACCTTAATCTGTTCTCCCAACAGGTCTATTTCTGTGGGACCATTATTCGTATGTTTATATTAACTAGGGGCTAGATAATTTTTTAGGTTTTTTACTTTTCTGAAAATTATATCAGGTCTATTTTTTACCCTGTCTCCTAATAGTGGATCTTTCCTAATTAAGTGTCAGTGCTTTTTGAAAATTCTCCCTATTTCATGATGTTGGGAACTGTACCCTGAGATAAATGGGACTTCAATAAAATCATATATAAGTTATTTTTCTTTTCTTTTTTTTTTTTTTGTCCAACTAGTAACATTTTTCTATCTATGTGCTTAAAGGGGCAGTAAAGTCAAAATTAAACATTGGCAATTAAGATACAGCATGACATTTTAAACAACTTTCCAATTTACTTATTTTATCAATTTGGCTTTGTTCTCTTGGTTTGCTTTGTTAAAGAGTAATACTAGGTGAGCTCAGGAGTGTGCACTTCTTTAGCCATCTGCAGCAATGTTTATAGCAATGCTGTATATACAATCAAACACTGCCATAGAGTGCTAAAGACACGTGCACACTCCTAAGCTCTAACATTTCTATAAACATTGTTTCAAACACTACTGCCAGATGGCTAAAGAAACGTGCACACTCCTGAGCTGAACTTGGAGTACTCTTTAATAAAAGATACCCAGAAAATTAAGCAAAATGTATAATACAAGTAAATTGGAAAGTTGTTTAAATAGCATGCTCTATCCAATCCATTAAAGTCTGATTTTGACATTACTGTCCCTTTAACTAATTCTTGAGTTTCTAGGACTTTCTCCATATCATAACCTCTTTCTTTAAATCTTTTGATAAGGGAATTTGATTGTGCATTATATGATTCAAGATCTGTACAATTTTTTCTTATTCTCAAAAGTTGACTTTTCGGAGAGTTGGATTTCCAGCGATCCAAATGGCAGTTCTCATAATGGATATCATTTTCTTATTAAATGGTGACCCATTTCACACAAGCAACCATATCCATTAATTCTGTTTCTAGCCAGAAATGTATCCAAACCATTTTTAAATATATCTAAGGTATTGGCATTTTCTCGTCACAGACAATTTTCTTGGAATAAATAGAGCTTCTGCCATCTCTGTATGTAGACCTTGATTATATATTATATAAAGTAATCATATCACCTCTCAAGCGCCTTTTCTTCTAGAGAAAACAGACCCAGTTTGGCTAACTTCTCCTGATAGCTTAAATTCTTTGGGGCTTTGTGACCCTTTTTTTGAAAATTTTCAAGGCCTGCAATGTCTTTTTTTGAGATTGGTCCCCAGAACTGCACTCCATACTCAAGGTGAGGTTTTACCAGAGATTTATATAGTGACAGAGTTATGCTTTCCTCCCTTGAATCAATGTTTCTTTTAATACATGCTAGTATTTTATTAAACTTAAAAGCTGCTGCCCTGCATTGTGCACCCATATTTAGCTTGTTATCTATTACTACTCTCAAATACCTTTCTTTCTCTGTTTGGTTAAGTCTAGTCTCATTTAAATAATACATTGCATGCTTATTTTTACTTGCAAAATGTAAAACCTTGCATTTCCCTGTATTAAATCTCATTTTCCATTTACCTGCCCATACTTCTAATTTATGCAGATACCCTTGTAACGCTAGTTCATCCTGATCTGTCTTAATGACCTTACACAATTTTGTATCATCTGCAATAATAGAGATGTTGCTATTTAATCCTTGCTCCATTCCTAAACCTATCCTAAAAAAATGCCCTCAAAAGAGTTTGTGATATAGATCTTCTACTTTTTAAAAAGTATATATATATATATATATATATATATATATATATATATCATCTTAAAAAAACTGTCCTAAAAAGGGCATAAGTGATATAGCTCTTTTGCTATTTTTTTAAAAAAAAAACTATCCTAAAAAAATCCTTTCCTAAAAATGCCAGGAAAAGGGCCCAAGTGATTTAGCTCTTTTGCCAAGTTAAAAAACCATATCTTAAAAAAGAAGCCCTCCCAAAAAAAAAAAAAACCCTAATGCTAATTCCCTAAAAATTCTACTCACCAACTTTTATTCTGGGGCTGTCTTCTTCTTCCATCCGATGCATCTTCTTCAATCTTCCATTCAAGGTTTTCTTCCATCTTCCATCTGATGTCTTCTTCATTCTGTCACAGCAGCACACTGACAATTGAGTTCAATGTTCTTCCTTATATAGGGGTGCCCTTGCATTTCTACTGGCTGATTTTCTGATAAAAATTTAAATCAGCCTATAGAATGAAAGCTTTTCTATTAGTTGATTTTGACCTGCAGTTGCAGTTATGCTGGATTACATAACTGCATTTATTTAACTTTACAATGTTAAAAATTATTCAGTTATTAAGTTGATGATAATGTCTATTAAAACATATTTATATAATGAAAAATAAATATTATTGTTTAAAAAAGGAACACGCAAACTAAAAAAAAGAATTGTTTAAATAAATACAATACTTGAAATACACAGTATTGATTTGTACAAACACTCGCAGACATTATACTTTGATCTTGTGTCCTCTTCTTTGTTCCCACTTATTTTGGGGGGGGGGGCTTTGCTGAGTATCCATAACCCATCAATCAATTGGAATACAGTTTATTTTACTTTCAAGAAGTCCATTATATTTGATGCTGCTGAGACTGAATTCTTGTGTCCTGCAAAAGAGTTTGCTGATGTTCTTGCCAAAAAGAGAGCAGATCAATTACATCCCAGAAGAGAGTATGATTGTCCTATTGAATTACTACCTGAAGCTAAGATTCTATTTGGACGTATATACCAACTTTAAGGTCTTTAGCTGCAACATCTTAATCAAAACATTGAGGAGAATCTTAAAAAAAGGTTCATCAGACCATCCATGTTCCCTCCAGGGGCAGGTATCTTTTTTATGGGAATAAAGGATAGTGGCCTATAGGGCACTCAATGCCATTACAGTTAAAAATAAATACCCAGTTCTGTTCATAACCAAACACCTGAATAGAATCTTTCTTCCAAAGATAACATATCCCAGATCAAAAACCAAAAAACAGATGCCTTATCCAGTATCTTTGACTTACCATCAGTGGAAAATAAAAGTGCTTTACCTCAACAACTTACTCAAACCAATGATGTTTTCTTTTACAATGGCAACATTATTGTACTATTAGCCAGCCATCTAAAGGTGTTGCAACACTATCATGATAATCCCATGTCAGGGCAGTTAAAATGCCTATTTGGTGGCCCCATATGTCCAATGATATTGAGATATACGTAAAGGCATGTGATATCTGTGCCAGATCTAATCATTACAATAGACCCCTTTGACACCTCTTTCAGTACCTACTAGACCTTGGATGGATGTGGCAATGTTGTGGATTTAACATCTTCTGAAAGGCACAAAACCATTTTGGTTATAGTAGACCGTTTTGCCAATTTGACACATTTTATTCAAAAAGTTGGTCTACCCAATGCAAGTACCACTGCCATATAAGTATTTCACCTTCATGCATTACCTGAGACCATTGTTTCTGATAGAGGTACAAAAGTTACCCTACACTTTAAATAATTCAGTAAAAGGCACAAAATTACTTAAGCATTGTCATCTGGTTACCATCCACAAACTAATAGACAAACAGATTGCACCAACCAAATATAAGAGTAGTATTTAAAATGTTACATTGTCTACCTTCATGATGATTGGCTTTTACTTTTACCAATGGCAGAATTTGTCTATAACAAACAGATTAATTAACATGACACCATTGTTTGCTTGTTATTGATTTCATGCTTAATGATTACCTGGTCTACCTAGAGAATTACCTGTTCCTAAAATCAGTACTTATATTCAGCAACTACAAAATACTTTTCAACTTCTTAGACAGACATTAATTACTTCATTTCTTAATCATTTCTAAACAACAAGCTGATAGGAAGAGAATTCCTGTCCCAACATAACAATGTGAGTATAAATATGGCTATCCACCCTAAAACTTAAACCATCCTGCCAATCAAAGAAGTTGGGACAAAAGTTCTTTCCAAATATCACAAATCATTAATCCAGTCACAATACAACCGGCTAGATTGTGAGTTTTGCATTATGAGGGGTGCAGTGCTAACTTGCACGTTATTGTCACCGCTCACTTCCCTACAGCGCTGGTATTACAGGATTACAAAAACCCGGCGTTAACAGGCATAGCATAGAGCAAAAATGAGCTCCATACCACACTCCAATACTAGCGCTGCTGAAAGCTGCGGTGAGCTGGTTTTACGTGCTCGTGCACGATTTCCCCATAGACATCAATTGGGAGAGCCGGCTGAAAAAAAGTCTAACACCTGCAAAAAAGCAGCGTAAAGCTCCGTAATGCAGCCCCATTGATTCCTATGGGGAAACTAAATTTATGTTTACACCTAACACCCTAACATGAACCCCGAGTATAAACACCCCTAATCTTACACTTATTAACCCCTAATCTGCTGCCCCGACATCGCCGACACCTACATTATATTTATTAACCCCTCATATGCCACCCCCAACATAAACGACACCTACATTATACTTATTAACCGCTAATCTGCTGCCCCCAACATCGCAGACACCTACATAATAAATTTATTAACCACTAATCTGCCGCTCCTTACATCGCCACCACTATAATAAACATATTAACCCCTAAACCGCCACACTCCCGCATCACAAACACTAGTTAAATATTATTAACCCCTAATCTGCCGCCCCTAACATCGCGCCACCTACCTACATTTATTAACCCCTAATCTGCCACCCCCAATGTCGCTGCCACTATACTAAATTTATTAACCCCTAAACCTAAGTCTAACCCTAACACCCCCTAACTTAAATATAATTAAAATAATTCTAAATAAAACCTACTATCATTACCTAAATAATTCCTATTTAAAACTAAATACACCTAATCTCTAGCCCTATCAAAATAAAAAAAGCCCCCCCCCAAAATAAAAAGCCCAAGCCTAAACTAAACTACCAATAACCCTTAAAATGGCATTTTGCGGGGCATTGCCCCAAAGAAATCAGCTCTTTTAACTGTAAAAGAAAAAACAAACAACCCCCCAACAGTAAAACCCACCACCCACACAACCAACCCCCCAAATAAAATCCAAACTAAAAAAAACCTAAGCTCCCCATTGCCCTGAAAAGGGCATTTGGATGGGCATTGCCCTTAAAAGGGCATTTAGCTCTTTTTTGCGCCCAAAAGCCCTAATCTAAAAATAAAACCCACCCAATAAACCCTTAAAAAAGCCTAACAACAACCCCCAAAGATCCACTTACAGTTTTTGAAGACCCGACATCCATCCTCAAGAAGCTGAATAATACCTCATCGAAGCCGACAGTCTTCATTCAAGCAGCCGAAGTCTTCATCCAAGCCTGCAGAAGTCTTCATCCAGACGGCATCTTCTATCTTCATCCATCCAGCGTGGAGTGGCTCCATCTTCAAGACATCCGACGCGAAGCATCCTCTTCAATTGAAGTCTTCTTGCAGAATGAAGGTTCCTTTAAATGACGTCATCCAAGATGGCGTCCCTTCAATTCCGATTGGCTGATAGAATTCTATCAGCCAATTGGAATTGAAGGGACGCCATCTTGGATGACATCACTTAAAGGAACCTTCATTCTGCAAGAAGACTTCGATTGAAGAGAATGCTTCGCGCCGGATATCTTGACGATGGAGCCGCTCCGCGCCGGATGGATAAAGATAGAAGATGCCGTCTGGATGAAAACTTCTGCCTGTCTGGAAGACCACTTCTGCCAGCTTGGATGAAGACTTCTCCCGGCTTCGTTGAGGACTTCTTGCCGCTTGGATGAAGACTTCTCCCGGCTTCATTGAGGATGGATGTCCGGTCTTCAAAATTGTAAGTAGATCTTTGGGGGTTAGTGTTAGGTTTTTTAAGTGTTTATTGGGTGGGTTTTATTTTTCGATTAGGGTTTGGGCACTTGAAAAAGAGCTAAATGCCCTTATGCCCATCCAAATGCCCTTTTCAGGGCAATGGGGAGCTTAGGTTTTTTTTAGTTAGGATTTTATTTGGGGGGTTGGTTGTGTGGGTGGTGGGTTTTACTGTTGGGGGGGTTGTTTGTATTTTTTTTTACAGGTAAAAGAGCTGATTTCTTTGGGGCAATGCCCTGCTTTTAAGGGCTATTGGTAGTTTATTTTAGGGGTTTTTTTATTTTGGGGGGGGGGCTTTTTATTTTGATAGGGCTATTAGATTAGGTGTAATTAGTTTAAATATCTATACATTTCTTTTTTATTTTGTGTAATTTTGTGTTTTTTTGTAATTTAGGTAATTGTATTTAATTTAGGTAATTGATTTAATTGTAGTGTAAGGTTAGGTGTTAGTGTAACTCAGGTTAGTTTTTATTTTACAGGTAAATTTGTATTTATTTTAGCTAGGTAGTTAGTAAATAGTTAATAACTATTTAGTAACTATTCTACCTAGTTAAAATAAATACAAACTTACCTGTGTAATAAAAACAAAACCTAAGCTAGATACACATTAACTATTAGTTATAGTGTAGCTAGCTTAGGGTTTATTTTACAGGTAAGTATTTAGTTTTAAATAGGAATAATGTAGGTAACGATAATAGGTTTTATTTAGATTTATTTTAATTATATTTAAGTTAGGGGGTGTTAGGGTTAGGGTTAGACTTAGGTTTAGGGGTTAATAAATTTAGTATAGTGGCAGCGATGTTGGTGGCGGCAGATTAGGGGTTAATAAATGTAGGTAGGTGGTGCGATGTTAGGGGCGGCAGATTAGGGGTTAATAATATTTAACTAGTGTTTGTGATGCGGGAGTGTGGCGTTTTAGGGGTTAATATGTTTATTATAGTGGTGGCAATGTACAGAGCGGCAGATTAGGGGTTAATAAATTTATTTTAGTGTTTGCAATGCGGGAGGGCCTCGGTTTAGAGGTTAATAGGTAGTTTATGGGTGTTAGTGTACTTTTTAGCACAATCGGAATTAAGGTAGAAAAAATCCTATTGGCTGATGCAATCAGCCAATAGGATTGAGCTTGCATTCTATTGGCTGATTGGAACAGCCAATACAATGCCAGCTCAATCCTATTGGCTGATTGCATCAGCCAATAGGATTGAACTTTAATCCTAGGATTAAATAGGATTTTTTCTACCTTAATTCCGATTGTCTGATAGAACTCGTGCATGAGCACATTACACCAGCTCACCACTAACTTAAGCAGCGCTGGTATTGGAGCGTGGTAATGAGCAAAATTTTGCTCAACGCTCACTTCTTGTCTTTTATCAACGGATTTCTGAAAACTCGTAATACCAGTGCTGTAGGTAAGTGAGCGGGGAGACAAAACTGCTCGTTAGCACCGCATAGCCTCTAACGCAAAACTCGTTATCTAGCAGTATACCTTTTACTGCTATCCATGTCAAGTATACTCCAGAATTGACTACCTCTTTATAGACCAAAACAGCCTACCCCTGATACTTAAAGCAGATATGTTTCCTACACCCTGGTCCGACCATTCCTATTATCCCATTCATTTGGAAGTTAGATGAAACACTGCTTCATAAACCTGATTTGCATAATTAGATCTCCCTGGTTCTGTAAGATTATTTTTGACATAACACCACTGATCTACATAACCCCCAACTGATATGGGATACACACAAGTGGTAATTAGGGGAAAATTTCTCAAAATAAAAGCAACATTCAAAAACACATACAACAAGAGATATAAACATCTCCTACAACAGCTTAAATAAATAGATATCACACACAAAAATGACCCCACTAACACAAGACTACAAACACTTTGGACAGAAACAAGAGATTCACTCAACCATCTCCTACAGAAAGAAACCTATAAAAAAACACTATATTTAAATAAAACCTACTTCATGGAAGGTAACAAAGCAGGCACCCTCCTAGCTAGAGCATTGAAACAAAACACCCTAAATCATCATGTTCAGGCAATATCATCTCACAACTGATATTTGACCTCTGACAGTCATAAAATAGTGGAGACATTCCGTACATATTATGAAAATCTATATCAACTCCCTAACAATTTAGGAAGGGACACACGACAGAATATGTTGAATTACATCACAAATGCAGATTTACCTAAGATTAAACAGGGACAGCAAACCGATTTAGACACAAAAAGCACAATTAGTGTTAAACAGATAGGGGTGCCAATTAGTACAATATTAAACCAATGCAATACCAACAAATACTCTAAATGTGCAATGTATAATATTGCAAGATTAATAAAAATATATTTTCAGTCTGGATGTAATGGTTAATGCAGCTCAAAGGAACAATGTAAATAACAGCTCTTCTAAAGTGACAGGCTATCCACCACGAAAGAGTCTAAGAACAAATCAGAGAAGGGGCCTCATAGTGTAAAACCTCCAGACAGAATTGTCAAAGGCAATACAGATTTAGACACACCCACCGCATTAGATGAAATCTTACATGCAATAGACTCTTTACCATCAGGAGTCCGGGACCAGATGGACTAAGTAATAAATACTATAAAACATTTAAACAAATCTTAACACCACAACTCCTGACTCTGTTCCATTCAATAGATGAAAAGGGAAGTTTCTCTAAAGAATATTTAATGTCCCATATCAAAGTACTCCTAAAACCCAATAAACAGCCAACCTTAACAAGTAACTACCATCCAATATCACTTTTAAATACAAATCTCAAAATGTACTCAAAAATTTTAGCCACGAGAATAAATAAGATTTTACTGGATATAATCCACGTAGACCAGGCAGGATTTGTTCCCCATAGAGAGGCCAGGGACAACACTATTAGGGTACTTCAACTCATTGATTACATCAAACTTCACAATTTCCCTGCTATCATGATCTTAACTGATGCTGAAAAGCATTTGATAGACTAAATTGGGATTTTCTATCAGCATTTTCAAAAGCTATGGGTTTTGGCCCAAAAATGCTAAAAAGAATATTAAGACTATATACTGTTCCCTCAGCAAGAGTGAAGGTCAAGGGCCTGTTGTCCTCCCCCTTCTCCATACAAAATGACATGCCACAGGGCTGCCTCCTCTCACCTACTTTATTCATTTTGTCAATGTAAGTCCTAGAAGCACATATTAGGAGAAATGAAGCCATAAAAGGGATACACATAGAGCAAAATAAATATAAGCTCACTATCACCAAGATTACAAGTTTTGAGCTATACCGGGTGCATAAAGAACGCAAAAAATGAGCGGTATCACACTTTCCATATCTCTGCCATTACGAGTTACTGAAAAACCTCCTTGTGCTGTGTGTTATGGTGCGTTAAGCTCCATACCGCACAAAAGTCAAGGGCTGACTTTACCTGCTTGTGCATGCTTTCCCCCATATACATCAATGGGGAGAAAGTGTTAAGTACCCCCCTAAAAGGAAAAAAAAAACACCCAACCAACCCCCCAAAATAAAAAAACCTAAGTCTAAAAAAAATCAGCCAATAGGATTTCAGTAGCTCTCATCCTATTGGCTGATTTGAAAATGTCAGCCAATAGAAATGCAAGGTACCCCATATTTAAATGGGTACCTACCATTCAAGCTTCAGTGTACGGCAGTGACCGCATGAAGAGAATCCTCCTATTATTTTGGATAATTTAATTTTTTATTTTTCATAATTTTAATAGATTTTTTTAATCTTTTCGTAGTATTAGGTTTATTTAAATTTATAATTTAGGTTTTTTTATTTTTTCGTAGTGTTAGGTTTTTTAATCATGTCATTTAGGATTTTTAATTGGTAGTTTATTTTATTTTATTAGAAGAGTTATGTTAGGTTAATTTATAGTTAATCTTAGTTTTTTTATTTCACAGGTAAGTTTTTAGTTACTTATTTTAAGATAGTTATATTGTAACTTTTAATTTAAAGTTAGGGGGGTGTTAGGTTAAGGGGTTAATAGTTTATTTTTGTGTTTTTTTATGTGGGGGCCAGCGGTTAACTGGTTAATATGTTTAGTTTATTAGTTGTGATGGGGGGGCTGGAGGTTTAAGAATTACTAGATTTATTATAGTGTTGGATATGTGGGGGGGGTTGGCGGTTTAGGGGTTAATAAGTTTATTTTAGTGTCGGTGATGTGGGTGGGCAGCAGATTAGGGGTTAACAGGTTTAATATAGTATTTACTATGCGGGAGGGTGGCAGTTTAGGGGTTAATAGGTAGTTTATGGGTGTTAGTGTACTTTGTAACATTTTAGTTATGAGTTTTGTGAAAAAATTTTGTTTCGCAAAATCCATAACTACTGGTCTCAGATCGTGGAATGGCTCATGCTGGTATAGGCTGTAATGCAAGCATTTTAGCCAGAATGCACAACCTGTAGTACGGCGCTATGGAAAAGCCCACACTTAAACTTAATTTTTTGAGTGCGGAATGGATGTTGTGCTAGAGGCTAAAATGCTTGGGTGTAGCTATACCGCAGCGACTTGTAATACGGGAGACCTGCCATTCCATGCGCAATAGCCAATTTTTCAGTGGTATAGCTGTACCGCACAATAATGCAAAACTTGTAATTTAGCCGTATGTATGCTGATGACGTCCTATTGTCCTTGCCCTCTCCCCTACAGTCCTTCCCACACCTTCTGCAGGAATTTAACCAGTTTGGTCAATTCTCTAATTTCCTGATAAATGCCCAGAAATCAGAAATGTTAAACATTACACTACCCCAAAAAGACTATGCAAACATAACTACCTTGTGCCCATATAAAAGAAACAGTAACTCAATTAAGTACATTGCTATTGAATTAGCAACATAACTAACTAAACTTTTTTAATTAAACTACCGGAAGTTGCTGAAAGATATTGAAACCAACTTTAAAACCTGGCCAAAAAAACACATTTCCTTGTGGGGAGAATCCAACCAATCAAGATGAACATATTACCCAGGATATTATATCTGTTCCAAGCAGCACCAATGCCATTATCTCCTATATTTCTCAAAAACATACGAAAAACTATTAATGCTTATATATGAGGGAAAAAACAATCCAAGAATAGCTAGAACCACTGTATAGATCCTTGGATGAGGGTGGATTGGAAGTACCTAATATGACTATGTACTATCATGCAGTAACACTCCAGAGAATATTAGACTGGTTTATCAGAGCAAATTCAGAAGCATGGGTCTCATTAGACTCACAATTACTCCAAATAACACAAGTTGGAACATTATGTTGGGCAGATAAAAAATATAGACCTCCAATAATACAAGATATTACACTGCTAAGACAAGTTTTTAGAAACTGGGATAATTTGATGCTTAAATTTGTCTATCTACACCCAAATCCCCATTATTCCCTATAGCTCTACATGCAGAATTTACCAGGGACATAGATTTTGAAGTAGGAGGGGGGAGACTGACTGATCTATCAATTCCAATATATTCCCTTATAGACAACCATAATCTAAAATTTAGACAGGAATTACAGACAGTGGCAGGAGGTATTTTCACTAATTGGCTGAATATTCCCAAATAGCCCACCTGTTACAGACCTCCCCACACAAAGGTTTTCTTAGAGACAAGACAGCATTTAAAAAGCTCGGTACCCTTGAAACCCCAATGATGAAAACACTCTCTATGTCTAGAAAATTATTAAGTGGGCTACAAAGTAACCAACTTCCTATTTACATGGATAGATGGACAAGATAATTAAATGAAACCATAAATAACAAAACATGGGAACACATATTCCAATGCACACAGAAATCATCAGTCTCCGCCTTAAATCTTGGAATAAAATTTTAAGATCTTGACCAGATGGAATCTCACAGTAAATAGGTTGCGGACTATCTTTACATGACACCGCGCTCTGTGCTGGTGAGATTGTGGGTCGACTGAGAACATGACACATATATGGAGGCCTATGTATCATAGATCAGGTCCGCAAGACCTCTCTGAATGCGGAGAGCAATACACTCTCCGTATTCAGTATTGCACCAGCAGCTCACAAGAGCTGCTGGTGCAATGCCGCAAGAAACACGGGGCGTCAAGCTCTCTTAAGGAACTTAATAGATAGGCCCCATAGTGTCTCCCTATGAGAATAAGACCTACTGCACCCCCTTCACTCCCAATAACAAAGTACCCCAATGGGACTAACCTACCTGGTGCATGTGGAAAGGCCCTGCATCATTACTCCATCTTTTCCTTTCCCATTTTCATCTATATCTAAAGCTATCCCATCTCTAACCATCTTTGATCTACCATCATCCCACCTTTATCTTAAACTCAGCCATCATATATTTCTCTCACTCTACTTACATCTGTACCCTCCTACTTACTCAATGTTTTACCCCTCCTTTTTTACCCTGCATTCCTTAAAGTGAATGTAAATTTTGATGCTAAAGTGCCCGTTTTTTTTTTTTTTTATTAAAACCAGAGGCACTTTAATTCATCAATATTTTCATTTCACTCCTGTTGTGAAAATAAACTTACTTTTTAATCTTCACAGCAGCTCCAGCTTCCTCCACCTGTTTCAAAGCCTCTTCCTGGGTCTAAAATGAGGTATCTGGCTTCCTCCAATCACAGCAGTGAATCAGACACTGAATCCCCCGGGGGGGAATCTGTGATTGGAGGATGACCTATCAATAATTTCTGACATCAGAAATGGCTTGTGAGACCGGAGGAAGCAGCAGCTGCTGTGAAGTTTAAAAGGTAAGTTTTTTGTCACAACAGGAGTGAAATGTAAATTTTGATGAATTAAAGTGCCCCTGTTTTTAATCAAAGTTTTAAAAACCGGGCACTTAAACATCAAAATTTACATTCACTTTAATATTCCCTTACACCCCTCAACAATCCATAATTTTCTTATCTTTCGGTATCCTTTTACCACATAAAGAAGATATTGTATTACACTATGTATAATCCATGACCCGTTTTGCATGTTTGCTAGTTTTCTCTTGTTATATATATTTCAATTGTGATAAAGAAATGAAAGAAGACACAGTTTGGCACAATTAGAAGGGTTTGTTTTATTCAGCATTTGACAACTGGGACTTAAAAGGATATGAAACCCAATTTTTTTCTTTCAGGATTCAGATAGAGAATACAATTTTAAACAACTTTTCAATTTACTTCTATTATTTAATTTGCTTCTTGTTATCCTTTTCTGAAAGGTTTATCTAGGCAAGCTCATGAGCAGCAGAGAACATAGGTTCTAGCTGTTGATTGGTGGCTGCATATATATATTGATTGAGATTAGCTCAATTAGTTCAGTTAGAAACCATTAGTGCATTGCTGCTCCTTCAACAAATGATACAAAGAGAATGAAACAAATTAGATAATAGAAGTAAATTAGAAAGTTGTTTGAAATTGTATTCTCTATCTGAATCATGAAAGTTAAAAAAAATTGGTTTCATGTCCCTTTAACCAGGTACGGATTTGTAAATGTCAAGGCCTTCCGAAGAAGCGTTAGAAGCGTGCATCAGGGGCACACTCACAAGGTCATAGCACTTCTCCTTTTAAATTTCGCTTACTCAGTATCAATCTTTAGATATCTAATTCAACTTGTAGTCAGTATAACGTTTATTTAAGCCCCCGCTATATAAGGGGCTTTTTCAGCTTAGCGTTGGTTTGCTCTGCTCTGCCTTCCATATATCTCAGCACTGGTATTACATGTTTTTAGGATATAGCTGTTAACAGACCTTAGTGATTATTGTTAAATATTCTTACTTTAAGATGGGAATCTGAATGCCTGTTACTTAGATTGTGGTAATACCTTATGAGAGGGCTATGATAAATTACTTTTTAATAGTAACTGTATTAGACAGTGTTACTTTGACTCATTTACAATACCATTACAGAAGGGGCTCTTTTCAGCTTAACGCTGTCTTGCTCAGCTCTGCTGTTCATTTATTTCAGAAACGGCACTACAAGCTTTCAAAAGACATCAGCTATTTTTGAATTTAACTGCTATTGTCAGTAATATAACTATACAAAATATACTCTGACATGGATTAGCCCTGCTGTGCTGTATGCAGACACACTATTTAGTGTGGGCAAGTTATATAATCCTATGTTAAGCCTTGAATCTAACTACCTGATACCAAGACTAGTGGTAATACCTTATGAGAGGTTTATAATATATTACCATTTGATAGCAATTGTATCAGATATTATTATTCTGACTCTCTACAACTTTCATTGATACTTTAAAATACAGTACTGAGTTTAAGCTACTTTTAACAGTATGTGTGTACAATCCAGTTAGATTTTTATTTGCCTTCATGTTTCAATAAAGTTATTTAGTATTAATGTGTAAGCATTGAAAGACAATTATCTTTTTTTCTATATTTACTTTTGTATTCATATACACTACTTGAGTCTGGCAATCTACTCTTTTTTGCAAATCTATTTGCATTTTTGTACATAAACGTGTATACTATTGCCCAAGACTCTAAAATTCTAGGGACAGCTAATATAAGCACAAATAAATGAACCCTTGAATTTTGATATAAATAAGGTACAATGATCCCTCGCTGTCACTTTTTCAATCAATTCATTGTACCTCTCCCTTCTGATTTGCAATGTATAATCAATGTTGATACCTTTGTTTTATTGTGTCTTGTGAAAAAGATAAATAAAAACCCTATTCTAAAGCTGAACTACAAATAGCCCTTAAAAGGGCCCTTTGTAGGTAATTTCCCTAAAGTGAACCAGCTCTTTTTAAAAAAAACAAAAAACAACTATACACCTTCTAAAATTACCCCCCTCCCCCCCTCAGCCCAGTGCGCGATATTGTAATTTCAGCTTTTTGTGTGCATCTGGTTAGCGATAACTTTTTACTTTCAAGTTGTAATACAATCACAAGACGTGCTCAAACTGTTTACTGCTATAATAGTTAGCACTGTAGCAAAAGCAATAATTAGTGCTCCACTTGTAATCTAGCCCATAATACGCAAGTAATAGTTGACCTGAGAGAAAATATGCGGTTATCTTTATGTGAAGGATAGTCATGATAGAGCTTATTTATTGTGGGGGAAAAAGTTGTATTTTCTGGGGTCTAAAACAACCCAAAGATATTGAAATTATTTTCACAGCATTATTAAAATACATATTCCTATGCCTGTCTTTTGCTTTAAATTAAAAACCCTGCTTGAATTAGGTTACAAATAAAAAATAACTTTATGCAGTAGGAACTTTGACACATATTAGTTTAATGAACATGTACAGAATAACCTCTAAAACTTGTTTAATGTCATTGCATTCAGAGATTATATTTATTACATATTATTTTGCTTAGGAAAGCAAAAAAAAAAAGTAATTTTTAAACAAATGCTACCATTATAGGAGAGTTTGTACTGCAACTGCTGAATAAAGAATTAATGCACACTGGAACGATAATTGCTCTACAAAAATAACAATAGGATAAAGTGTAAAACCTGACTAAATTATTTTGTGCTTTCTTTCTGAAGGTTAAAATTCTTGCATCTTCTTTCTTATTTTGGAAAGCTCTCTATTAAAGGTGAAATTGTAAATGACAATTGAAAGTGCCAATAATTACAACTTGAAAAATAAAGATATAAGATGTAAAAATATTTTTAAAAGTTTAGATGTTTTCAGAATATTATTTACTAAAATGTAAGGCATAAAACAAACAAACAACAAACTAAAGAAAAGCATTATTATTATTTAATATTTCAAGAACACGTATTGAAGATAGCAATTCTTCATGTGCGTTTACCCGATTGCATTAGTCCTAAGTTGCCCGAAGCGTGATACACATATTTTACAATGTTCTTCACATAGAAAATAATATACTTTTATATTTTTAAATATTTATATATAAATATACCTATATATCTATATGAATAGATATACAAGTATATTTACTGTAGATATATAAAGAAATATGTATTTACAATAAAAAGTGCATTATCCTGTAAGTGGAACATTTTGGAATATAAAATATGTACATAAAGTATACAATACAACACAAATACATACATACATCTGTATATATTAGCTCTTAAATGTTATTTTCTTCAATAAAGGAACCTGTTTTGAGAACTTCTGTCCGGACACCTGTGTGTTTTTCTATATATATATATATATATATATATATATATACATATACAGCATATGCATACAAACACTCCTTATCGTTCGTGCACAACAGTTAATACTCCACTCATAATATTGTCCAATATTAGGTAAATCGTGAAGTAACTTGTTACAAATATGGATATGCCAAGTAGAGTATATGGTGTGTTGGGAACGGTGATTTACATAATTGCTTAAATGCTGTCAATGATCTTAACATATTTTTGCATTCTTGATGTTTCTTGATGAATGATTGACACTGAAGTAACAGGTACTAATGCGGAAATATTCCAATACATGTTTCTATCAGTTCCCTAGTGGAGTATATCCTACTTTCTTCTTCTAATTAAACCAATAGTGCTCATTGGTCCTTTTTTATCTTGGTGCCTAATTGTTCTAAGCCAGGGGGAAAATCTCTAAATTATCTGTCAACGGGGTTAGGGGAGAGACTAGGGATGCGATATGAGGAAACTCTACTAAAATCTTGTTCCATACAGAGTAAGTGTCTGCAATAATCGCAAGTCCACTGAGGCCTGTACAAACAGGAAGCTAAGAAAGGGCCACAAGGTGGGTATATCGAATTATTTCATGTTCTAGATTAGCACAGATTTTATTATCAATAGTTGTTCACCAATCCATTATTATTTGTAGAAATATGACCTTTCTATATTTACTATAAATCTGGAACCCAAAATGCTCCTAATTTCAGAGGGATATACATAGGTGTCTTAATACAAGCCCTTTGTTTATAATTTCAAAAATGCGTCTTTGCAATTTCTGTCAATATTTTGGGGGAAGAGGGATTGACAACACTTGTGTTACATATAGTAATATAGTAAAATATTAATTTTTAAAATGTTTAATCTTCCTAGCCACAAAGTATTTTTAGATCTCTATGAAATAATCTCTTTTTGCAGGGTTAAGTAATTTGCTTTAAACATTTTCTCAACTAATTTAGCCAGGTAAATGCCAAAATATTTTAATAAGTTATTCTGACATCTAAAAAGACATGTGCTAGGGGTGTCCGCTTTCACCACTGCTGTTTGCACTCTGTATGGAACCCTTAGCCGCTTGTATTAGACAGAAACCTGACATTACAGGCCTCCAGATTAAAAAAAAAAACTCTTTTCGTGGATGATGGCTTGTTAACACTAACTAAGCCCTTAACCTCCCTTTCTAACCTTTATGATATTCTCAGTCAGTTTTCTGCCCTATCTGGATACAAAATAAATATGGATAAGAGTGAAGCTATGGTAATAGCATTGCCAATTCAAACGAAAAAATTAATTGAAATTAATTTTACATTCTCTTGGGTTAAGTCACACATCAAATATCTGGGAGTTAATCTTTCCACTCAGTTTACAGGACTTTATAAAATAAATTATTTACCCTTGTATAAAGAGATCCGCAGAGATATTGCTAAATCGGAAGCTTTTTTAACTTCTCATGGTATGGCAGAATATCTGCAATAAAAATGAATATCCTTCCGAAAATTCTATACTTATTTAGGGCCTTACCTATCTTAGTCTCAAAAAATGACCTGAAAACACTACAATCAGAATTTATCCACTTCATCAATAACAAGAGGCATTCAAGATTCTCTTTTCAGATACTGATGAAACACAGACAAGCTAGGGGTGTTGGAGTCCCTAGTCTGATAGATCTATTATGCATGCCTCTAGATTGGCCCAAAATTGTGCTGATGGGGTTGTACTAAAACAGATATAGTATGGACTGGTTTGGAATCGGATCTGGGAGATTTTAAATCTCCAGACGATCTAATTTGGGACACCTCTTTACCTCAACATTTAGCTCACAATTATTCCCAAATTACCAATCACTCCGTAGGTCACTGGAAAACCTTACTGAAAAAGAAAAAAATAGTTCCAGATTTCTCTCTCAAGATCTAATAGAAACATAGATCTATATATCTTAAGGGCTGTAGATATATATCATAAAAATTTGGTTTTACTGGTTAATGCAGACTAGTTGAACTAATACTTCTACGACCTCACACGGGATGATAGAGAGGCAGATTGCTCATCTAGGGATAGACTAACATGAATAAACACAGAAATGCCCCAGGAGACATCTCCTCCTCCTCACTGATTAACATTAGTTTACGTTATATCCATTAGCAATGACACACAAAATAATTTCAAGTGACCAATTGTTGTTCTTTTTCTTTATCAGTTTTTATTTTCTGTATTGTTCATTTTGTTTACTTGTTATTTGCTTTGATAGCCATATAAAAGACATCTCTGTTAGATATTCTTCTTTTCTGTACGTCAGGTTAGGGGTTATATTATGGCACTTGAGACAAGGCCACATCATGATGTATAATGTAACACTGTTTGGACATTACGATCTTTGTATCTCAACTCACAGATGCTTATAAAGCAAGGCACTGAAGACTGGACTATTTGATAACGTTTATCAATTTGCTGAAGTATCTGATAACCCAATGATGTACTGAAATATTTATGTTCCTTAATATGTCATGTGATGTTCTTTCAATAGAAAATATTTTAACATAAAAAGACACGTGATGCAAAATGCCTGCATATAACTATCAGCAAGAGTTATATGAAGAAATTCTGGCTTTAATTCAGTTATAAGAAAATTGGAGATTTCCTTAAATTCCTCAAATACTTTAAGAAGAAATGGGACAGAGGATATTAAAATTTGCTATTTGGATACCTTCAATAAGGGCATAGATAAAAAAAGAGAAAGGGCGCCTCCTAGTGTAGCCAATGGGTTGCATTAAAGGAGTACAAATGCTGGTAATATACTCACATAATATATAAGGCAAAGATAATGCCAAGGGAGACGGTCTAGGAAAAGGGTACAGCTCCTCCTGGAATCAGTGGAAGATTCAACAATCTAGAAAGTGGAAATAAGGAAGGGCGACTCTAGTGCAGAGCAATAAGGTAGTTGAACCCCTTATCTGATCCAGGTGTACAGGTACTCACGAATTTGAAGCCCAGGATGTACAGGTACTCACAATTTGAAGCCCAGGTGTACAGGTACTCACAATTTGAAGCCCAGGTGTACAGGTACTAACAATTTGATAGCACATACGATTGTGCAAGTATCACCTACTGGGTATATTACAGTGGCCCAGTGCACTTATTGCGCTCAGCAGCAGAGAGCTTAGATTAGCTTAGATATATATATTTCTAGTTTTGTTACACGAGTAGACCTATTGAAGGAAGCCAATTAAACATAACCTGTATTAGTGGGAGGTACTTAGTTTTTTGATAGTCGAAAGCAGGATGATAGGAGACCTCTTGTTAGCTATCAGTATTATTAGCCTGAGAAAACGCTGTGGTTAACGCCGAGAAATGCATAGCGAGTAATTACTGTACTTGTTTTTTATATATTTTTTTTACCATTCATTGTCATATTATTTACACCATATAAAGTTTTTATATATTTAATATCATCTTGAGTCTCCTATTTTTACACGGCCTTTTAATGCCTAACAACGAAGGACACATTGGATTTTTTTGTATCTGCTGCTGAGAGCAATATGTGCACTGGGTCACTGTAATATACCCAGTAGGTGATACTTGCACTATTGTGGTGGGCTTTCAAATTGTGAGTACCTGTACACCTAGAATTCAGATAAGGGGTTCATCTACCTTATTGCTCTGCACTAGGAGTCACCCTTCTTATTTCCCACTTTCAATAAGGGCATGCAATCTAATTACATGTGTCCAATGCCTCCACTATACACACAATAGCAAGAGGTATAGGGGGAATTGTTTTTTGTATGGCCCTGTGATACTATAATAAAGGTATTTTTATTACAAGTGCTGCTGAACGTATTTACATTACCTGTCTAAGCCCATTTGTCAATATCTTGGCAAATTATATTGGTAATCAGTATTTAATAATGATATTGGGCAGTAATTTTCCACTTGATATCTAGCTCTTTTTCCAAGTTTGGGTATAACTGTATTATATGCTTCTAACATCTGAAGGAGAAAAGGAGTGATTTTTCTTTATTTTCTTCTGTTTTTCAGTACATTTTTAAATCTTTTATTATAAGAGCTTTAGTATAACCATAAGGACCTGAGCTTTTCAATTATCGGAAGATTATCAGTTACTGCTCAAATTTTCTCCACTGTTTAAATGGGCTGACTAAATTTATCATTTTATTCTATCAAACAAATGGGAAGTGGTAGAATTTCTAAGTAGCAAGACATTAAAGTAGGATTTATCCAAATAGGGGCGATTGACTACAATTTATTGAATTCCCACTCACATTATATCTGTTTCCCATAGTATTCTTAAAAAGTCTTTGCCTATCTGCTAAAACAGAATGAAGATCAACATTTTTGTGCATTCTGAGCTCGATTATGAAATGGAGCAGTAAGCTCAAGCATTAAAAACCGCTAGAAGTATTTTTTTGCGCGTATACGAATTTATGTAAAAAAAATGTTCTCTCATGTTTGTAAACTTGCGGGTAACCAAATAGACTTTGAGAAGTCATGAACACAAAATCGCATTCCCCCCATAGACTTCAATGGAGCCAAAATTTGAAAAAAAACCTAACACCCACCAGTCGTGCAAACCACATTGCAGTTGTTTTAAAAGCGCAATATAAGAATATAATATTGCATATTTCATAATCAAATGTCCTGCCTATAGCAGAATATGTTCTATTTATTCTTAAAGAGATATTTAAATATATTTGAGAGATGAGCAATGGCACCACTTTTGTTACTTTGAGGGAACACTATATTTAAATGTATGGACTATAATCTAATATATAATTACACTATGTAATTGTGTATAGGTGCTGAGTATCAAAGAGAAACATATACAAGAACAATACCGCAATGAGAGCTGGACAGGATACTAACTGAAAGCCTTGGATATTGGGTTGAACAAATGCAGACGGAGATATGCCTCTAATTTGTGGAGCAACCAATATTCCAATATTGAATAGTGGCCCCTAATAGGTTTGCCGCCCATATTGTTGTGATGTTTGGGATGTTAGCCCACAGCAGATTACAAACATACCTTTATCATAAAGAATTTACCACAAATCCTCTTTAGGTGGGAGTTACTATCCCTATCAATTCAGGATAAGATTTTGTAACTATCCAACCTTTTCTCTACAAGTAGTTTGAAAACCACTTTAAACTTGCTAGCAAATGTTTTTATTGTGTTGTAACCCCTTTTTAAATAAAACTTTAAAGTTGATATATTTTAAAACCTATATACACTAAGCAATGCGTTTAAGGGTAGAGTGCTTTTCCGGTTAGTATCCTGTCCAGCATCTCTTGCTGGACTATTTAAATTATAATATATATATGATTTTTTTTCACAAATATATATGTATACCTATGTATATAAGCATACACAAATATATTTAATTTTCTTCTGCCCATTGCTCTACGACTCACCATTCTTCGCTTGCACTAGTTCTCATGCCCTGTATAATGGCTTAAGAATGAAGCTCCAATTGGAACCTATGGAATAACGCTCTTATGAGTGCAATGCTTCCATGCAATGTGATTTGCGTGCTCTGATATTACTAAGTGTATGCAAATATCACTTTTGCGGGAAGCGATATTTTGCACTCCACTTATAATCTAGCCCTTAATGTGTCATTTAGGTACCCTCTTTGTTGTCTCATTTCATATGCTTTTATGCAAAGTAATTCTCCTCTTATACCTCCCTTATGAGCCTCCCATATAGTTCTATCATTTGAGCCAGTTTTTAAAATAAAATATTCTGTAATAGCTTTTTCCACCTGAAGAGAGTATAAGGAAGTATTTAATAAATTATCCTTCATGCTCCAAGTATATGTTTGTAGAGGAACAATGGGCCAATCTATAATACAACTAACGAGTGGTTTGTTCATATAGGGCTAGAAATATGAGTGGCTCGGTAATTACCACTCATGTTCACACGCTAACTCTGCTTGACTAAATCGGTTAGTGTGTGTTTTACAAGTTGAAAGTAATTTTTCCCCCTTCTGTACACTAACTGACACGCACAAAGACAAGAGGTTAGAATATCATGGATCACGTTAACGCACTCCCCAATAACTTCAATGGAGTGTGGGGTGTATGGATGTTTTTTTAAACTAGGAAACATCCATCATAACATAATCAATGCATGAGTAAAAAGCAATAATACATTCATATAAAGTGCAATCTCTACAATTAGGATGAGTCACTCTCCATACATCATGCATCGTTAAGTCTAATAGGAAATAAAAGTTTTTTTCTTAACACCTTTTTAGATATTCGTATGGTAGTATACCATATGGGCACCTGGAATCCTTAAGGGTCTTTTTAAAATATAAGTAGAGGTCCTCTACTGTAATTTAGCATGGTAAACAAATATTTATTTAATATTAATATTAATTTTTTAGAATAAATAATATGTTATTAATATATTCTTATATGGTGTTGGTTAAGGCAATGTTATTAGTGTTTGGCCATGTATCCCCATAATTTATTCTTATCTAAAAATTGTAGTTAAAAGATGAGTCTATGGGGCCAACTTTACAATGCCTGGAGGACATGATACGCTGCAGCGTATCATGTCCGCCAGACATCTCTGAATGTCAACAGCATACGCTGTCAGCATCAGCATTGCACAAGCAGATCTAGTGAAACTGCTTGTGCAATGCCACCCCCCTGCTGATTGATGGCAAATCGGCCCGCTAGCAGGGGGTGTCAATCAGCCCAATTGTACATTGATTGGGCGGATTGCTATACGTCAGCCTCAGAGGCGGTGAAAGAAGCAAAAGAGGTTTTAATACCACTGCTCCTTAACTCCTGTTTTCAGTGAGCCTGAAGGCTCGCACAGAAAAAAGGGGAACAGGGGCATTCGGCCCTTGTTAAATCGACCACCAAGCATGGCTTTTGTTTGTTAGAATTGTCAGAGTGTAATGAAAAAACCTTGGTGAAGTAAGGCCCATTATAGACAAGAAAATGCTTTTAAATTAATCCAGTCTATAGAATATTTTTTATATTTCAAAAGAATTTTTACATTTGGGTACAATTTGTATCGACGTTTACAGTCTCTTTCTTAGACCAAAACATTGTAATTTTTATCATCACTGTTTTTTGGAAGTTTTTAGATATTGGGTTGTAGATTCTAATCTGAAAACATAATGCACAGGTTAATATGCTTGTTCATAAGCCCACAAGCCAGGACATATTCATCTTATATTATGCATTCATTCATAGGTTTTGCTAAATACATGTCACTTGACATTATTAATGACAAAGCTTCAAAAAGATCCTACAGTCCTTTAATTCTCTGGTGGTCGAAGTGCAATCTGAATTTCCTCATATACCTTGCCGGAAGGAGTGTAAGCTCTTAAATCGGGATTACAGAAGGAATTCAAAATGTTTAAAGAGATAGGAAAGTCAAATCTTGCATGATTCTGATAAAGCATGTTATTTTACGACACTCTCTAAATTCACTTCTATTATCCAATTTTCCTTTGTATTCTAGATATATTTTGATAAAAAGTAAATGTAAGCATCCTAAACATCTTGGGAGGTAGCTGATGATTGGTGGTTACCACACATTTATCTGTTGTCATTGGTTCACTAGATATTTTCTACTAGCTCTTAGGAGTGCTGCTTAG
Organism: Bombina bombina; assembly: GCF_027579735.1. Classification (NCBI taxonomy): domain Eukaryota; kingdom Metazoa; phylum Chordata; class Amphibia; order Anura; family Bombinatoridae; genus Bombina; species Bombina bombina. The sequence continues at coordinate 694,360,931 of NC_069500.1, forward strand.
CAACTGGCATTAAACTATCGGCTAGATTATGAGTTTTGCGGTATGAGTGAAAAAGCAGCATTAAGGCTCATAACGCTGCTTTTTTCACTGCCGCTGCTATTACTAGCCTTGCAGGTTTAGGGGCACCGCACACTTTTTTTGGCCTTACCGCAAATAGTCTTTTTTCAATGTGACTTCCATAGCGCCAATTTTACAAGCTTTTTCTGGGAGGCCAAATAAGTGAGCGGTACAGCTTATCCCGCAAGATTCGTAACGCAATCTAAAATCAGTAGTTATGAGTTTTACGCTATAAAGCTGTAGCATAAAACTCATAACTAAAGTGCTAAAAAGGACCACTAACACCCATATACTACCTATTAACCCCTAAACGAGGCCCTCCCGCATTGCAAACACTAAAATAAAATTATTAACCCCTAATCTGCCACTGCGGACATCGCCGCCACTATAATAACATATAACCCCTAAACTGCCGCACTCCCGTATCGCAAACACTAGTTAAATATTAATAACCCCTAATCTGTCACCCCCTAACATCACCGCCATCTACCTACATTTATTACCCCCTAATCTGCCGCCCCCAATGTCGCCACCACTATATTAAATTTTATTAACCCCTAAACCTAAGTCAACCCTAACCCTAACACCCCCTAACTTAAATATAATTAAAATAAATCTAAATAAAATTTACTATCATTACCTAAATTATTCCTATTTAAAACTAAATACTTACCTGTAAAATAAACCCTAAGCTAGCTACAATATAACTAATAGTTACATTGTAGCTATCTTAGAGTTTATTTTTATTTTACAGGCAAGTTTGTATTTATTTTAACTGGGTAGAATAGTTACTAAATAGTTATTAACTATTTACTAACTACCTAGTTAAAATAAATACAAATTTACCTGTAAAATAAAACCTAACCTGTCTTACACTAACACCTAACTTTACACTACAATTTAAATACATTAAATGAATTAAAACCCCACTAAATTACACAAAATTAAAAAAGAGTTAATTATCAGATATTTAAACTAATTACACCTAATCTTATAGCCCTATCAAAATAAAAAAGCCCACCCAAAATAAAAAAAAAAACCCTAGCCTAAACTAAACTACAAATACCCTTAAAAGGGCCTTGTTTGGGGGCATTGCCCCAAAGAAATCAGCTCTTTTAACTGTAAAAAAATAAATAAAACAACCCCCAACAGTAAAACCCCACCACCCACACAACCAACCCCCCAAATAAAATCCTAACCAAAAAAAACTAAGCTCCCCATTGCCCTGAAAAGGGCATTTGTATAGGCATTCCCTTAAAAGGGCATTTAGCTCTTTTTCAGCCCAAAAGCCCTAATCTAAAAATAAAACCAACCCAAAAAAACCCTTTAAAAAACCTAACCACTAACCCCCGAAGATCCACTTACAGTTTTGAAGACCGGACATCCATCCTCAACTAAGCCGGGAGAAGTCTTCATCCAAGCGGCAAGAAGTCCTCAACGAAGCCGGGAGAAGTCTCATCCAAGCGGCAAAGAAGTCCTCAATGAAGCTGGAGAAGTCTTCATCCAAGTCGGCAGAAGTGGTCCTCCAGACGGGCAGAAGTCTTCATCCAGACGGCATCTTCTATCTTCAAGGACATCCGGCGCGGAGCATCCTTTCTTCCAACTACTAGCGACGAATGAAGGTTCCTTTAAATGACGTCATCCAAGATGGCGTCCCTTGAATTCCGATTGACTGATAGAATTCTATCAGCTAATCGGAATTAAAGGTGAAAAAATCCTATTGGCTGATGCAATCAGCCAATAGGATTGAGCTTCAATCCTATTGGCTGATCTGATCAGCCAATAGGATTGAGCTCGCATTCTATTGGCTGATTGAACAGCCAATAGAATGCGAGCTCAATCTTATTGGCTGATCGGATCAGCCAATAGGATTGAAGCTCAATCCTATTGGCTGATTGCATCAGCCAATAGGATTTTTTCACCTTAATTCCGATTGGCTGATAGAATTCTATCCAGCCAATCGGAATTCAAGGGACGCAATCTTGGATGACAATCATTTAAAGGAACCTTCATTCGTCAATAGTCGTCAGAAGAAGAGGATGCTCGTGAACGGATGTCCTTAAAGATGGAGCTGCTCCGCGCCGGATGGATGAAGATAGAAGATGCCATCTGGATGAAGACTTCTGCCCATCTGGAGGACCACTTCTGCCGACTTGGATGAAGACTTCTCCTGGCTTCGTTGAGGATTTCTTGCTGCTTGGATGAAGACTTTTCCAGGCTTCATTGAGGATGGATGTTCGGTCTTCAAAACTTAAAAGCTAAATGCCCTTTTAAGGGCAATGCCCATTCAAATGCCCTTTTCAGGGCAATGGGGAGCTTAGGTTTTTTTAGTTAGGATTTTATTTGGGGGGTTGGTTGTGTGGGTGGTGGGTTTTACTGTTGGGGGGTTGTTTGTATTGTTTTTTACAGGTAAAAGAGCTGATTTCTTTGGGGCAATGCCCCACAAAAGGCCCTTTTAATGACTATTGGTAGTTTAGTTTAGGCTAGGGTTTTTTTATTTTGGTGGGGCTTTTTTATTTTGATAGGGCTATTAGATTAGGTGTAATTAGTTTAACATATCTGATAATTACTTCTTTTTTTGTAATTTAGTGGGGGTTTTGTAATTTAGGTAATTGTATTTAATACATTTAATTTATTTAATTGTAGTGTAATGTTAGGTGTTAGTGTAAGACAGGTTAGGTTTTATTTTACAGGTCAATTTGTATTTATTTTAACTAGGTAGTTAGTAAATAGTTAATAACTATTTAGTAACTATTCTACTTAGTTAAAATAAATATAAACTTGCCCTGTAAATAAAATAAACCCTAAGTTAGCTACAATGTAACTATTAGTTATATTGTAGCTAGCTTAGGGTTTATTTTATGTAAGTATTTAGTTTCAAATAGGAATTATTTAGGTAATGATATCAATTTTTATTTAGATTTATTTTAATTATATTTAATTTAGGGGGTGTTAGGGTTAGACTTAGGTTTATAACTTTAGTATAGTGGCAGCAACATTGGGGGCAGCAGATTAGGGGTTATTAACTAATGTATGTTGTGGCGATGTTAGGGACAGCAGATTAAGGGTTAATAATATTTAACTAGTGTTTGCAAGGCGGGAGTGCATTTGTTTATTATAGTGGTGGCGATGTCCGGAGCGGCAGATTAGGGGTTCATAAGTATAATGTAGGTGTTGGCGATGTCGGGGCGGCAGATTAGGGGTTAATAAGTGTAAGATTAGGGGTGTTTAGACTCAGGGTTCATGTTAGGGTGCTAGGTGTAAACATAAAATTTGTTTCCACATAGGAATCAATGGGGCTGCATTACGGAGCTTTACGCTGCTTTTTTTGCAGGTGTTAGACTTTTTTTTCAGTCGGCTCTCCTCATTGATGTCTATGGGGAAATTGTGCACAAGCACGTAAAACCAGCTCACCTCAGCTTTCAGCAGCGCTGGTATTGGAGTGCTGTACGGAGCTCAATTTTGCTTTATGCTCACTTCTTGCCTGCTAACTCCAGGTTTATGAAAACCTGTAATACCAGTGCTGTAGGAAAGTGAGCAGTGACAATAACGTGTAAGTTAATACCGCACCCCTCATACCGCAAAACTCGTAATCTAGCCGTATGTGCTTAATCTCTAAGGGGTTAAACACATAGTTATATGAAAACAATAGTACAATAATATGTTGCCCAACATCATTAGAGCATTTTCTTTGTGCACATTTATATCCCTTAAATGGTTATTTTATTTTACATGCATTGGTTTTTAAGGGTCCAGCAGAGACCAGGTTTGTTTTCTATTATTTGGCAAGGTATCTTGGGATAGAATCCCAAGGTTGCTAGCAGTATGGAGACAGAGTTGCTACTGTTGGAGAGTCAAATAGGATTAATTGTAATGGGATTAGATAATGGTTAGAGTAAACAGTAGGTGAGATTTGAGAGAACATAGGGCTTAAAAGTGATGTGAATGCTGTTTTGTTTTGGATTAGCTGTGATGAGGAAGACTCTGAATAGGGTAAACTGAAGCCAGGGGTCTAAAAGGTAAACTGAAATCAGAAAAGGGTGATGTGGCTAGGGTTAATTGTGGGTCAAAGTGTTTGGGAGGTAGTGACTTAATAGTGGTAAGTGTGGTTACAGTTTAATATTGTGGTGGCCAGAATGGAGTTCTTCATATATGTAAAATAATGCTAGTTCCAAATAATATAAGTACTAATGCTCAATGTAGTTTAGGTATAAACTCCTTACCTTACTAGATACTGCAATAGGAAGTAAGGAGTCATTAACTATTTAGTGATTTATTAAATTAATAAATAATGTTGATTGGATTTTGAGACTGGAGCAAAAAAGGAGCAGTTTGTAAAAAGTGGCTTCATTTTTAGGCTAGCTCACTGTTTGCAGACATCAATCGGTTAAAAGAAGCCAGTAAGTTAATTTGTCATTTAAACAATAACTTAGCACCATACAACCTTCAAAGTGTGAAATTTCATAATCATGTCATTGTTTTCATAAAGTGAAACCAAGGACTAACTAGTTGTGCTCCTAGAAATAAACAGGGCGGGGACAGTTCCAGGAGATAGATTCAACCAAAGACAACAACATCCCACTACAGTGCTCTGTGCCAGAGCAATCCAAGACTCAACATTTGACTATGAACAGTAGGTAAAACAAGTCATGGTCCATTACTGCATAGCCTTACAGTGCACATAACATTGAATCTGTTTACGGACCTGCAAAAATCAGAAGTCACAATTTTTTTTCCCCTTCCTCTGTGTACTTCCTCAGTTGCCTCTTTGTCCTCAGTGAAAAAAAGCTCCTTCTCCTCTGAATATGACTTCTTGTAAACTGCTTTAAGTAGTCCAATATCCTTATACACTAGGAAAAAATAGCAAAGGTATGTGAGGCAAGAGACTGTGTAAAAGGCTAAAACTTCACTTTCATTCTTCCAAGTTAAAAGTACATAATTGTTTGGTACCAAGCACAGCAGCGGTTCTAACTCATAGACTGTGCCGCACCTGGTCAAAAGTAACACACAAACATAATGTGATGCATGATCATATTGATAGTCATTAACCCTTTGTTGTCATAATATCTAATTCACCATTAGGACCTTAGGCAGTTGAATTCAAATTTGTTACAGAAAATTGTTAAAGTGATGGTAAACACATGTATTTTAATAGTATATATGTAATCATAATACCTCCACTAGCTAAACCGAAAATGTTTTTTTTTTTACAACTCACTTTGGGCAAGATTACAAGTCACTAGGTATGAGTTTCCTGCAAGCAAAATTGTCTTTTTGCAATTAATTTCCATTACGCAGATATTACAAGTCTTAAAAATTGGTGATAGTCACCTTTTACTCAACTATCCTTCCGCGCTCAAAGAGATGTAGCTAACAGTTTTCCAAAATGTTAAAGTTTCACGAAACACTACAAAATACATTACAAAGTACAGTTACACTCATGTTAACACTGTCTAATAAAAATTATTTAAAAAAAAAAATATTGCACACAAAAGTTATAAGGGCTCAAAGATATGAGACCTTGAGTGTTAGAAGAAAAAGACAAAGAAGGGATTTTACATTGACATACTGTACATACACATACATAGAGAAACATTGATTTATATGTATAGAGATATGTTTAACTATGGAGATAATCAAAATATTTCATATTACAATCTTATGCACATTAAACAATATCTCAGAGGGGTTTTGAAAGAGATAATCGCATATAGATCTTGAGATATCTAGACATACAGTATATATATTCATATACATATCTCACAATAAATAGATATCAATAAAGTTAATTAAACATTTTTGCAATATGAAATATTCACATTTTCTTGTACACTTTTCGAGAAGAATACGTCATGGGCTTTGCGCTGCAGATTAGGGTTTAGTGGGGTTTTTTTTGTCTTCTCCGTTGACTTCTATGGGGGAATACAAGAACGCACACACATTTGGCTTTTTGGATTAAGCGGGTTAACGCGCGCGCAAAATAAGTTATTTTGCAAGTTGTAATACCTGCCCAACCCCAAATGTGAAAAAGCCATATCGAGAGTGGTGTTTTCCCAACTGCGAAAAACAGATTTGCTGCGCGACTTGAAATCTTGCCCTTTATATTTTTTATTTACTTCTTTTATTCTTCACATTGCAACTTTTATCTCTGCCCCCCCATGCTTTTCATTATGCTACTGAACTGACGTGTATTGTGGTCCCGCCCGCTCTACACATCAGAGCCTATGGGGCATATTTATCAAAGCATCAATTTCAGTGTATTAAAGCATCAATCTCAGTGTATTCGCCAGCGTCAATACGCTCACCAGACATCGCCAGCGCGGATCCACATACAATGCCCTTATTTATAAAAAAAAACTTAAAAAAACATGTGCGTCAAGTATGGCGCAATGAGTATCAGACTGTTGTTAACTAACAATCATCGATGACGCGGTTATTCAGGTTTTTCCAATCTTTATTTATACCATTTCATTACTGTCCATGAACAAGCACATTTCTCTAAAGATAATGTGTTTTTTTTTTAAAAAAAAAACGTAAAAAAACATGTGCGTCAAGTACGGCGCAATGAGTATCGGACTGTTGTTAACTAACAATCATCGATGGCGCGGTTATTCAGGTTTTTCCAATCTTTATTTATACCATTTCATTACTGTCCATGAACAAGCACATTTCTCTAAAGATAATCTTTTATTTTTCATCTGTTAAAGTCCAAGAAATAGATAGATTTATACCTCAACAAACAGTATCTCATAGAAAGTTATGTCAGAAATCTTTTGCAAACATATTTACATGTCCCTAAGTTCCTTTTTTTGTTCTAAACAATGTTGTTTGTCATATCTCTGTGTTTATTTATACCACTATATGTATATAGTATACATTTATTATTATTCTGAGCAAGAATAATTGCGAATATAGCATGTAATCAGGGTATCATATGTATTTATTTGCAATCAATGGATATTTTAAAAGCTGGGCCAGTTTTCTCTCTGTACCTGTGTAACCCCTCCTTATTGCAATCTAGTTTTTAAAACCACCCCTACACAGGTGTTATAAAATGGGCTGGCATATAAGATGACATTTCTTACTGAAAAAGAAGAGAAGAAAAGGAAGAAATACACTGAAAATAACTGGACAATAAAGAGGTGATTTTAATTTCTGCTGTATCTGAATCATGACAGTTTAACGTTAGTTGGGCTATCCCTTTGAGCTATCAGTTTAAGATTATATTGAATCAAACATCAATTCGAATTTTAAAATCATTGTCTAAAATATTACACTGTGTGTCCTTATGTCAGCATCAATGTTTATCTTTATTACTAATTTCACATATACATACTTTCAAAGTATAATACACAATGTAACAAATGGCACTTACAAGTTCTGATGAGTGATCAATGACACAAGTATCGAGCAATTTGATTAGTTAGTGATAGTTTTAAATGTATATTTGAATCAGATTGGCTGATGTCATAAATAATGTGATTATGCATATTCCAATCAAAAGTGGTTGAAAAATTCACTAGTGTTTGGGCTGTTTAGGTTTTTGCGTCATAATTGTTGCGAAAAGTGTTGCATCAAATTTGGTGCGAAATGGAGAGTGGGAATTGTATTACATGGCTTAAACATGTTGCACATAGATTTTTCACAATAAATAAAAAGGAAGTTAGCTATATTATGTTGTATTTCATTTTTATCTCTATATGTATTAGTGTGACAAGTTTGGGGCTAAACTTTTCAGCAAATTTGGAGAAATAATATTGTCCCCTTGCTTTGTAATGAGAGACAAATTTGTAACATAATCCATAAGTAGTAATGTTTTTTTCATTTTTATCCCTATATCTACTAGTGCACCAAATGTGGAGCAATAATATTGTTTGATTTAGAAAGGGTATACAATTGTAATAAAGTTTCTAATTTACTTTTATTATGCAATATACTTCATTCTCTTGCAGCATCGAACATAAGCTTTCTGTGTTTTCAGACTCCCATTGATTTCTATAGCATCCGCGGCCTCAAGGGTGGTGGATTGAAAACTAGGTACGCTGCGTCGGAATAGACGCAAGCGTACCTGTTAAATGTTTGATAAATTTGGAAAAGGGTCAAATAGAGTTGAATCTGAATTTGAAACATCTATAATGACGCAAGCATCAATCTGTGTCGGATTGAGATCGCAGGAGCGTATATTATGTCACAATTTTAACATTTGCCGATCTTGATGCTTTGATAACTACGGCGGATCAATCTTGTGACAAATACGATGCGGGATTCAAGCGTATTTTCAGTTGACGCTTTGATAAATATGCCCCTATGCGTGCTCCCGAAAGGGATGTCAAAGAGTGCATGTGTGAGGATCTCTGTGACGTATGCCAAGTAAACATTGAATCACAAGATTCAATGTTTACTTGTTACAGCATATCGAAGTGAACCAGATGTGAATTCTAAGTCGACACGCATGTGCTACATTCACATGCACGCGCAATTTATGGTCCATATTACAAGTCAGTCAGAGCGGTGTGGATCATTTGCGCTCTATTGTGCATGCATGATATGGTTTTATTGAGATAAGCCTGTCAAACAACAGGCTTACTGATTGGAGAATGATGTAATTTCAACATTGTGCAACCAAAGGGGGCTGGAGTGGGATCCCATCAGAAAGAATATTAAGATTGTCTTCAGTAAGTATATTTAAATTGGAAAAATGTGAGTACAGGTTTTAAATATGTCAATGATCATATTTACACAACATGAACTACCTGAGTTTATCATGACTTTAAACTGCATTGCAGAGCACAAACAATAACATGTATATACATATCTGAAGTTAAATATAAATGAAATTAACTGTTACACAAAGCCTAAGAAGCTAAAACCCCAATTTAGTATAGATTCAACCTATCGCTTTCAGAGAGATACAATTGATTTAACCTAATTTGTTACAATATCTACTCTTCTCTATAATACATATCACAAATCATGGCAACTCAATATGCTATAAACAAATGCATACATGCCTTTAGAGAAAAGCTCCTCTATACATCAGAGGAGTTTAAAGAGCATTTCAAAAACAGAGGATTTCCCTTTTAGCTGATAGACAGGGTCTATAAAAAAGTGAGTGACTTAGATAGAAGAACTATGGTACAGGAAGACTTGCAGAAAAGTAATGACTTGAATAATAAAATACCAGTTTTTGTGACAACCTACAGTAACCAATTTAAGGAGGTTTTAATGGTAGTGAAACACTATTTGCCAATTTTAATTTTTTTTTACTCTTGGGTTTTAAATGGTTACAAATGTATTTCCAGAAATAAATAGAACCCTGGGTAATATTCTGGCCCCCATTAAAAATAAGACAATTAAGATAAAAGGTAGTAGTTGGTACATTGTAAAGGTAACTTTAAGTGTGGGTCAAGTTGATATAAAGCATTCCAATAACCATCAGTGGGAAGAATTTTGAGTCAGCGGTTACCCATAGAATATTTTTTATAGAAGCATGTACTATTTGCCATTCAACATATTTAATTTATTTGATTACTTGTATTTTGTGTAAAAAACAGTATGTGGTGCTCATCACAAGGGAAGCCAGATAAGAATTAGGAAGCATTTGAATGATGTTACCTCATTATCCCTGGACTCACAGGCAGCATTACATTTTAAACTGGTACAGAATGAAAATTTAGAGGGCTTTAGATGGCAGATAATTGAACAGTTTAAGACCCCACTGAGAGGAGGGGACAGAGATCTATTGTTGCATAAGCGTGAAACATTCTGGAATGGATATTTAAATTGAAAACTAGGGTCCCTGGGGTCTCAATATTAATGCTGATATAATCAATTTCTGGCAATAAAAAGAGGTGAATTCTCATTTGACAATAATAAATAATAAGTTGCATCCTTTAACATTGTAATGTATTATGAAACAAGGGCTAACACCATAAGATCATTGTAGATTTGTGTGATACATAATTCTATATAGAGGAGTTTTTCTCTAAAGGCATGTATGCATTCATTTAAAATGTATTAAGTTGTCATGATTTGTGCTATGTATTATAGAGAAGAGTAGATGTTGTAACACATTAGGTTATATCAACTGTATGTATCGAAGCGAAAGGTTAAATCTATATTAAGTTGGGATTTTAACTTCTTAGAAATAGTGATGCTTAGTGTAACAGTTCATTTTGTTTATATTCAACTTCAGATATGTATATACATGTTTGGATATTTTTTTCATACATATTATTGTTTGTGCTCTACCATGCAGTGTAAAACGTTTCTTCAACACATTTGAATTCAACTGTCTAAGGTCCAAATGGTGAATTAGATATTATGATAACAGAGGGTTAATGACTATCGATACAATCATGCATCCTATGGTTTTGTGTGTACATTTAAGAGGACTGTTTAACCAGGTGTGTCATGGTCTATGAGTAAGGCAGTGAGCTGAAATGCATAAGACTGCTGCTGTACTTGGTACACGTTTTGTCATGTACTTTTAACTTGGAAGAATAAAAGTGAAGTTTTAGCCTTTTTACACAGTCTCCTGTCTCATATACTTTCACCATCTTTTCCTGGCACTTCCAAGGGGCCCAGTGGTAATCTATTGGTGGGGCCACAGCAGAAGGTTGGACAGGGTGTTTAGTGGGCAGGGTTTATCATGAACCAGGTTGAGTGTGTCATGGATGGGCTGGTTGAAGCTGGGACGAGAAAGTAATAGAAAACCATCAATTGGAAGCAAATAGGGGGGGGGGGGGGCAGTCATTATGCTGGGTTGGCTAGTGCCCACCTGGTGATGCCACAGCATCTAAGCTTCAGTCCTACTCCTCTCTAAATTGTACAGCCACTCCCACAGACTGTACTGACATTTCCTCTGATCTTATCACTTCCTAGCCCCACAAACACCTTTCCTGCTTCCTGTTTAAAAGGGACTTTAAAGTAAAAATTAAACTTTTATATTTCAGTAAATTCTATTGTTTTGTGTTTGTATTATGTACTATATATACCGGTCCTTAAAAGTATTAAGGAGAAAGAGATAGATAAGATAGTACTTTTCACATCTAACTATTAACAAACATTTATAAATGATAAATAAGAGAAAGGTGTACTGTTAAGACAAAAAAAATAAAATATTTATATTGTACTTTATTTGAGGAAATAATTAGGATGACTGAATGCCCCACTTGATGGATTTTCTGGGAATGAGATACTCTTTACAAAAATGTTTAAATAATCTGTTAGTAAAAGATCATGGCAAAGCATAACATTTGCTTATCAAATTTTTTTTTCTTTTCTTTTTAAAGCAACACAATTGAGGCCAAATCAGAGCTAATAAAAATTAAAATAGTCATTGTCTGCTTTTTTGTAGCAGTGAAAAACTCCAAGGGTAGCTGTGCATATGACGTTTTCAAATTCCATAATGACAAAATTGTGACATGTCTTTCTGTACACTGTCAAATTATAATTTGCATGAAATTTATACTACTACTACTTTAATACAACGCTCCAGCAATCATTAACACCATCTAAGATTCTTAAATTTAGCGTAAGCAAAAGTTATGAAAACTCATATTTCTATAATTTAAATAATTCACTATGTCATATTTCATGACATGTAATAGTTTCTCAGGCCTATATTTAGAGTTTTGTCGGTAACGACCCGCGTAGCTAACGACGGCTTTTTTCTGGCCGCACCATAAAAATAACTCTGGTATTGAGAGTCCACAAAAAGGCTGCGTTAGGCTCCAAAAAAGGAGCGTAGAGCATTTTTAACGCAGCTTCAACTCTTGATACCAGAGTTGCTTACGCAAGTGGCCAGCCTCAAAAACGTGCTCGTGCACGATTCCCCCATAGGCAGACCTCCGACGCGGAACATCCTCTTCTCCCGACGCCTACTAGCCGAATGACGGTTCCTTTAAGGGACGTCATCCAAGATGGCGTCCCTCAAATTCCGATTGGCTGATAGGATTCTATCAGCCAATCGGAATTAAGGTAGGAATATTCTGATTGGCTGATGGAATCAGCCAATCAGAATCAAGTTCAATCCGATTGGCTGATTCGATCAGCCAATCAGATTGAGCTTGCATTCTATTGGCTGTTCCGATCAGCCAATAGAATGCGAGCTCAATCTGATTGGCTGATTGGATCAGCCAATCGGATTGATCTTGATTCTGATTGGCTGATTCCATCAGCCAATCAGAATATTCCTACCTTAATTCCGAATGGCTGATAGAATCCTATCAGCCAATCGGAATTCGAGGGACGCCATCTTGGATGACGTCCCTTAAAGGAACTGTCATTCGGCTAGTAGGCGTCGGGAGAAGAGGATGTTCCGCGTCTGAGGTCTGCAAGATGGATCCGGAAGAAAGAAGATTGAAGATGCCGTTGATAGAAGACTTCATCCGGATCATGGACCTCTTCAGCTCCCGCTTGGATGAAGACTTCATCCGGATCATGGACCTCTTCAGCTCCCGCTTGGATGAAGACTTCAGCCGGATCATGGACCTCTTCAGCCCCCCGCTTGGGCTTGGATCAGGACATCGGAGGAGCTCTTCAGGACGGATCGGTGAACCTGGTAGGGTGAAGACAAGGTAGGAAGAACTTCAGGGGCTTAGTGTTAGGTTTATTTAAGTGGGGTTTGGGTTAGATTAGGGGTATGTGGGTGGTGGGTTGTAATGTTGGGGGGGGTATTGTATGGGTTTTTTTTACAGGCAAAAGAGCTGAATTTCTTGGGGCATGCCCCGCAAAGGGCCCTGTTCAGGGCTGGTAAGGTAAAAGAGCTTTGAAATGTAGTAATTTAGAATAGGGTAGGGCATTTTGTTATTTTGGGGGTCTTTGTTATTTTATTAGGGGGCTTAGAGTAGGTGTAATTAGTTTAAAATTGTTGTAATATTTTTCTTATGTTTGTAAATATTTTTTTATTTTTTGTAACTTAGTTCTTTTTTATTTTTTGTATTTTAGATAGTTTATTTTATTGTAGTTATTTGTAGGTATTGTATTTAATTTATTTATTGATAGTGTAGTGGTAGGTTTAATTGTAGATAATTATAGGTATTTTATTTAATTAATTTATTGATAGTGTAGTGTTAGGTTTAATTGTAACTTAGGTTAGGATTTATTTTACAGGTAAATTTGTAATTATTTTAACTATTTTAGCTATTACCTGGTTAAAATAATTACAGTTGCCTGTAAAATAAATATTAATCCTAAAATAGCTACAATGTAATTATTCGTTATATTGTAGCTATATTAGGGTTTATTTTACAGGTAAGTATTTAGCTTTAAATAGGAATAATTTATTTAATAAGAGTTAATTAATTTCGTTAGATTAAAATTATATTTAATTTAGGGGGGTGTTAGTGTTAGGGTTAGACTTAGCTTTAGGGGTTAATACATTTATTAGAATAGCGGTGAGCTCCGGTCGGCAGATTAGGGGTTAATAATTGAAGTTAGGTGTTGGCGATGTTAGGGAGGGCAGATTAGGGGTTAATACTATTTATAATAGGGTTAGTGAGGCGGATTAGGGGTTAATAACTTTATTATAGTAGCGGTGCGGTCCGCTCGGCAGATTAGGGGTTAATAAGTGTAGGCAGGTGGAGGCGACGTTGTGGGGGGCAGATTAGGGGTTATTAAATATAAAATAGGGGTCGGCGGTGTTAGGGGCAGCAGATTAGGGGTACATAGCAATAATGTAGGTGGCGGCGCTTTGCGGTCGGCAGATTAGGGGTTAATTATTGTAGGTAGCTGGCGGTGACATTGTGGGGGGCAGATTAGGGGTTAATAAATATAATACAGGGGTCGGCGGTGTTAGGGGCAGCAGATTAGGGGTACATAAGTATAATGTAGGTGGCGGTCGGCAGATTAGGGGTTAAAAAATTTAATCGAGTGGCGGCGATGTGGGGGGGCCTCAGTTTAGGGGTACATAGGTAGTTTATGGGTGTTAGTGTACTTTAGAGTACAGTAGTTAAGAGCTTTATGAACCGGCGTTAGCCCAGAAAGCTCTTAACTACTGACTTTTTTCTGCGGCTGGAGTTTTGTCGTTTGATGTCTAACGCTCACTTCAGACACGACTCTAAATACTGGAGTTAGAAAGATCCCATTGAAAAGATAGGATACGCAATTGACGTAAGGCGATCTGCGGTATGGAAAAGTCGTGGCTGAAAAGTGAGCGTTAGACCCTATTTTGAGTGACTCCAAATACCGGAGTTAGCCTAAAACCAGCATTAGGAGCCTCTAACGCTGGTTTTCACGGCTAACGCCAAACTCCAAATCTAGGCCTCAGTGATTACATAGAAGTTCAGTTTTTTTAACACTTGTGTAGAGTATTTTTATAGGTCTATAAAATGTGTAACATTAACCGTGTAACAAAAAATATAGTTTAAATTTACAGGCCAGTCAAAATTAAACTTTTATGATTCAGATAGGGCATACCATTTTATACAACTGTCCAATTTACTTTTATCATCAAATTTGCTTTGTTCTCTTGGCATTATTTGTTGAAAACTAAACCTAGTAGGCTCATATGCTAATTTCTAAGAACTTGAAGGCTACCTCTTAACTCAGTGCATTATCACAGATTTTTTACAGCTAGACATTGCTATGTCATGTGTGCCATATAGTTAACATTGTGCCCATTCCTGTGGAGCTACCTAGAAGTCAGCACTGATTGGCTAAAATGCAAGCCTGTCAAAAAACTGAAATAAGAGGGTAGTCTGCCATAAGAGGGTAGTCTGCCGTGGCATAGATATAAGGTAATCACAGAGGTAAAAAGTATATTAATATAACTGTGTTGGTTATGCAAAATTGGGGAATGTGTAATAAAGGGATTATCTATCTTTTTAAACTAAAAAACTTCTGGAGTAGACTGTCCCTTTAAGTGTTAAATATTACATAGAAGATAAGATTTTTAAGGAAATGAAAATAATTATAAAGCTGTACATGTATTTTACAATGTTTCTAGATACTGTACTTATATCAAATTGGTCCTTTTCAGGGCTAGATTACAAGTGGCACACTATTTAGCTTTAGCGTTCAAGCATAAACATCTCTAGAAGTAATCTTTTTGCAAATGCAGCTTAGTGCACATATTACAAGTTGAAAGTAAAACTTTTGCGCACAAGCAAAACCTAATGCACGCTAGCTTCAGGACTTTGGATATAAATAACTTTTTATACCAGATAGGAATATTTCACATTTCAATATTCTTCACATATTGAAATATATATACAGTTTGCCTCATAAGTGTGCAGGAGGTGCTCACACACATCTCTATGCTTAACATAACACCCCCTATATTGTGTCCTTACACTCTGCATATCACATCTGAACACCATTTACAAACATCTGCCATGGATGTATGGTGTTGTTTTCCAACATCTGACCCCTTTGTGAAGTATCACTAAGACATTACACCTATATTTAAAATTAAAACATTACAGCTGTATATCAGATACGTTTGATAATTGTAACAATGGCACCTTGGCAGATCACAGAATACAATGTAAATGTTTAAAGAGAAAATTACTAACTACATAGTAGCAATTGAGTTGCAGTACAAAATACCTAATTCATCTTCCTATACCTGTATATATATTACCTGACTTGTTACAAAATGCATGCCATCAGAGAACAACGCAGTATGCGCTTTAACTGGAGTATACAGCACCCCTGTAATTGCTCTAAACATATGCATTCAATGGCACATACACGTTGGTAATATGGCACTAATTGGTCATACATTACAGACTGAACACCTAGCAAGTGTCACAGGGCCATATGGGAGAATATTTTCTCAAAACCTATTAGCGGCCTCCTCACTGCATGAAGGCTCAGATCTCTATGCAGCAGTCCATGCACACACCTCCATTCCAATAATGAATGTTGACTCAGATCACTATATATAGCAGTACCAACTTGAGGGACATGTTGGTCAAAACGGTGTGATATACCTTTAAGGTATATCCCGCCTACCTTTCCTCCACCCTATATCAGGCACACCTGAACCATCATTCCTTGCCTGAAAATTGTTTTCCCTTTGCAGCTTATTTGACCGCATCCCTATTGCTGTGATTCTACTTTGAAAATTCCTAACTTGCTTTGATTTCTTTCTCTCTATAAACAGGAGTAGTAAGCTAGAATCTTTTGTTGTACATTTAACTTACAAAGTATTTACTCATTCTTCCGGAATTCTAATTTAACAAACAAACTGAATCAAGGAGCACCGGATCTACTTGCAGCGTCTGGAAGCCGCACTCTCACTGAAGCTGTATACCGGTCACAGAGGTAAAACCGCTCTCTTCAAACTGAAGGTAATATTTAATCCAATTACAACGGATTGTTCTTAAGTTGTCACTTTCTGGAAACCATCCACATTACCTTGCTGAATCTTCCGGTTATTACCATAGTCTGTCTGTGATGTATATATTTTATGAATGAGTGTGTGAGTGCGTGAAGCCATATCTGAACAGTGCTACAACAGGAATCAATTACTGACGCTTTCCAAGTGTATCAAATTACATTTTTCTTTTATCATTTATTCAGAACTGTTTGCTTTATGTTCCTTACTTATATTGCAACAAATGTTTCTACATGAATATTCCTTGCCTCTATTTGGCATCTATGAAGTTTTCTACCAGTAAATGTCTCACCAATGATCTAACAGGTAGTTCAAATCATACTGCCTGTTTTATTCATTAAAAGAGCAACAAACCCTTAATTCAAAAACACTGCAAAAGTTCCTGCATAAATCAGGACATCACATAATTTTCAGGCCACAGTGTTCTAAGGGTTTGTTACTGGTAAACAAAACTTTAATATCATGGATGCAAATGAAATTAAAACTGAGTTCTCTAACATACAAAGAAAATTAGATTATCTTGCACAAGGTTTAACAGAAGTACAAGCAGATAATACCGCATTAAAAGCTATTGTTAAAGAATATATGTCTCATAAAAGTACTGAAGTACCTGAACCCCATATTCACTACCCTCAACCTTTCACTGGCAAAAGACATGAATTCAGAGATTTCAAGACTGCTTGTAAACTTCTTTTTTCCATGAGACCCCGCACATATTATTCAGACCGCATTAGGGTTTGCACCACTATTTCATTTTTACAAGGAGAGCCTAGGACCTGGGCTAACAGGTTTTATGAAAATAATGACCCAATTCTGGATTCACTACAGGATTTCTTTCAAGCTATGTCTAATTTATATGAAGACACAGATACACAAATCACTGCAGAATCTAAGCTACGCGCACTCAAACAGGGTAAGCGCACGGTGGAGGAGTACACAACTGAATTTCAAATGTGGGCAACAGACTCACTATGGAACCAAGTTAGCCTTAAAAATCAGTTTAGGCTGGGCCTATCTGAAAACCTTAAGGATGAACTGTCTCGCCAGGAAATGCCTGATACTCTTCCAGGACTTATAAAATTAAGCACATCCATAGATAGAAGACTCAGGGAACGGCGAGCAGAGAGATTTACTTCAGACACAATACCCAGGCGACAGAATACTTACACTACAACATCTGAGAAACATCAAGGTAGTGTAACCCCTATGGAGATAGGCACTATCAAGGGGCCACTAAGTAATGAGGAAAAAATGAGAAGAAGATTAGAAAACCTATGTTTATACTGTGGACAAAAAGAACATAACGTCTCAAGCTGTCCTTCATTACAAAGACAAAAGAAGGGTAAGAAAACAGGTTATCAAAACATATATCATATCTCAGATACAATGCAATTGACTTTACCTCTCTCTTTGCAGTGGGATCAGGAAAATATACACACCAAGGCATTGATTGACTCAGGTGCATCTGGGAACTATATTGATTCTGTATATATTGTAAATAATAAAATTCCTCTGGTTTGCAAGCAGAACCCCGTGTTTGTCAAATCAATTGATGGTACTTTAATAAATAAGGGACCCATTACACACCAAACAATACCTTTGCTCACAATGATAAACAAGGGGCACACAGAATATATTACATTTGATGTGATCCCCATATCACTACATACTATTATATTAGGATATAGTTGGCTGCACAAACATAATCCTAAAATAGATTGGGAACATTCAAAACTTAAACTAGACTCAACATATTGCATAAACACCTGTTATCCTCATAGCATTCTTTCATCATCTGAGATAGGGATACCAGGGATATATCAGGATTTGGCAGAGGTCTTCAATTTGAAAGAAGCAGAAAACTTACCACCCCACAGAAGCTTCGATTGCCCTATAGATATCATTCCAGGGTCACCAATACCGCATGGGAAGATCTATCCTCTATCACAAGATGAGTTAGTATACTTAAGGTCCTATTTGGATGACAACCTGAGAAAGGGATTTATATCTCATTCCACATCCCCTGCTGCTGCAGGCATGTTTTTGGTAAAAAACAAAGATGGCACTCTAAGGCCTATAATTGACTACAGGGCTTTAAACTCTATAACCATAAAAAACAGGTATCCATTACCACTAATACCAGAGATAATAGAACGGTTAAAAGGAGCACAAATATTTACTAAATTAGATTTAAAAGGGGCATACAACCTTATCAGAATGAAGAAAGGTGACGAATGGAAGACCGCTTTTCGGACTCGATATGGGTTATACCAATACAATGTAATGCCTTTTGGATTGAGCAATGCTCCAGCCACTTTCCAACACTTTATTAATGAAATCTTCCGAGATTTAATGGATATTTGTGTCATAGTGTATTTAGATGACATTCTGATATATTCCAAAACAGAAGAAGAACACGAAAGACACGTACGTTGGGTCTTAATGCGATTGAAGGAACACAAGTTATATGCCAAACATGAAAAGTGTTTATTTCATGTTAACAAAATTAAATTCCTGGGATACATAATAACTCCTAATAGGATCCAAATGGATCCAGATAAAGTTTCATCTGTATTAGAATGGCCTACACCAAAATCAGTTCGTGCATTACAACGTTTTATTGGCTTTGCAAATTACTATCGAAAGTTTATAAAAAACTTTTCTGATATAGTAAAGCCCTTAACTCAGTTGACTAGTAAGAAACAAAGATATAAATGGACCGAACAGGCCCAATCAGCTTTTGACTACTTAAAAGGGCAATTTTCCAAAGCCCCCATTTTACACATGCCAGATCCTGAGCTGCAATATGTATTAGAGGTAGATGCATCAAGTTCAGGTATAGGAGCAGTTCTATCTCAACAAGTAGATAACAAATCAGAATTATTTCCTGTAGCTTATTATTCAAGAAGATTCACACCAGCAGAAAATAATTATAGTATAGGAGATAAAGAACTCCTTGCTATCAAAGTATCCCTCGAACAATGGAGACACTTACTGGAAGGTACACAAAAACCATTCAAAATCTTCACAGATCATAAAAATCTGGAATATTTGAAGAAAAGTAAAACTCTATCTTTCAGACAAGTAAGATGGTCTCTATTCTTAGATAGGTTCAATTTCTTGATCACTTACCGACCAGGAAGTCTGAATACCAAGGCTGATGCGTTATCCAGAGTACAGGAAATGACACCTCAAGAGACCATGACTCCAATAGTACCAATCGAAAAATTTATTGGAGCCCTAACACCTCTAGAGGAGGAGATTAAAAGGGCACAAGAAAAAGAAACCATTACACCTAAAACCTGTCACAAAAACTTAAATACTGGTTTGATAAATCATAAAAATCAATTGTACATACCCAGTTCATTAAGGAAACAAATATTGAAACACACTCATGATGAACCTTTATCCGGTCATACCGGAATACAAAAAACCATTGAAAAAACAAGAAGAAACTTTTGGTGGCCCCACATGAATCAAACCATTCAAGATTATGTCAATTCCTGTGACATTTGTGCTAGAAATAAAATAGATCATAAAGGGCCTATCGGATTGTTGACCCCATTGCCAGTTCCGGATAAACCCTGGTCCATGATCTCGATGGACTTTATTGTAGAGCTACCAAAATCAAGGAACTTTAACACTATATTAGTTGTACTAGATCATCTAACAAAGTTGGGACATTTTATACCTCTAAAAAGGTTACCTTCCGCTTTTATTACAGCTAAGGTTTTTCTTAATCACATAGTAAAACTTCATGGACTACCCACTGATATTATAACAGATAGAGGTACACAATTCACCTCATCCTTTTGGAGATCATTATGCAAATTATTAAAAATTACACCAAGATACTCAACAGCTTTCCATCCTCAAACCAATGGGATGACTGAGAAACTAAACCAAACATTAGAACAATATCTTCGTTGTTACATTTCCCATTTGCAAGATGATTGGATAGATTATTTATCAATGGCGGAATTCTCTTACAACAATTCAGTATCATCTTCAACAAAAATGACACCGTTCTATGCTACCTATGGCTATCATCCAACAACTTTGAATTTATCTAAAACTGATGTAAATTCTCCAGCCGCTAAGGACTATTCTTTACAACTACAAGCAAGACTAGCCCTAGTCAAAAAACATTTATCTGATGCAAAGAATTACCAGAAAGCTTATTATGATAAACGTCACAGACCCAGTCCAGTCTATAAAGTGGGTGACAAAGTATTACTATCTGTAAAGAATCTAAAACTCCATGTACCCTCTAAGAAATTAGCAAATCAATACATCGGACCTTTTGTAATCAATAAAATTTTGAACCCTATGACAGTATGTTTAACTCTTCCTGCAGCTTATAGGATTCATCCCACTATACATGTATCTCTGATTAAACCTTATACTTCTACCGTACCATCCAGTCTTCAGACTCCAACTTCGTTACAAATAGATGACCACGATGAATTTGAGGTGGAACATATTCTAGATTCTAGGATCAAGAATCATCACTTAGAGTACTTATTAAAATGGAAAGGTTTTGGTCCTGAGGACAATTCTTGGCATCGTAGTACTGACATTTCTGCTCCCCGTTTAATTAGATCTTTTCATCGCAGATATCCTTTGAAGCCATCCCTCTCGTCAATTGGGGGGACCCTTAGTGGGGGGAGTGTGTGATATACCTTTAAGGTATATCCCGCCTACCTTTCCTCCACCCTATATCAGGCACACCTGAACCATCATTCCTTGCCTGAAAATTGTTTTCCCTTTGCAGCTTATTTGACCGCATCCCTATTGCTGTGATTCTACTTTGAAAATTCCTAACTTGCTTTGATTTCTTTCTCTCTATAAACAGGAGTAGTAAGCTAGAATCTTTTGTTGTACATTTAACTTACAAAGTATTTACTCATTCTTCCGGAATTCTAATTTAACAAACAAACTGAATCAAGGAGCACCGGATCTACTTGCAGCGTCTGGAAGCCGCACTCTCACTGAAGCTGTATACCGGTCACAGAGGTAAAACCGCTCTCTTCAAACTGAAGGTAATATTTAATCCAATTACAACGGATTGTTCTTAAGTTGTCACTTTCTGGAAACCATCCACATTACCTTGCTGAATCTTCCGGTTATTACCATAGTCTGTCTGTGATGTATATATTTTATGAATGAGTGTGTGAGTGCGTGAAGCCATATCTGAACAGTGCTACAACAGGAATCAATTACTGACGCTTTCCAAGTGTATCAAATTACATTTTTCTTTTATCATTTATTCAGAACTGTTTGCTTTATGTTCCTTACTTATATTGCAACAAATGTTTCTACATGAATATTCCTTGCCTCTATTTGGCATCTATGAAGTTTTCTACCAGTAAATGTCTCACCAATGATCTAACAGGTAGTTCAAATCATACTGCCTGTTTTATTCATTAAAAGAGCAACAAACCCTTAATTCAAAAACACTGCAAAAGTTCCTGCATAAATCAGGACATCACAAACGGATCCAAAACAATGTTACACAACCACAGCAAGGGTTAACATCAAGGGATCTTATAGGTGCCTTGGATGCACCACATGTAACGGTCTGATAGTTTCAAAGTCATTCCATCACCCGCACTCTAATCGGACCTTCACCATCGGACACTCATTGACATGCACAACAACACACATAGTGTATCTACTCTTTTGCCCATGTTCACTGTGTTATGTGGGAAAGACAAGCAGAACTCTACGTGAGCGAATGGCGAACCATAGGTGAGCCATATGTGTGGCGTTGGATAAAGGAGAATCGGATCAGCCTGTCGCACGACATTGTGCACGAATGAAACATCAGGTGTCATCGATCCAATACATCCTGATTGACCACATCCCCAGGCTCGACAGGGGGAGACAGAAATAAAGCCCTGTTGATCCGTGAGGCGGAATGGATGTAACAATTGGGGAATATACACCCAGGAGTACTCAACTCACCACCCGTTTTCAAATCCCTGATCTAGGTGGGAGCTACATAACTGGGGTGCATGTGTGGATACCACGTGTCACGCTGGTTGGAGGGACTAGGGCCACGTCATTGGGGTGGTGTGGTCCTTTCTCACTGTTCCCTTACCATGGGCAGGAACAGATTCCCTGTGGGGTCCGTGTGTGTTATGGGCGAGACAGTGGTGCCACTTGGTCACCCACTATACAATCTTGCTCCTTTGCACCTAGGTATGGGTTTTTTTATGTTGGTGTGTTTTACTCTATAGTTGGGCATATAAAAGTTCAACACTTGAGTGGAGTTAAGTGTATGGACTCCTATATAGTGATCTGAGTCAACATTCAATATTGGAATGGAGGTGTGTGCATGGACTGCTGCATAGAGATCTGAGCCTTCATGCAGTGAGGAGGCCGCTAATAGGCTTTGAGAATATATTCTCCCATATGGCCCTGTGACACTTGCTAGGTGTTCAGTCTGTAATGTATGACCAATTAGTGCCATATTACCAACGTGTAGGTGTCATTGAATGCATATGTTTAGAGCAATTACAGGGGTGCTGTATACTCCAGTTAAAGCGCATATTGCGTTGTTCTCTGATGGCATGCATTTTGTAACAAGTCAGGTAATATATATATACAGGTATAGGAAGATGAATTAGGTATTTTGTACTGCAATTCAATTGCTACTATGTAGTTAGTAATTTTCTCTTTAAACATTTACATTGTATTCTGTGTACTGCCAAGGTGGCATTGTTACAATTATCAAATGTATCTGATATACAGCTGTAATGTTTTAATTTTAAATATAGGTGTAATGTCTTAGTGATACTTCACAAAGGGGTCAAATGTTGGAAACCAATACCATACATCCATGGCAGATGTTTGTAAATGGTGTTCAGATGTGATATGCACAGTGTAAGGACACAAGACAGGGGGTGTTATGTTAAGCATAGAGATGTGTGTGAGCACTTCCTGCACACTTATGAGGCAAACTGTATATATTAACTATATTAAACACATTGTGGCCGAAATTGATGTATTACGACACCACCCGGAAATTACTCAGTTTGGAACGCAAAGGTATGCGTATCACAGGAGGATAAACACTTAGATGTAGGATATGATATTTGACATAATGAATACATAGTAAGAAACATTTCAAAATATATGTTGATTTATTTAAACACTCATCAAAGAGGGGTGGTACACAATGTTTAGGATAATTCACTTTGGGTGGCCACGTACACAGGTGAATACCGGAAGTGAGTGAATGTGAATTTACCTTCGGTTGGGGCATGTTAATGACAGATAGATACCGGTAGTGAGTAAATGAGCAATTACTTCCGGTTGGGGTATGCTAATGACACACATGGCGTGCATTTCACATGAAGCAATGTTGCTAACACTGAATGTCATCAGAGGTGTGTATTCATTTTGTTTGTTCACTTAAGTATTTAAGTTTGAGTTCAATCATTTGTTATTATGCTGATGAAGGGGAGGTTGTCCCCGAAAATGTTTAATTAAATTTAAGCTTTTTTTTCACAAAGACCAGAGAGTGCATTATTTTTGAAGTCTATTATTGGCATCTTTGCACCCAGGCGGATGTCCGGTTGGAGGGTAATCCTGTTAAATGGACTGTGTTTTTATATATATATATATATATATATATATATATATATATATATATATATATATATATATATATATATATATGTGTGTGTGTGTGCATATATATTCCTATAGATAGGTATAGATATACATGTTACATTAACAGTATCATATATATATACACAAATATCTATGTGAAAACAGTGGAATGTAAAAAATGGATAACGTTTTAGGTCTAAGGCGCACATGAAAAATGTGTTATCTTAAGATGAGTTATTGAAATATTAAATATAAAATATTAAAAACTATTACTAATAATAATTATAGATACTTTATTTATTCTTTAGTACATTTATAATAATTATTACTAATGTTTTTAAATATTTGATATTTAATACTTAAATAATGAGCCTTAAGAAAACTAATTTTTCATGTGCACTACCCTGACCTGCATTAAATTCTATTGTGCTCAATCAAACTCTTTTACTTTCAACTTGTAATACTCACAAAAAGTAATCTAGACCTCAGTTGTTTATCAATGTACATTTTACTTCTGTTGCTTTGATTTGATTGTGGTATACAATGTAGGTTAAGAACACTGAAAGTTCACAGACAGGGCATATCAAGTAAGCTTTTAGCAATTGGTGTCTTCAGTAATGCTTCTAGAGGGGCAAATATGAAAAGCCCTGAGCAAAATAATAACAATAAAAACTTGTAAAGATGGAGATATTTGTATGTTGTACAGTGTTGCAGCACAACAATTAAAAAATAGTGGATCATTGACATTAACAATTGACTGAGGTCGGTGTTTATGCTGGGATTTAAAGAACAAAATCCCAGGTGGTCTTTTCCCCCCCTCTTACCTCCTGCTCCAAACACCCACATCTGTAGTTTTCTTTCTTCTTGTCTACTGAGCCTTACCATAGTTCATTGAGCCATAGAAGGATATATAGTTGCACCTTCACTAACAAGGTCTGTATAGATCATCGGGTAAGTTGTAAAAGTTCCCTTTACTCTTATGATTATTTTTAATGCACCAAAGACTTTGTAGTGTTATATAGTGGGTACAATAAATCATGACTGGGAAAAGTAGGCTGGGATAGAAGGATTAGAGGATACTCCTCCATAGAGAGTTTACAATCTAAGGAGCAGTTGAAGACACAAGGTGGGGGTGGGGGGAGTTCATGGTGACTGTTTACAGACTTTGGCCGGATGAGGTTGATAAATTTCTTGTTGAGAAAGTTGGCTTAGGCAACAAACTTTACAAGGATAGCTGACATGCTTCTCTGCAGGGGTAGATTTTAAGTGTAAATATAACACTGTTAATACTAAGGGAGATTTGGACAGAGTGAGGGAGAGAGTGCTAGAGGATAGGTACAGAACAAAAGGATTCCTGAAGACTGAGAGAAGAAGGTAAGAAGCATAATAAAGGACTTAGTAAGGGGAGTATATAGAGATCATAAGAGTGATATAGTGAAGTTAAATATTGTAGGGTAAGAAATGTGAATTGTATCATGGAGAATAGTGGGGAAGTAGATAAGTGTGGGGCAGATTTTAAAACAGACTAAAGAGAAGAAAGTCTACTAAATGGTAAACCAAATAGAAAAATGTTGCAGTAGTCAAGACTATGGGGCCCATGTATCAAGCTCTTGAAGGAGCTTGAGGGTCCGTGTTTCTGGCGAGCCTGCAGGCAGACACACATTGCCGAAAATCAACCCGATCGAGTACGATCGGGTTGACACCTCCCTGCTGGCGGTTGATTGGCCGCGAATCTGCAGGGGCGGCGTTGCACCAGCAGCTCACAAGAGCTGCTGGTGCAATGCTGAATACGGAGAGCGTATTGCTCTCCGCATTCAGCGATCAGGTCAGGTCCACCAGACCTTTGATAAATATACCCCCATAATGAGGCCAGAATTTTTGTTATGTCTTTATTGAGGACTGGATAGATGTTAACAATGTTTCATAGATGGAGGCAGAAAGATATGAGAGATTGAATGTGGGGATAAAAGGAAAGGGCAGGATCAAGTAATATTTCAAGGCATTAGTAGTAGGGTGAAGGTGTTATAGTGGCTTTTAATCTATAAAGATAGCCATTTTAAGTGCTTAAAGTTGCTGTATCCATTACAATGCTATGTCTTACCTATTAATACACTCATATCAAATTGGCAAAACCAAAAAACTATCCTGGTGGTATTGGCAAGCCCAATGTAGAGGTTGATCTATGGCTTATATAAAGAGATGCAAAATCTAGTATAAAGTAATATACCATTCTGTTACTCCCAGTGACAAATGTACTAAAAACAATCCTGAACATCATTTACAAAGACTTTGTTTGGTCCATGCATCATGTCACTGAACTCAAACTGAATAGCTTCTAGATCCACCTCATTCTTGAACCAGATACCTGCTAGCTACAGTTCATCAGATAATGGTTCCTCCTTTCTTGTTCAGGGCATGATTATCAAAAACATATGCATACAGAGACTGTGGGGGTGGGGATATGTAATTTTAGGGGGTTAGTGTTTTTTTCTCCATAGAATAGTTTATTGCATTAGTTACTTTGTAATGTGGGGGGATGGTGGGTTAGCGGTTAATAGTATTATTTAGTGTATGCAATGTGGGTTTATGTCGGTTTAGGGGTTAAAAGTTTATTTAGGTACTTTGCAATGTGGGGGGATGGCAGTTTAGGGGTTATTTGCTAGGGGCTTATGGTAGGGTGGTTGTTTTTTAACTTTTTTTTCATTTTTCACGAGTAGGGTGTTTTTTGTCTCCATTGATTTCTATGGGAAACACATATACGGGAAAACTCTGCTTAGAATCTTTACTCTTTTCAGGTTACTGCTAGCACAAAATATTTTTTTCCCCCAACTTGTAACACCAGCGGAACCTGAAAAACACAAAAAAAGCCTAAAGCTAGTGATGTTTTCGCTAGCTCAAAAAAAAAAAATACTGCGGCACTTGTAATCGAGCCCTGTGTGTTTTTATATATTCTGACACTTTTTTAAAAGGTATCTCAGGGTCTTATTCTGGTTTATTACTACCAAGCAACAATGTAGTCAAAAAATACCCATTCTACTGTGGATTAGTTTAAAACTAAGGTATGCCTTTTTTTGCCTAGATTATTTTGGTGGCTTTGTGCACAGCAATGAGGTCTTGATAAAAAGTAGATAAGTAAAAGTTCAGTTTTGGTAATGGGGTGCTATCCAGAAAGATATAATAGTGAAACAGTCTGTGATGAGATTTAGGAGGATACAATTCAAGAACATTGATAGATGTGAGTGTTATCAACATAAAAGGAATATTGAAGCATGAATGAACTGTACCAGGGCTGAGCATTGTAGTTTACAAACAGATGGTTAAAGAGGTAGAAAAAGGTACCAGAGAATGATACCCTGAAGGAAAGGGTTGGATGTGTAAGATTCAATGTATGATAAAGAAGTATCACACAGGCCAAAAGATTAAAAAGAAAGTGTTTAGTATGATGTGGTGCTGAAGAGTACAAAAAGCAGCAGAGAGTTCTAGGAGAGGTATTGAGTATTATCTGTTGACTTTGACAGTAAAGTATAATGTTGTGGCTAAAACACAGATTGTAGAGCATCAAGCAAAGAATTTGAGAATATAAAACATGTTAGCTGTAGACTATGGCCTCTATTTATCAAAGTCTGGCGGACCTGATCCGACAGTGTGGATCAGGTCCGCCAGACCTTGATGAATACGGAGAGCAATACACTCTCCATACTCAGCATTGAACCAGCAGCTCACAAGAGCTGCTGGTGCAATGCTGCCCCATGCAGAATCGCGGCCAATGGGCCGTCAGCAGGGGGGTGTCAATCAACCCAATCGTACTCGATCGGGTTGAATTGCGGCGATGTCTGTCCACCTGCACAGAGCAGGCGGACAGGTTATGGAGCAGCAGCCTGCAGGCTCGCCAGAAACACGGGGCCTCAAACTTTATCCGGAGCTTGATAGATATGCCGCCATGTATTAGAGAGCTTTCAAGACAAGAAGAAGTGGAGATATTCATTATTAGTTATAGAGAGAAGGTGATCAGGGGAATTTTTTTTTTTCAATATAAGTTTAGTCAGTGCATGTTTGAACTAGGATAAAAAAAATATATGATATAAAGAGAAAGTACTGTGTATTAAATAAATAAATAGGTACGAGCTGAGGCTAGGATTAGAGAGGTCCATTCACAAGAAAGTTAAAGTGACTAAGGAATGATTGATGAAGTGATGGAAGAGAAAAACATTAAGAAGCCAGGCAACATATTATCTGAAGGAATAGTTTGTAAGGTGAATAGAAGAGAAGAATTGTACAACACAGAAAGAGAGGGGATAGAAAAAAATGCCAAAAGAGCTGAAAACAAGGGAGGGAATAGAGGGTATTGGATGGTACACTAGAATGAAAGTAAGACACAAATATTACTTCCCTTTTTGTCACTAGAACTGGATGTGTGACTTAAGTGCAGGCTACCTGAAGACAATGCAGTAGTAGAAACATTGGGTTCCATTTATCAAGCTGCAAGAGCAGCTTTGGAGCTCCAGCACAGTTACTTAACCTCTCTACCACCAAAAGTGTGGCAGATTTCAATCATCCAAATCAGATATGATTAGGATGATTGACAGTCACATGTGAGCAGGGGGTAGCATTGCTCAAGCAATGACTTGTTCAATTTAAAATGTGTGAAGCAGATACTGCCCACTCTCCATGCAACTGGGTAGACAAGGTTTATGATAGCGAACCTTGGCATCTGCCAGTTAATAAATGTAGCCCATGTCAGAAGTTGATATTTTTAGCTATATCAAGAAGATTTAGGTATATTCTTAATTTATAGGAAAATCAACTGCCAATTTTTGTGTTATGCATTCCTTTTTCATGGGATCAGATTGATATACTTCAGGAAAGTATGATTTAGGCACAAGTGGTCACCAGGCTTCACCCTTGATGGACACCATCCCATAGGGAAATTTATCATAGCTATTTCTATTTCCAGATGAGTGTTTCTCTCTTCCTGATATGCAAATTAATTCTGAAAGGTGCATATAGGGAAAGATTTCTAATTTTATAATCAAACAAGCTAATCTGCTTAAACATGTTCTGCATTATATTTATTTTTATTCTTGGTTAAAGGGATAATAAAGATACAATGAGAACATGCTTTAATATGTTAGAGCATGTTATTATTCCTCTATTGCCTGCATTTACGTGTGTGCTTAACCCCTATAATAGGATTAAACGCAAATTTAAAGAAATCTACAGCAGAAATGCACTATTGGGAGCTAGCTGAAAATATCTGGTGAGCCAATGACAAGAGAAAAATGTGTTTAGCCACCAATCACCAGTTAGCTACAAGTAGTGAAGGATGTGTACATATTATTTTTCCCTTGATCCTGAAGTGAAATAATTAGATGCTATTTGAAAGGAACGGCTTTAAATTTTGGACAGTTTTCAAAGTTTTCCAAGTTCCCTCTGCATTTGTGATAAAGCTACCTTTAAAAGATTACTGAATGCTACTAAAGTTCCTGTAAATAATTTCCAGAGGACCTGTCCCTTCCACTCAAAGTAACATAACGACATATTTGTTTTAATAATATTTTTCTAATTTTAAATAAAAATGTGTATCTGCTTCCAAACCTCTTCTAGTCATTCTAACGACTCTACACTTATTGGGTTATTAAATGCAAAGTTTCTAACTTTAAATGCTTTGAAAATTATTTTGATTAGCTTGCATTTTTAACAGCAATAAAGGTTACATCTTGATTTCAATATATGCCAAATCCGAAGTATTCATATAAGAAAATGTCTTTATTCTGTGCTCTCAGCGTCATTTTTTTGTTTAGCATAGCATATCTCATATCTTTTAAAATTAAATTAAATTAAATTGACCCACTTATGCTGCAAATAATCACCAGCAATATCTGCAAACACATGTCATCTCCTTTATAAGTGCCTATAAAGAATAAGTGTGTGTGTATGTGTGTATATATACAGTATATATATATATATATATATATGAGAAATATTGCTGCCTATACTTTCAATGAAAAGCACAAAGCAAAAACTAGTGCTTGTATTACAAGTTCATGGTACAACACTGTGGGCTAGATTATAAGTGGTCCAGTATTTGTTTTTTTTTTCAAAATCACGAAAACTTCGCTAGAGTTAAGCTTTTTGCTCTATTTGGGGTTTTTTGCACCAATTAAGCATTGTTTAAATGCCACGGCCTACCTTAGTATTGTTGCTGACCATATCCATCCCTTTATGACTACAGTGTACCCATCTTCTGATGGTTACTTCCAGCAGGATAATGCACCATGTCACAAAGCTCAATTCATCTCAAACTGGTTTCTTAAACATAACAATGAGTTCACTGTGCTCCAATGGCCTCCACAGTCACCAGATCCCAATCCAATAGAGCACTTTTGGGATGTGATGGAACGGGAGATTTGCATCATGGATGTGCAGCTGACAAATCTGCAGTAACTATATGATGCTATCATGTCAATTTGGACCAAAATGTCTAAGGAATGTTTCCAACACTTTGTTGAATTTATGCCTCAAAGAATTGTGAATTGTGAAGGTAAACTTTGATGAATGAAAGCCCGTTTTTAAAAAATACTATTAAAAACAAGGGCACTTTCATTCATCAAAGTTTAGAAAACATCCGTTTTGATTAAAAATGTACCTTTGTTTTTTTCACAGCCAGAGCAGCTTCCCCACCCGGAGATCTTCTCTTCACTTGTCATCAATGACTAATCCAGCTTCCTCCAATCACAGCTTTCCCCCCAGAGTAGTCATTGCCTGAGGCCATGCCGTGATTGGAGCAAGCTGGATTAGTTATTGATGATGTGTGAAGAGAGGATCTCTGTGTGGGGGAAGCTGCTCTGGCTATGAAAAAAAAAAACAAAGGTACATTTTTAATCAAAACGGCTGCTGCCTTCTAAACTTTGATGAATGAAAGTGCCCCGGTTTTAATAGTTTTTTTTTTAAAAACTGGCTTTTATTCATCAAAGTTTACCTTCACTTTAAGGCAGTTCTGAAGGCAAAAGGGGGTCCAAACCGGTACTAGCAAGGTGAACCTAATAAAGTGGCCGGTGAAATGATAAGACTCTCCTATCCAGCACTAAACAATCCCAATGGGTGTAATTGGATAAACAATCCTAAAGTGACAAACCTTATAGAGACATAAGAAAAATAATTCAAAAGTATCAGACATATGCTGCAACCAAAGGAGCATTAAAAGAGCAGTTTATTGGAAAAACTTGAGGGTTATATTAAACAACCTGAAGGGTACTCAAAACAATTCCTATCATAGTGCACTATGAAAATTACCTACCAGCTGGAAAAACCTTAAATTTAAGGATAAAGTAAAACTAAATGATAAAGATTACAAAAAGAAAAACCAGTTTGTAGCCACAGGTAATGTGAGTCCCGGTAGGTTGATTTAGAGAGACTTCCCAACAGATCAATAATAATGTAGCAACTTGAGCCTCAAGTACTTAGAGGATTAAATGTTGCTTTTGCTTGTAGACAGCCTGCAATTTGGTTATTTTTTATTTTTTTTTAATAATTTTTATTGAGGTGAAAAGTTGGCATACAAAAAAAAAAAAAAGATTGCAGCAGTATACAGTAGAAATCTAGAATGGCTTATAACAGGGTACAATGTGTGAATTCTAGTTTGATAAACATTACATGTTGTCTCAATCACTCTAAGCCATACGGAAAACATCTTCATCTGCCACATAGATAAAAGACATATAATACAGTGTTTCACAGAAATGCCAATAAAAGTATAGAACCTTCATATTTATCTAAGCGGCCGCTCTTGGGCCTCATAACAAACAGTATTAAACAGCTATAACGGAAGGTTACTCCAAGGATAAGAGGCCCCTTTTGGACCCCATCATGAAGACCTCAGATTTTTTTATAATTGAGCTATAGGGTTGATATGAAACATGCTTAATTAAATAAATTTAACAGGGTGGTATAATATTAGAGAGCTGTAAGTAAGACTCTGCAAACGATAGTACTAAACAATCCTGCACAGTCAGGGGGGAAAAGTAGTGCTAATATAATTTTGTAGTACAAGATGTAATTGTAAAAAAAAAGGGGGGAAATAAGGTGTGGTATTAACAAGAGAAACCACATAATTCACTCTCCTAGAGATAGGAGATATATTAAGAGGGGGTGGGGGGGGAGGTGGGAAGTAACATACGGCGGACAATTTGTAAAAATTATGTTAAGCGCCACCTCAGGTCTGAGATATGCTCATTGTAATGATATTGGAGTGGGGGAGGTGGTTCTTGAACAATAGTGGGTAACTCATATTCTCATTATGTATTAGGTTAGTGTTATAACTGACTCAAGAAAGCCACAAATTCCATGTTAGCAGGGCTGATATAGTGTGTAGAGCTTAGTCAAAATAGGGTGCATAACAAAGGTATAAATGATAATATTAATGCAGGGCCTGCCTGCATTAGAGTCGTTGTGGTAGACTCCTAGCTGGAACTATTTATCTCAATATATCTATATGCACCTCAGCAAGCTGAAAATTTGTGCTCTGAGCTATGAACTAGACCAGAGGAGCACCTAGTAAAACACATGTGGTCTAAGCCGCCAAACCCAATGATAAAGAGATTATAACTTCTAATCTCATTTCAGATCAGCAAGGCTCCAAATAGTTGGGAGATTAACTTAAGTTAAATTCACTACACTATACTATAAGTGCTACACAAGCGAACCATATGACCTGATTTGGCCAAGATGTGGTGAAAACCCTAGGCATGCGAAAATAGATTATAGGGGTTAGAATGGGACCATTGCAGTATAAGATGTGCTTGCCTACCCTAGACTGCCCCTAGGATAATATGGGACCTTTAGTTGGGTTTGGTGTGGGAACGGACGGTACGCTCTGCATAAACTATATGACAATAATGGAGCTGTAGCACCAAAAAAAAAAAAAAAAAGCAGGATAGAGCAAGTGAGCATTACATAACAGCTATGTGGTGGGGCTTAATAAATATACGGGCGTAGCCTCGGCCACTGGCCACGCCTGTGCTGTAGAAAAGTGAAGCTCTATATTCACATCATTAAGCCTCTAATCAAGTCCTGGTAGGTGCTAGTAGTATTGTGGGAATAAAAGATATATCATCTGTGTAAATACTAGAAGAGGCTGGGCCTCAGACCAAGGGAGACAAAACTGCATAGGAAAACATTTGCCCATACATAATGGTGTCCAATATTAAGTGTAGTAATAGTAGTATGAGTAAAATACAGGTATATCTACATGAAATACATCTAATACAACAAGTATACCTTGATAGTTGGTGTTAGCATTATTATATACCCTGGATCTATGACTTGGCAAAACCTTAAGCAAATGACATGAAGTAACTTCTACCTCAATAATGTCTAACAACAACATTTATAAACTTATGATAACATAGGCTGCAAAGTAGAATGGTATACTACGTTAGATTGAACTCCATTATTTAACTAGGATTGTAGAAACATAATACAAATATAAGATAATACAGTCAGCCATGATAGCGTTATTTTGAGGTAGTCCAGGACACAAGATGCACATATGTCAATAACATATCGGCTCTAAATAGTATGCTAAGAGACCCCAAAACATTGGTATAATAAACAGAGAAGATGTAAAGGCAGAGGGACGGTATTTATATAGGTATTAAGTATACATATTCATTCATGTGGAAGGTGTCCAGACATATGGGCAGTATATAAGCATAGGCTAGAACTGAAGAGTTCAAATGACTTCAATACCAATTAAGGTAGCTGTGTAAAGTCCTATCATTTTAGCTCAATATATGCATTGCTGCAGTAATCAGTCCCACTAGGCAGTGTAAAGGTAGGTGTTCAGGCTGGAAACAAATTCCACACACATTGTGGAACAAGGGCTCTAAGCAGGATCAAAGGGAGCTCCATATCTGAGGGCAATCTCAATGATAAGTGAGGACCCACTCCGGAGCCATAAGATAGTGGGATATTGTAAAGTCCAAGTTCCTAGATAAGCCCCTCTGTAAAAAGTTGTGGAAACAATTGTGTGTGTAAGAACCTAGCAGCCTGCCCAGCGATCACCTGCTAACCAGTAACAAATTCAGCCAATGCCCATTTTAAGGCCTCCCTGTGCCCAGGTTGTGAAATGTCCGTGACACCATGCATCTCTCTGCAACCAGAAGGAGTGAAGCAGGTAACACTGTCTCATTGTGAGGGAAAGCTGTTGCGTTGCTGTCTTTATATTTAGGCTCGTTAGAGAAGCACTATGAGTGACAGGGTGGCAATCCATGCTGATGGTGTCAAAGCCCTTTGTGTTCGCTTGGGATCCCTGACTATCCTTCACTTTCAAGACAGCCATGCGAGTAAGGTCTTCTGATAGGAGGTACTGTAAGGCCGCGCCATTAACTGGGAGCTCAGTATTGACCCCCTCATCCCCACGGTAGAACCCGGGCTCAGCTGATGTAAAACTGGTGACATGCGGGGAATGCCGGGACCCCGGAGCATCCCCCCAGGCAGTGCTCACCTCGTCTAGGCTCGGTAACGTCGCTGTCGGGATTTCGCACTTCTCCGTCGGACCAACATCTCCGATTAAAGCGGCAGCAAGCTTGTTGTGATGGCGTATTAGGAGTTTGTTGATCTCAACAAGTAACTGGCAGGTATCGGCCATAGCAGCTGCTTACTTGCGAGAGTGGCAAGATGGCCAGAAGTCATTATAAAAGCTGCGTAGGTTCTTCAAGCTTGACCCACAACAGGCAGTAGGATAGTAGAGTTTAGTAACCTCCAAACAGCATAGAAAGATTGTTGAAAGCGACTCACTGTATTTGAGGTTCCCTATGTATCGAGCAAACTGGTTTTAGATCATTTTTAATTGAATTTATGCAGGAGCTCTAAAGTTCTGCGACCTCTCCTGTGCACTGCTGGCTCCCGCAATTTGGTTATTTAAACTTCCTTGTTAATTCTGAAGTTAGTAAGAGTAGTATTCTGCTGTGACGCAAGATATGATCCAAACTTAACTTAAAGACACAGTGTAAACTAACAATTCCACCATAGCGGTAAGTATTTAACCAGTTCTTGGCTATCAGCAATACTTCAAGTTGTTAGAAAATCAAACTCTGCCATAGCGGTAAAGTATTTACCAGTTCTTGGTTCAAATAACAATAACAGTGTCTGAAAGTAAATTCCGCCGTAGCGGTTGTATTTGCGATTATTTAGAGTCCCACTATCGCGGTGCCGCACCTCCAGGGGTGCTCCTCTCGCACTTCTTCGTGATCTTTGATTATTTAGCAGTTGTTCACAGCCTCCAAATTGCAGCTATCTTGGATATTTTCACCGGCAGTCTCAGTCTCATGAATTTCCAAACAACTGCTCCAGCCAGCTACGCGCGTTTCACCCCTAAGGCTATGGGGCTTCTTCCGGCTTTAAATTCAATCAGTACTTTTGCAGGTGTGTTTGGTATACCTTTAAAAGAAACATCACGGAGGAAAACTCTTCCCTTTCTTGAAGCCTTTTGTAATTCTATATCATTCTTGGGGTAAAATGGTAACTATGTCTGAAATAAAACAAAAAGTATATCAACATTGCTATATACATACTTAGGTATCAGACAAATAAATAAAGGCTACGGAATTGTAAAGAATACCGTGAATAAAAGATATACAATAATGAAATAAATTTGCTCCTCCGTAATGCAGCACTGGTCGACACTAATATTTGAAAATAGTTTACTTAAAAAATAATAATAGTAATATCCTATCATAAGTGGAACTCCTTCCTATAAATTATTTAGAGAAATTTGTAACTTGTTAGTATGGCAAGTTTTATACAGAAATAACCAATAAGTACCAATTTTTCTTAAGTAGTGACCAAAATAAATTTTGGATACTTTATATTTGATGTGTTAGTTTTATTCTTCTTATAGGATTCCGACAAGGACCATTCCTCTACTTCCATTTTACTTTTCCATTAAAGATAGATTAGATTGCACTCTCATGCAGCACCCTCATTCACCAAGAAAGCATGCATAATTAATTTCCTCATTCATGCCTTGGGAGGCAAGGGCTTTTAAATCAAATATCCATTTACATTCATTCTGTAAAAGTTTTTTATCCAAGTCTCCACCACGCTCTCTAAGGTCAATCTTTTGCAGACCTCTAAATTTTAGTTCATGCTTGTTACTGTTATGAAAATAGAAAAAATGTTGTGCTACACTGCAGGTGTCAATCAATTTATTCTTTATATCTCTCTTGTGCTCTTTAATTCTTTCTTTGAGCTCTCTGTATGTTTTTCCTTCGTAATAACAGGGACATTTACAGTACACTAAGTATACTACTCCTACACTTACACAGTTTATGTGCCCCTGGATGTGCCATTGTTTACCAAATTTGTCAATGAATTTATTCCCAGTGCTCATGTTTGGACAGACTGAACATTTAGAACATTTAAAATTGCCATCTTTTCTTTTATATTGTGACAGCCAGGTTTCAGATCTATTCATACGAAAATGGCTTCTTACTAGTTTATCCTTCAGATTTGGAGCTTTTTTTGCTGTCATTTGGGGAGTACTGCTTATTTGTTTAGCTATAGAATTATCTAAAGTTAAAATGTGCCAATGTTTTAGCAATTTTGTCCTAATTTTGGCCCAGGAATCATTGTAAACACTAATGAATTTTACTGTATCTCCTTTCAAATTATCCTTAGGTTTATACAGTATGTCCTGTCGATTCTTATATCTTGCTTTTGTGTATGCTTGTTTGAGACAATTCTGCGAATACCCCCTTTCCTTAAATCTTTTTTGTAGGTCACATGCCTCTATTTTAAATGTTACAATTTGTGTGCAATTTCTCCTATGTCTGAGATATTGGCCATGTGGTATATTAAATAGGAGGTGAGACGGGTGATGACTATCAGCACGCAATAGTGTGTTGCCAGCAGTCATTTTTCTATGGGTGGAGGTAGTAATTATTTGATTCACATTACTAATGTTTAAGTCAAGAAAACTTATTTCTGTTCTGCTACTGGTATATGTGAATTTCAAATTGAAGGTATTCTGATTCAGAACCTCCATGAATTTAGTTAATTCTTCCTCTGACCCCTCCCATAGCATTAAAGCATCATCTATGAAGCGTATCCATAGTCCTATTTTGTCCTTGTAGTCACCATCCCAGATTATTTCTTTTTCCCAGTATCCTAGGTACAGACATGCGTATGTGGGCGCACAGCAAGTACCCATGGCTGTACCTAGGGTTTGTACATAAATCTTTTGATTAAATGTAAAATAATTATGTTGCAGTAGGAAGTTCAAGAGTGTTAGTACAAAATTAGTATGTTCAGAATATTGTTTCCCCCTTTGTTCCAGAAAATACCGACAAGTTTCCACTCCTTTTCAATATGGAATTGAAGAGTATAAGCCTTCAACGTCAATTGTTACTAAAATTGTATCCTTTTGGACAGTTAGACCTTCTAATTTTTTAAGTACATCAAGTGAATCTTTCACAAAGGATGGCAAATTTTCAAAGAATGGTCTTAAATTATAATCAACATATTCAGATATTTTTTCCGTCAGGGACCCCATACCTGAAATTATTGGTCTACCCGGTGGTGGTAACCTCCCCTTATGTAATTTTGGTATGGTATAAAAGGTGGGTATAATTGGAAACTTTACTTTTAGATAGTCAAATTCTTGTTTGTTAATAAGACCTTCTTTTAAAGCTGCAGATAGTATTTCATCTAATTCAAGAGAGTATTGTTCAGTAGGGTCATTTTTGATATGTTTGTAGTGAGTTTTATCTTGGACTTGGAGAATACATTCTTTAAGATAATCTTTTGTATTTAATACTACCACATTACCGCCTTTATCTGACGGCTTAATGGTAACTTCATGATTTGTTTGTAGTTCTTTTAATGCTAGCTGTTGTTTAGCTGTTAAATTTTGTTTGATATGTGTATTCTCTTCCATCTCAATGATATCTTTTTCTACCAATTTGACAAAGTTTTGAACACATGGTACTATTGATAAGGAGGGCATATAAGTAGATTTATTTCTTAATGTACTAAATCCTATGTGAGATAAAGATGATTTCTCATGTGGTTCTCCCTCTGAAACCAATTCCTCTAAGCCAATCAAAATTTGGCGATCATGAATATCAAGAGTTGTTTCAGGTATTTTGTTCTCAAAAGTTTTCTTTAAAATTAATTTACGTGCAAACAAATTTAAATCTTTTATCACTGTAAATTTATCACATTTATTTGTGGGTGCAAAGGATAGACCCTTGCCTAATACTTCTATTTGATAATCAGTGAGTTTGGCGTCAGAGAGATTAACCATTTTGTTTTTATTTTATTAGGTTTTCTGCTTCTCTTTCATTTGATTTCTCAATGGGTATTTTCTCCCTTCCTGTGAAACTTGTTTTGTGTTTCCTCCCTCCTCTCCTGGTCCTTTTGTTTCCTGTTGTCTCTGGCCTAAAAAATCCCTTCTTCTACCTCTTCTGGATCTAAATCTTTGTCTATTTTTATCCTCAGTTGATGAACCTCCTGATTCTGAACTACTTGTCTGAAATGTGAAATTGTAGACTTGATTCTTTTGATAGTCATCCCAGTCTCTTTCAAACTTTCTCCTTTTTCTAAATTTGATTGTGTCTTGAATCTTTCTTACTTCCAACTTAGCCACACCCATTAATTTTTCATATTGCTCATTTGTTTTCCATTCATCTATTTTTTCAATTGCTACATTCAGTTCTGTCTGCACTTGCTGTAGTCTCAATTCATTCTCATCAATCATTAACTTCATCCAGTTAAAGGCACATTCACTTGCATAATTATCCCATTTTTTCTGAAAATCATCTAATAGTGGTTCATTCAGATTTGAGCCAGGTCTTTTTCGCACTCTAAAGCCTCTAGGTATCATTTTGGCTTCTAAATATTTGTTAAGGCTTGATATCTCCCATTTTAATTTTTGTTCTTTTAATATTTTAGATTTATAAGTTTTAAACACTTTAAAAATATTTTGGCTCTCTTCTGAATTTTGATTTGTGTTTACTGTATTGCTTGGAAGTGAAAAGGTTTCATCCATGTCAAAATCCCATTCTGTTTTATCAAAACCTGCCATATCAAAATATGCTCACAAAAGGATATATGGCACTTAAGAATATGTCTATATTAAACAACTAGATGTATAGAATCGGGTATGGTAAACTAAGCGCTATAGAGTCCTAAAGATCTGCTCCTAAAATATCCCCTAGCGGACTATAAAAAATAGTAATAAGAAAAACGAAGGGAGCGCTTAAAGCTTAATAGGAAGTATATGGCAAATGTCATAAAACTCTGATGAAAAAATATTAATAAAATTACCTCAGTGGAAATTTAATACATCCTAAAATATCATATATAACATATAAATGATTTACAATAAAAAGTAGCATGGATCCATGGTACATACAGATAAAAAAAGCAAAGTACAGTATATTAAAAAGCAGAGTACAGTATAATAAAAACAAATGGTAAATAAATAACGTATTGCTTAAAAAAATGTTCAGATCTGAAACAAGGCAATTACGCGGCAATGTATGTAAACAGTTCAGAAAGTGCAAATAATGTCTATAACACAAAATAATACCAAAATGTCCAAAAAAAGTTCCAAAAATGTGAATCCAAAAAAATGTGAGTCCAAAATAGAGTGTTTAAAAGTTAGTCACTTATAAGTCTTAAAAAATATCCACAATACAAAATCGATTCCTCAAAATAAATCCATATGTAAATAGGTGTCTCAAGTTGTGTGTTCAAAGTAATTCGGCAAACTGTGTGTTGCAATCAAATGGTGGCAATATGCCTAGGTTTATATCGTGATAAAAATAGTATATAGTATGTGTATCAAAACGAAAAATTATCCAGAGAAAAAAATGTGATGAATATATCCAAGTGAAAAATGTGAAAATCAACTTGAACTAGTGTCAGTGGCTAGATGCCAGTGGGACCAATAAAAGATCTTGACCTGTAAAAGAAAACAAACAAACAATAGTGCAATAAGTTTTTACACTTATCTGATAATAGGAAATAAGCTTACCAGTATGTCTACGTGTTTCGGCCTATATCAAGGCCTTTCTCAAGACTATACTGTATATTGATAGACTGGAAGCTTATAAGGGGTCCCAAATGCTATGATTGGCTCTCAGTTTGGCGCCAAAAAATCTGTGGGAAACCTCTTCCTGTTGTTCCTAGTGGATCATGGGTAATGATCCATGTTTTTGTAAAGTCATTCTTAACCCTAGTAATTTGTTCCTATTTCTATGATCTGTTATACTCATTGTTCCTAGTTGGTATTCTACCAAAAGATGATTATTTGATTTCTAATTGCTTGGGTATATCGAATTGCCGATCGGAATACCTGGTACTTACGGTTTCGGCTTGTTTACTTCCAGTTTGGGTATTTTTGTTTCACTTCTGGTATCGGGAATGACGTGTTTTGCGTCATTTCCGGTTTCGGCTTGTTTACTTCCGGTTTGAGTTGTGAAACTAACCCATGATTCTGCATTATCTGTCAATAATAGAGACAAATACCGGAATCGAAACCGGAAATGACGAAAAACACATCATTCCCGATACCGGAAGTGGCAAACACTCAAACCGGAAGTAAACAAGCCGAACCCGGAAGTACCAGGTATTCCGATCGGCAATTCGATATACCCAAGCAATTAGAAATCAAATAATCATCTTTTGGTAGAATACCAACTAGGAACAATGAGTATAACAGATCATAGAAATAGGAACGAATTACTAGGGTTAAGAATGACTTTACAAAAACATGGATCATTACCCATGATCCACTAGGAACAACAGGAAGAGGTTTCCCACAGATTTTTTGGCGCCAAACTGAGAGCCAATCATAGCATTTGGGACCCCTTATAATCTTCCAGTCTATCAATATACAGTATAGTCTTGAGAAAGGCCTTGATATAGGCCGAAACACGTAGACATACTGGTAAGCTTATTTCCTATTATCAGATAAGTGTAAAAACTTATTGCACTATTGTTTGTTTGTTTTCTTTTACAGGTAAAGATCTTTTATTGGTCCCACTGGCATCTAGCCACTGACACTAGTTCAAGTTGATTTTCACATTTTTCACTTGGATATATTCATCACATTTTTTCTCTGGATAATTTTTCGTTTTGATACACATACTATATACTATTTTTATCACGATATAAACCTAGACATATTGCCACCATTTGATTGCAACACACAGTTTGCCGAATTACTTTGAACACACAACTTGGGACACCTATTTACATATGGATTTATTTTGAGGAATCGATTTTGTATTGTGGATATTTTTTAAGACTTATAAGTGACTAACTTTTAAACACTCTATTTTGGACTCACATTTTTTTGGATTCACATTTTTGGAACTTTTTTTGGACATTTTGGTATTATTTTGTGTTATAGACTTTATTTGCACTTTCTGAACTGTTTACATACATTGCCGCGTAATTGCCTTGTTTCAGATCTGAACATTTTTTAAGCGATACGTTATTTATTTACCCTTTGTTTTTATTATACTGTACTCTGCTTTTTAATATACTGTACTTTGCTTTTTTATCTGTATGTACCATGGATCCATGCTACTTTTTATTGTAAATCATTTATATGTTATATATGATATTTTAGTATTAAATTTCCACTGAGGTAATTTTATTAATATTTTTTTCATCAGAGTTTTATGCCATTTGCCATATACTTCCTATTAAGCTTTAAGCGCTCCCTTCATTTTTCTTAAACAACTAGATGTGCAAGGCAACTTGGAAAAACCACTTAAATGGTCAGAAATTTAATAAAAACAAGGGGTTGTTGTCAGCACAATCAGTTTTACCAATAAAAAGATGGTAGTTAACAGAGGTCTGAATTATTAGTACTTATCAGACCTCTGGTGCAAGGGCAAAGTAGAACATTTTTACTCAAAACGAATAGAAATGATAAGCCTCTTCCATCCAGCACTAGCCAATCCCAATGGGTGTAATTGGATAAACAATCCTAAAGTGACAAACCTTATAGAGACATAAGAAAAATAATTAAAAAGTGTCAGACATATGCTGCAACCAAAGGAGCATTAAAAGAGCAGTTTATTGGAAAAACTTGAGGGTTATATTAAACAACCTGAAGGGTACTCAAAACAATTCCTATCATAGTGCACTATGAAAATTACCTACCAGCTGCAAAAACCTTAAATTTAAGGATAAAGTAAAACTAAATGATAAAGATTACAAAAAGAAAAAACAGTTTGTAGCCACAGGTAATGTGAGTCCCGGTAGGTTGATTTAGAGAGACTTCCCAACAGATCAATAATAATGTAGCAACTTGAGCCTCAAGTACTTAGAGGATTAAATGTTGCTTTTGCTTGTAGACAGCCTGCAATTTGGTTATTTAAACTTCCTTGTTAATTCTGAAGTTAGTAAGAGTAGTATTCTGCTGTGACGCAAGATATGATCCAAACTTAACTTAAAGACACAGTGTAAACTAACAATTCCACCATAGCGGTAAGTAT
Organism: Bombina bombina; assembly: GCF_027579735.1. Taxonomy (NCBI): domain Eukaryota; kingdom Metazoa; phylum Chordata; class Amphibia; order Anura; family Bombinatoridae; genus Bombina; species Bombina bombina. The sequence continues at coordinate 694,403,468 of NC_069500.1, forward strand.
TTAACCAGTTCTTGGCTATCAGCAATACTTCAAGTTGTTAGAAAATCAAGCTCCGCCATAGCGGTAAAGTATTCACCAGTTATGTATATGTCTCAATGTTAAAGCTAGACTTGTGCGCCACTAAAAAATTAGTTTAGTTTAGTTTTCAATTAGTTAAAAAATAATTTTGTTTCGGCAAATTAGTTTAGTTAAAGTGAAAGTAAATCCTATCCTTTTACAAATGCTAGGATTTACTATTGAAACTAATAAAGGGGACTTTCATTCATGAAGTATAAGGTGCTTCATGTCGAAAGCTCCATTATTTGATTCAATCGATCGCCGTTTTTACCTTGTACAGCAGCCCACAGCAAAAAAAAAAAAAAATTGGCTAAGAGGTGACGTTTTCACCTCTTATTCAATACACGTGTGGTAAATCCAACTTGGCGCCCATGGGAAAACGTCACCTCTTAACCAAATTTATTTTTTGCCGTGGGTTTCTGTACAAGGTAAAAACGGCGATTGATTGAATCAAATAAAGGAGTGTTCTACATGACGTACCTTATACTTCATGAATGAAAGTCCCCTTTATTTGCTTCAATAGTAAATCCTAGCATTTGTAAAACTCTAGGATTTACTTTTACTTTAAGTTTAAACAAAAAAATTTGTTTCAGCAAATTAGATACGTTACGCAAAATCGGTTTCGGATGCGTTAATTTTTTTCGGATATGCATTATTCTTTTCTGAAGTTATAGAATAATGCATATGAATAAAGAATGGATCTGCCACCACTAAATAAAGATATTAACCCCTAAACCACCGTCCCACCACATCACTAATACTACCTAAACCTATTAACCCTTAAACCACCTAAACCACCACCCCCCACATCGCTAACAATAACTAAATCACTAAATAAAGTTATTAACCCCTAAACCGACATTCCCAGAATCCCTGACACTAACTAAACCTATTAACCCCTAAACCGCACCCCCCCACATCACCAGCACTATCTAAACCTATTAACCCCTAAACCGCTGCCCCCTACATCACCAACACTAACTAAACCTATTAACCCCTAAACTGCAGTTCCCCAGCATCGCCAACACTAACTAAACCTATTAACCCCTAAACCGCACCCCCCCCACATCCCCAACACTACCTAAACCTATTAACCCCTAAACCACAGTTCCCAAACTTCGCCAACACTAGCTAAATAACTAAATAAAGTATTAACCCCTAAACCACCGTTCACCAACATCCCCAACACTAACTAAACCTATTACCCCTAAGCCGCACCCCCCAACATCACCAACTCTACTTAAACCTATTAATCCCTAAATCGCCTGGCCCTCCACATCGCAACAACCTAAATTAAACTATATTAACCCCTAAACCTAACTCTGACCCTAAACCTAACACCCACTAACTTTAATATAATTAAAATAGACCTAAATTAAAGTTACAATTATTAACTAAATAATACCTATTTAAAACTAAATATAAAATTACCTGTGAAATAAAAATAAAACCTAAGCTAGCTACAATATAACTATTAGTTATATTGTAGTTAGCTTAGGTTTAGGGGTTAATAGGTTTAGTTAGTGTTGGCGATGTTTGGGAAAGGCGATTTAGGGGTTAATAGGTTTAGTTAGTGTCTGCGTGGTTTGGGAATGGCGGTTTAGGGGTTAATATGTTTAGTTAGTGTTGGTGATGTTGGGGAACTGCAGTTTAGGGGTTAATAGGTTTAGGTAGTGTTGGCGATGTGGGGAGAAGGTTGTTTAGGGGTTAATAGGTTTAGGCAGTGTTGGCAATGTGTGCGGGGTGTGGTTTAGGGTTTAATAGGTTTAGTTCGTGTCTGCGATGTTTAGGAACGGTGGTTTAGGGGTTAATATGTTTAGTTTGTGTCTGTGATGTTTCGGAACGGTGGTTTAGGGGTTAATAGGTTTAGTTAGTGTCGGCGATGTCAGGGAATGGCGGTTTAGGGGTTAATAGCTTTTTCTAATGATTTAGAGTTAGTGTCGGCGATGTACGTATTCTGAATATGAGTAATGGACCCAAAAATTCGGAAACTAATTTATTCATTTTCGGAATTTTTTGGGATGTGCCGATTTGGAAATTCTGATGCATTCAAATCTCCGAATTGGCCAAAATTCAGATGCCTTTTTTTTCTAGCACCTGAGATCTCATATCTTTGAGCCCTTATAACTTTTTTGTCCAATGTAAAAAAAAAATATATTAGACAGTGTTAATATGAGTGTAACTGTATAGCACTCACTGCCCTGACTACTAGGCAGAAATAATGGACAACTAAATTAAACCATGACTTTTACTAGTTACACAATAAAAATGGGTAATAAATATTTAAAACCATGGACAGAGAAGTGGGTTAAGGATAACCCTAAGAATAAATATTGATTTCAATAGGCCTTTGTGGTTTAATGACCTCTATTTGTAATTAGGGTCAGATAAGAAGCATGGATACATTTTGGAAGAACAGTATATTCTTCTGGTACAATATAATCCTAATCAGACTAAAGTGAAGCGTCATCCATGCAGTTCAATTTCAGTTCACTTATGTAAGTATTCAAATTAATATCTATGAAAAGGATGCACTGCTATGATGTATAAGATGCCCCTCTGACTAAAAAGGGAAAAGAAAATATAATTGAATATTTGTAGCAATTAATTTCCAGATTGATAGTGTAAGTTCTTATGTATAAGAAATTACAAAAGTATCAGTCAGTAAAGCAATGTAGCAAATAAAGGTATATACAGGACCTAGTTAGTGTTAGTGTAATCTTGTGCTTTTACACATGTATCGCAGTCTGATGATAAAAGGTACGTAGTATTCCAATAAAATGAATATTGGAAGTGCCCTAATATACAAACTATGGTCTAATTCTCATGCCCATATGATGGTTTAAAATGTTCCTCCACAAAAAAGGGGGGGGTATAGAGGAAAATGAAAGTTACAAGAAATACTGATAGCAACTAATAGTAATAACCTGGTTAATAATGCTGGTTCTTATACATAAAATGATATGTCACAAAGTATTTATCATGCTATGTAGCAAAAAGAGGTATAGATCTCATATATAAATAGAACTAGAATCGTTAATTGCAGTTTGTGCACACACATATAGTAGTTTGTGCTCACACTCACAGGCACTCACATATATAATTATTTTCAAATATGTTCACTCACGATTAGAGATCCATCTCCATGAAGTTTTTCCCTTCCAATAGATAATTTATGTATAGATACATTTGGAATTAGCATTAGAATATCAGTTTGTGCACACACATTCAGCAGTTTGTGCACACATCTATAGGCACTTACGTACATAATCCCCTCGAAGTGAGCAATAAGATCACACATGAGTTTCTAATAGACAATTTTGGTAAAGACACTTATGGAATTAGAATTAGAATTGTGAACAGCAGATTGTGCACACACATATAGCAGTTTGTGCACACACTTATACGTACTTACTCATATTAAGTGAGCAATTATCTGATACACATTTAGAGATCCACATCCATGGAGTTTTCACTATCAATAGATAATTTAGGTACACATATGGTATTCAAATTATAATTGTGAATAGCAGTTTTTTGCACACACATATAGCAGTTTGTGCACACACTTCATCATTTATTTGAAGTCCACACATTATTAATTTTTATTATTATTTATCATTTTTTTAGGTTGTGGGTTATTTCTGAAAGCTTCAACTGAATTTTTACTTTGTATTATTAAACAAAGCTGTTACATCATATTATTTTGTATATACACTGTATAAATTAACTTTCTTAGGCCTAGATTTGGAGTTCGGCGGTAAAAGGGCTGTTAACGCTCCGCGGGCTTTTTTCTGGCCGCACCATAAATTTAACTCTGGTATCGAGAGTTCAAACAAATGCTGCGTTAGGCTCCAAAAAAGGAGCGTAGAGCATTTTTACCGCAAATGCAACTCTCGATACCAGAGTTGCTTACGGACGCGGCCGGCCTCAAAAAGGTGCTCGTGCACGATTCCCCCATAGGAAACAATGGGGCTGTTTGAGCTGAAAAAAAACCTAACACCTGCAAAAAAGCAGCGTTCAGCTCCTAACGCAGCCCCATTGTTTCCTATGGGGAAACACTTCCTACGTCTGCACCTAACACTCTAACATGTACCCCAAGTCTAAACACCCCTAATCTTACACTTATTAACCCCTAATCTGCCGCCCCCGCTATCGCTGACACCTGCATATTTTTTTTAACCCCTAATCTGCCGCTCCGTAAACCGCCGCAACCTACGTTATCCCTATGTACCCCTAATCTGCTGCCCTAACATCGCCGACCCCTATATTATATTTATTAACCCCTAATCTGCCCCCCTCAACGTCGCCGACACCTGCCTACACTTATTAACTCCTAATCTGCCGAGCGGACCTGAGCGCTACTATAATAAAGTTATTAACCCCTAATCCGCCTCACTAACCCTATCATAAATAGTATTAACCCCTAATCTGCCCTCCCTAACATCGCCGACACCTACCTTCAATTATTAACCCCTAATCTGCCGAGCGGACCTCACCGCTACTATAATAAATGTATTAACCCCTAAAGCTAAGTCTAACCCTAATACTAACACCCCCCTAAGTTAAATATAATTTACATCTAACAAAATTAATTAACTCTTATTAAATAAATGATTCCTATTTAAAGCTAAATACTTACCTGTAAAATAAATCCTAATATAGCTACAATATAAATTATAATTATATTATAGCTATTTTAGGATTAATATTTATTTTACAGGCAACTTTTTAATTATTTTAACCAGGTACAATAGCTATTAAATAGTTAAGAACTATTTAATAGTTACCTAGTTAAAATAATAACAAAATTACCTGTAAAATAAATCCTAACCTAAGTTATAATTAAACCTAACACTACCCTATATATAAATTAATTAAATAAACTACCTACAATTAGCTACAATTAACCTAACACTACTCTATCAATAAATTAATTAAACACAATTCCTACAAATAAATACAATTAAATAAACTAGCTAAAGTACAAAAAATAAAAAAGAACTAAGTTACAAAAAATAATAAAATATTTACAAACATAAGAAAAATATTACAACAATTTTAAACTAATTACACCTACTCTAAGCCCCCTAATAAAATAAGAAAGCCCCCCAAAATAAAAAATTCCCTACCCTATTCTAAATTAAAAAAGTTACAAGCTCTTTTACCTTACCAGCCCTGAACAGGGCCCTTTGCGGGGCATGCCCCAAGGATTTCAGCTCTTTTGCCTGTAAAAAAAAACATACCATACCCCCCCCCAACATTACAACCCACCACCCACATACCCCTAATCTAACCCAAACCCCCCTTAAATAAACCTAACACTAAGCCCCTGAAGATCTTCCTACCTTGTCTTCACCATACCAGGTTCACCGATCCGTCCTGGCTCCAACATCTTCATCCAACCCAAGCGGGGGTTGGCGATCCATCATCCGGTGCTGAAGAGGTCCAGAAGAGGCTCCAAAGTCTTCCTCCTATCCGGCAAGAAGAGGACATCCGGACCGGCAAACATCTTCTCCAAGCGGCATCTTCAATCTTCTTCCATCCGGTGCGGAGCGGGTCCATCTTGAAGCAGGCGACGCGGATCCATCCTCTTCTTCCGTTGTCTCCCGACGAATGACGGTTCCTTTAAGGGACGTCATCCAAGATGGCGTCCCTCGAATTCCGATTGGCTGATAGGATTCTATCAGCCAATTGGAATTAAGGTAGGAATTTTCTGATTGGCTGATGGAATCAGCCAATCAGAATCAAGTTCAATCCGATTGGCTGATCCAATCAGCCAATCAGATTGAGCTCGCATTCTATTGGCTGTTCCGATTCGTCGGGAGACAACGGAAGAAGAGGATGGATCCGCGTCGCCTGCTTCAAGATGGACCCGCTCCACACCGGATGGAAGAAGATTGAAGATGCCGCTTGGAGAAGATGTTTGCCGGTCCGGATGTCCTCTTCTTGCCGGATAGGAGGAAGACTTTGGAGCCTCTTCTGGACCTCTTCAGCACCAGATGATGGATCGCCAACCCCCGCTTGGGTTGGATGAAGATGTTGGAGCCAGGACGGATCGGTGAACCTGGTATGGTGAAGACAAGGTAGGAAGATCTTCAGGGGCTTAGTGTTAGGTTTATTTAAGGGGGGTTTGGGTTAGATTAGGGGTATGTGGGTGGTGGGTTGTAATGTTGGGGGGGGGGGTATGGTATGTTTTTTTTTACAGGCAAAAGAGCTGAAATCCTTGGGGCATGCCCCGCAAAGGGCCCTGTTCAGGGCTGGTAAGGTAAAAGAGCTTGTAACTTTTTTAATTTAGAATAGGGTAGGGAATTTTTTATTTTGGGGGGCTTTGTTATTTTATTAGGGGGCTTAGAGTAGGTTTAATTAGTTTAAAATTGTTGTAATATTTTTCTTATGTTTGTAAATATTTTATTATTTTTTGTAACTTAGTTCTTTTTTATTTTTTGTACTTTAGCTAGTTTATTTAATTGTATTTATTTGTAGGAATGTGTTTAATTAATTTATTGATAGAGTAGTGTTAGGTTAATTGTAGCTAATTGTAGGTAGTTTATTTAATTAATTTATTGATAGGGTAGTGTTAGGTTTAATTATAACTTAGGTTAGGATTTATTTTACAGGTAATTTTGTTATTATTTTAACTAGGTAACTATTAAATAGTTCTTAACTATTTAATAGCTATTGTACCTGGTTAAAATAATTAAAAGGTTGCCTGTAAAATAAATATTAATCCTAAAATAGCTATAATATAATTATAATTTATATTGTAGCTATATTAGGATTTATTTTACAGGTAAGTATTTAGCTTTAAATAGGAATCATTTATTTAATAAGAGTTAATTAATTTCGTTAGATGTAAATTATATTTAACTTAGGGGGGTGTTAGTATTAGGGTTAGACTTAGCTTTAGGGGTTAATACATTTATTATAGTAGCGGTGAGGTCTGCTCGGCAGATTAGGGGTTAATAATTGAAGGTAGGTGTCGGCGATGTTAGGGAGGGCAGATTAGGGGTTAATACTATTTATGATAGGGTTAGTGAGGCGGATTAGGGGTTAATAACTTTATTATAGTAGCGCTCAGGTCCGCTCGGCAGATTAGGGGTTAATAAGTGTAGGCAGGTGTCGGCGACGTTGAGGGGGGCAGATTAGGGGTTAATAAATATAATATAGGGGTCGGCGGTGTTAGGGGTAGCAGATTAGGGGTACATAGGGATAACGTAGGTGGCGGCGCTTTGCGGTCGGAAGATTAGGGGTTAATTATTTTAAGTAGCTGGCGGCGACGTTGTGGGGGGCAGGTTAGGGGTTAATAAATGTAATACAGGGGTCGGCGGGGTTAGGGGCAGCAGGTTAGGGGTACATAAGTATAACGTAGGTGGCGGTCGGCAGATTAGGGGTTAAAAATTTTAATTGAGTGGCGGCGATGTGGGGGGAGCTCGGTTTAGGGGTACATAGGTAGTTTATGGGTGTTAGTGTACTTTAGGGTACAGTAGTTAAGAGCTTTATGAACCGGCGTTAGCCAGAAAGCTCTTAACTCCTGCTATTTTCAGGCGGCTGGAATTTTGTCGTTAGAGCTCTAACGCTCACTTCAGAAACGACTCTAAATACCAGCGTTAGAAAGATCCCATTGAAAAGATAGGATACGCAAATGGCGTAGGGGGATCTGCGGTATGGAAAAGTCGCGGCTGAAAAGTGAGCGTTAGACCCTTTAATCACTGACTCCAAATACCAGCGGGCGGCCAAAACCAGCGTTAGGAGCCTCTAACGCTGGTTTTGACGGCTACCGCCGAACTCCAAATCTAGGCCTTAATGTTAGCATAAATGTGTCATCTACTTTTGATCTATCATATCTTATGTGTCAGTTATTTATTTTTCTCTATTTCATCATACGTGGTTTACATTGCTATTTCAATAGGATATATGTACATATCATTTTATCTGTGAAATAGCTTTGTATACAATGATTAATCTTTAGGGATTGTATTATATAATGTAGACATATTTTAGATCTAGCACTGTTTCAAATAACTGTTTCAAAACTGACTGTTTGACACAACAGCTAAAGATTGTTGGTGATTAGATGACTTGTTCATTACACCTGTGCTCTCTGATTGGATAATATAGCATTTAAATACGTGCATCGGTATAGGGTTTGTTATGCCTGAGGAAAACAGCGTAACTGCTGAGAAACACATTGCATATCTGGGGGTACAGACTTTGTATACCCACCAGTTTTTATTGTATTGTTTGAAGTTTAAATGATTTTAATAAATCAGTTTTTAAACTACAAACAGTATTTACAAGCCCTAATTGCCAGGTGCACATATGTGTTGGGCCTACTGTTTGGTTCATCACTGTGAGTGTGTTTGAGCTGTCCCTGGAACACATGAAACTGTTGGGAGGAGGTGAGCTGACACACCTTTATACTGCCAGCCTGGGTCTACTAGCACATAAGGGTGCTCTATGGAAATGTGAGTACCCTGTGTTTGACATTTTTTTATTTGTTTATTTGGTGACTGATACACACATGAGGTGCCTCTCTTATATTTGCTAGATGTTGAGCCACTGTGATCCTGAAATTGCTACAGGAAATGTAACCCCTGAAGAACTGATAATATATTGGAGTCCAGGAACTTTAACCCCTGATGAATTGACAATATATGGGAGTTCAGTATATCATGTTACTAAGGTTATTGCTGTCTATCATTATCTGTATATACTTTGTTTCACCATGTATGTTTTATGTTATTCTATCATTAAGCGCCCCCTACAGATCCATTTTTCTAGTTCTTGTTGAATTATAATTCCCTCAATGTAAGAAGCAGCACACTGTTGATTACTGCTTCTTACACTCTTCACCACCTCTGAGGTAGCAGAGATTAATAACCCTGAACTCTTTAACTCAGGGTGATTGACAAGCCCTTCTCTCACATGATTGGTCATGTGAGAGAAAGGGTGGCCTTTACACGCTATATTGAGTGTTTAATGATACATACAGGCAAACAGAATATGCTGCCATATGCTGCAATGGTGAGAAGACATCTTCTGAAGGTGAGAAGTTTGTCCGCTCATGTTATAATACACATGGGCCTCAGTCCCATTTATTTTCCATAAAATTTCCAACTTAATAAAATTATAACTTTTATAATAAGCCAGGCTCATTTTAAAATTAATTAGATTTCTCAGCAATGTTGCTTACATATCTGTAATTCGGATGTTAGGTTACTTTCTACAGGTACATTTTTCTAACTTAAAATTTACACTATTGTGCATACATTTGACACAACTAAACCCACAATGGATGAATAATGTTTTTATAAATGCAGATTTATACATTAAAATACAGCATGGTCTAAGAGATCTTGTTTGTATTTATAGCTCCTGCTCATGTGTTAACTGTGCTCGACTTTGGCTTTTTGCACTCGTCAGGCACAGCATGTATTAGAAGTTTCAATGTTAAAGCCTTTTGCAACCTTTTATATCTTCTTCCAAAAACCTGAGACCTCATATCTTTGAGCCCTTATAACTTTTTATTTCCATTTTTTTTATTATTATTTTTATTAGATGGTGTTATTATGTGTGTAACTGTACTTTTAAATGTATTTTTGTGTGTTTTGTACAACTTTTTTTTTCAAGTGTAACAGTTAACCAGAGCTCTGAATTACTATTGTAAGTAGTTAAAAATTTTCTTATCAGAGGCAGCTGGAGACTCAATTTTTTTAATGTGACATATAACTCAGCAGAAAGAGCCATAGTTCTTAAGCTCATTAATTGAGTAGGAAATTAAAAGAACAGTTAAAGTCACTATATATGTTAATAAGCACCTGACCTCCCTTATTGAGATCTTTCAGACTAATGAAAGGATAATGTAGATTTGGGACAAAGCGTCTCTGTAGTAAAATATGAATCTAATTTATATTTAGAATTATGAATACAAGAGTATAATGGTTAGCAATGTTTCTACTTTATACAGTTGCCATATATCAAGCAATTCTATGGACTTTCTGGATGAAATTCCAAATAACAAACTTACGGGTAGATTTTGAGTCTTGCGTAATGAGCTGTGGGGTGCTAACATGCAGTTTTTTCTCACCGCTCACTTCCCTGCAGCGCTGGCATTACGGGTTTTTACAAATCCGGCGTCAAATTGCAAGAAGCACGCTTAGAGCAAAATTGAGCTACACTGCACTCCAATACCAGCGCTGCTTAAGTCAGCGGTCAGCTGGTTGTACATGCTCATGCACGATTTCCCCATAGACATCAATGGGGAGAGCCGGCTGACAAAAAGTCTAACACCTGTCAAAAAACAGTGTAAAACTCAGTAACGCAGCCCCATTGATTCCTAGGGGAAACAAAATTTATGTTTACACCTAACACCCTAACATGAACCGAGTCTAAACACATTTAATCTTACACTTATTAACCCCTAATTTGCTGCCCCCAAAATTGCCACCACCTACATTATACTTTGAACCCCTAATCTGCTGCCCCCAACATCGCCGGCACCTACATTATATTTATTGACCCCTAATCTCCCTCCCCCAATGTCGCCGCAACCTACCTACATTTATTAACCCCTAATCTGCCGCCCCAACGTCGATGCCACTATTCTAAATTTATTAGCCCCTAAACCTGTCTAACCCTATCCCCCCCTAACTTAAATATAATTTAAATAAATCAAAATAAAATTCCTAACATTAACTAATTTATTCCTAATTAAAACTAAATACTTACCTATAAAATAAACCCTAAGCTAGCTACAATTGAACCAATAGTTACATTGTAGCTAGCTTGGGGGTTTATTTTTATTTTACAGGCAAGTTTGTATTTATTTTAACTAGGTAGAATAGTTACTAAATAGTTATTAACTATTTAATAACTACCTAGCTAAAATAAATACAAATTGACCTGTAAAATAAAACCTAACCTAAGTTACACCTAACACTACACTACAATTAAATAAATTACCTACATTAATTACAATTAAATAAATTAAATAAAATTAGCTAAATTACCAAAAAAACACTAAATTACAGAAAATAAAAAACAAATTACAAGATATTTAAACTAATTGCACCTAATCTAAGAGCCCTATCAAAATAAAAAAGCCCACCCAAAATAAAAAAAAACCTAGCCTAAACTACCAATAGCCCTTAAAAGAGCATTGCCCCAAAGAAATAAGCTCTTTAAATTGTAAAAAAAATACAAACAACCCCCCAACAGTAAAACCCACACCCACACAACCAACCCCCCAAATAAAACCCTAACTAAAAAAAATAAGTTCCCCATTGCCCTGAAAAGGGCATTTGGATGGGCATTGCCCAAATGGGCATTTAGCTCTATTGCTGCCCAAAGCCCTAACCTAAAAATAAAACCCACCCAATACACCCTTAAAAAATCCTAACACTAACCCCCAAAGATTCACTTACCGGGAGAAGTCTTCATCCAAGCGGCAATATGTCCTCAACGAAGCCGGCAGAAGTGGTCCTCCAGACGGACAGAAGTCTTTATCCAGATGGCATCTTCTATCTTCATCCTTCCGACACGGAGCAGCTCCATCTTCAAGACATCCGGTGCGGAGCATCCTCTTCTATCTATAGCTAACGACGAATGAATGTTCCTTTAAATGATGTCATCCAAGATAGTGTCCCTTAGATTCCGATTGGCTGATAGAATTCTATCAGCCAATCGGAATTAAGGTTGAAAAAATCCTATAGGCTGATGCATCTTGACGTCACTTAAAGGAACCTTCATTTGTCGGGTAGTCGTCGGCCGAGAAGGATGCTCTGCATCCGATGTCTTGAAGATGGACCCACTTGGCACCGGATGGATGAAGATAGAAGTTGCCGTCTGGATGAAGACTACTGCCCGTTTGGAGGACCACTTCTGCCCGGTTGGATGAAGACTTCTCCTGGATTCGTTTAGGACTTTGGCCCGGTTGGGTGAAGACGTCTCACAGTAGGGTGATCTTCAGTGGGTTAGTGTTAGTTTTTTTTTTTAAGGGGGGATTGGGTGGGTATTTGTACTTTTTTTTACAGGTAAAATAGCTGATTACTTTGGGGCAATGCCCTGCAAAAGGCCCTTTTAAGGGCTATTTGTAATTTAGGGTAGGATAGGGTTGTTTTTTTTATTTTTGGGGGGCTTTTTTATTTTGTTAGGGGGATTAGATTAGGTGTAATTAGTTTAAAAATCGTGTAATTATTTTATTATTTTCTGTAATTTAGTATTTGTTTTTTTTGTACTTTAGATAATTTTATTTAATTGTAATTAATTGTATTTAATTTATTTAATTTATTTAATTATAGTGTAGTTTTAGGTGTAATTGTAACTGATCGGAACAGCCAATAGAATGCGAGCTCAATCTGATTGGCTGATTGGATCAGCCAATCGGATTGAACTTGATTCTGATTGGCTGATTCCATCAGCCAATCAGAATATTCCTACCTTAATTCCGATTGGCTGATAGAATCATATCAGCCAATCGGAATTTGAGGGACGCCATCTTGGATGACGTCATTTAAAGGAACTGTCATTCGTCGTTCAGTCGTCGGCCAGGATGGATGTTCCGTGTCGGAGGTCTTCAGGATGCTGCCGCACCGCTCCAGATGGATGTCGATAGAAGATGCCGCCTGGATGAAGACTTCAATCGGATGGAAGACCTCTTCTGCCCCGCTTGGATGAAGACTTCTACCGGATCATGGACATCTTCAGCCCCCCGCTTGGGCTTGGATCAGGACATCGGAGGAGCTGTTAAGGACGGATCGGTGAACCTGGTATGGTGAAGATAAGGTAGGAAGATCTTCAGGGGCTTAGTGTTAGGTTTATTTAAGGGGGGTTTGGGTTAGATTAGGGGTATGTGGGTGGTGGGTTGTAATGTTGGGGGGGGTATTGTATGTTTTTTTTACAGGCAAAAGAGCTGAACTTCTTGGGGCATGCCCCGCAAAGGGCCCTGTTCAGGGCTGGTAAGGTAAAAGAGCTTTTAACTTTAGTAATTTAGAATAGGGTAGGGCATTTTTTATATTGGGGGGCTTTGTTATTTTATTAGGGGGCTTAGAGTAGGTGTAATTAGTTTAAAATTGTTGTAATAGTTTTCTTATGTTTGTAAATATTTTTTTATTTTTTGTAACTTAGTTCTTTTTTATTTTTTGTACTTTAGTTAGTTTATTTCATTGTAGTTATTTTTAGATATTGTATTTAATTAATGTATTGATAGTGTAGTGTTAGGTTTAATTGTAGGTAATTGTAGGTATTTTATTTAATTAATTTAATGATAGTATAGTGTTAGGTTTAATTGTAACTTAGGTTAGGATTTATTTTACAGGTAATTTTGTAATTATTTTAACTAGGTAACTATTAAATAGTTCTTAACTATTTAATAGCTATTGTACCTGGTTAAAATAATTACAAAGTTGCCTGTAAAATAATTATTAATCCTAAAATAGCTACAATGTAATTATAATTTATATTGTAGCTATATTAGGATTTATTTTACAGGTAAGTATTTAGCTTTAAATAGGAATAATTTATTTAATAAGAGTTAATTAATTTCGTTAGATTAAAATTATATTTAATTTAGGGGGGTGTTAGTGTTAGGGTTAGACTTAGCTTTAGGGGTTAATACATTTATTATAGTAGCGGTGAGCTCCGGTCGGCAGATTAGGGGTTAATGTTTGAAGTTAGGTGTCGGCGATGTTAGGGAGGGCAGGTTAGGGGTTAATACTATTTATTATAGGGTTAGTGAGGTGGATTAGGGATTAATAACTTTATTATAGTAGCGTTGCGGTCCGCTCGGCAGATTAGGGGTTAATAAGTGTAGGCAGGTGGAGGCGACGTTGAGGGGGGGCAGATTAGGGGTTAATAAATATAATATAGGGGTCGGCGGTGTTAGGGGCAGCAGATTAGGGGTACATAGCTATAATGTAGGTGGCGGCGCTTTGCGGTCGGCAGATTAGGGGTTAATAAGTGTAGGTAGTTGGCGGCGACGTTGTGGGGGGCAGCTTAGGGGTTAATAAATATAATATAGGGTCGGCGGTGTTTGGGGCAGCAGATTAGGGGTACATAAGTATAACGTAGGTGGCGGTCGGCAGATTAGGGGTTAAAAAAATTTAATCGAGTGGCGGCGATGTGGGGGGACCTCGGTTTAGGGGTACATAGGTAGTTTATAGGTGTTAGTGTACTTTAGAGTACAGTAGTTAAGAGGTTTATGAACCGGCGTTAGCCCAGAAAACTCTTAACTACTGACTTTTTTCTGCGGCTGGAGTTTTGTCGTTAGATTTCTAACGTTCACTTCAGCCACGACTCTAAATACCGGCGTTAGAAAGATCCCATTGAAAAGATAGGATACGCAAATGACGTAAGGGGATCTGCGGTATGGAAAAGTCGCGGCTGAAAAGTGAGCGTTAGACCCTTTTTTGAGTGACTCCAAATACCGGAGTTAGCCTAAAACCAGCGTTAGGAGCGTTAGACGTGAATAGAGACCCTGTCATTCTGCAACTATTCACTGCTCTCTGGTGTTTTTTACTCTCCTGTAACTCTCTTCTGGTACGTGAATAGAGACCCTGTCATTCTGCAACTATTCACTGCTCTCTGGTGTTTTTTACTCTCCTGTAACTCTCTTCTGGTACGTGAATAGAGACCCTGTCATTCTGCAACTATTCACTGCTCTCTGGTGTTTTTTACTCTCCTGTAACTCTCTTCTGGTACGTGAATAGAGACCCTGTCATTCTGCAACTATTCACTGCTCTCTGGTGTTTTTTACTCTCCTGTAACTCTCTTCTGGTACGTGAATAGAGACCCTGTCATTCTGCAACTATTCACTGCTCTCTGGTGTTTTTTACTCTCCTGTAACTCTCTTCTGGTACGTGAATAGAGACCCTGTCATTCTGCAACTATTCACTGCTCTCTGGTGTTTTTTACTCTCCTGTAACTCTCTTCTGGTACGTGAATAGAGACCCTGTCATTCTGCAACTATTCACTGCTCTCTGGTGTTTTTTACTCTCCTGTAACTCTCTTCTGGTACGTGAATAGAGACCCTGTCATTCTGCAACTATTCACTGCTCTCTGGTGTTTTTTACTCTCCTGTAACTCTCTTCTGGTACGTGAATAGAGACCCTGTCATTCTGCAACTATTCACTGCTCTGTGGTGTTTTTTACTCTCCTGTAACTCTCTTCTGGTACGTGAATAGAGACCCTGTCATTCTGCAACTATTCACTGCTCTCTGGTGTTTTTTACTCTCCTGTAACTCTCTTCTGGTACGTGAATAGAGACCCTGTCATTCTGCAACTATTCACTGCTCTCTGGTGTTTTTTACTCTCCTGTAACTCTCTTCTGGTACGTGAATAGAGACCCTGTCATTCTGCAACTATTCACTGCTCTCTGGTGTTTTTTACTCTCCTGTAACTCTCTTCTGGTACGTGAATAGAGACCCTGTCATTCTGCAACTATTCACTGCTCTCTGGTGTTTTTTACTCTCCTGTAACTCTCTTCTGGTACGTGAATAGAGACCCTGTCATTCTGCAACTATTCACTGCTCTCTGGTGTTTTTTACTCTCCTGTAAGTCTCTTCTGGTACGTGAATAGAGACCCTGTCATTCTGCAACTATTCACTGCTCTCTGGTGTTTTTTACTCTCCTGTAACTCTCTTCTGTTACGTGAATAGAGACCCTGTCATTCTGCAACTATTCACTGCTCTCTGGTGTTTTTTACTCTCTCCTCTGCTTTCAGGTACGTGAATAGAGACCCTGTCATTCTGCAACTATTCACTGCTCTCTGGTGTTTTTTACTCTCCTGTAACTCTCTTCTGGTACGTGAATAGAGACCCTGTCATTCTGCAACTATTCACTGCTCTCTGGTGTTTTTTACTCTCCTGTAACTCTCTTCTGGTACATGAATATTTACATAGAGCAAATGATTTTAGTTTGTTAATTTAGTCCTACATCTGTTGTACTGTTATCCAATGTGTTATTTCTAATGTTCATTTAACTGCCATGTGATGTTCAATCCTTATCAATACTTGCTATTATTCTAAAATGTATAGCTGTCTTATTCCATAGTTTCAACCTCCCCCAAATTTTATTGTCTGTTTACTTAACATCTCACCCTGACCAGAATCTAACTTTCCAATTGGCCTTTCCAATTGTCTTTGATTAGCAATCAACTAAATTTAGTGGACTCAGCTGACTGCCCTCCCTGCATATATTTCACACCAGTCTGGGATGTGCATTGCACAGGGGTGCATTGCATGGGCAGTGTACATTGTAACAATAGCATATGTTCACATTTTCAAAGTGAACATTTTATAAGTGATTCACTAGCAATATAGCAATAGAATTATACAAAAATTGAACAAGGATTGGGCAAGGGGCAAGACACAAGGCAAGTACTTTTGTAATATTATGTTTGATATACCTTACTGTTTTCAAATGCAATTGCTAATGTAATACTGTGTCTTATGTGTTTAACTGGTTCCCTCTTTTGTAAAAATGCCTAATATCTTCTTATTCCTTTTTGCTGCCTTTTGTCTCTATAACAAACTACATTACTCATTTACTCCTTCTCCCTCTCCACCTGCACTGTTTATTAGCCCATCTCTCTTAAACTCACATTACTTTTGTACTCATGAACTTTACCAATTCCTAAACACTCTCTCTCCCCCCTGCACCTTGTCTCAAAAGCAGTCTCACTACTGCAAATCTGTATCTCATCTTATGTCACTCTCCCTCTTGCTTCTATTAACTGCTGGCGACATCTCCCCTAATCCTGGTCCCCAACAACTGCCTAGCCGTGCACATCCATGTGTACATTCCCACAGACTCAAACAACAAAACTCTGACAACCTTACTCACATTCATCTTGCATCAAAAGCCACTTCCCCTTTCACTTGCGCACTTTGGAACTCTCGCTCTGTTTGCAACAAACTCACTTCTTTACATGACCTCTTTATCTCCCGCTCCCTCAACCTTCTGGCCCTAACAGAAACCTGGCTCTCTCCCCTAGACACAGCATCCACTGCTGCTCTGTCACATGGGGGTCTCCACTTCAGCCACACTCCTAGGTCTGGTAATAGACAAGGAGGTGGTGTTGGTATTTTACTTTCCTCTCATTGCACCTTTCAACAAATACACCCCATCTCTTCCCTCACATTTTCTTCATTTGAAACCCACATGATTCGCTTATTCTCTCCTCTTTCTATACGTGTCGCAGTCATATACCGTCCTCCTGGCTCCTCAACTCAATTTCTAGATCACTTGGCTGCATGGCTACCTTATTTCCTTTCCTCAGACACCCCTTCCCTCATTCTTGGTGACTTCAACATCCCTCTTGACAATCCCACTGCCTCCTCTGCAAAACAACTTCTGCAACTCACTTCCTCTTTTGGTTTGTCACAATGGACTGATTCTCCCACTCACAAAGATGGTCACTCCCTTGACCTGATCTTTAGCTATCGATGCACCCTCTCAAACTTCACAAACTCCCCCTTTCCTCTTTCTGACCACCATCTCCTTACTTGCAACATATCATCCCTCCCTACAACTCTCCCTCCTTCTGCTCCTCACACCAAACTTCACAGAAGCATTACGTCATTAGATAAACAACAGCTTTCTAATTCCATCAAACCTCTCCTCTCATCCTTCTCCTCCTTTTCATGCCCTGACCAATCTATCTGCCACTATAATTCCACCCTTACATCCGTCCTTGACAATCTCGCCCCTCTTACCATAGCTCGGAAATCAAACACTCATCCTCAGCCCTGGCATACTCCACTGACACGATACCTACGCAGATGTTCCCGTACTGCTGAGCGGCACTGGAGAAAATCTAGGAGTTCAGCTGATTTTCAACACTACAAATTTATCTTGAACTCCTACTACTCTGCCCTTAATTTCCATAAGCAACACTACTTCTCTACTTTTATCTCTAATCTTTCTTCAAACCCAAAACGTTTGTTCTCCACTTTCAATACTCTTCTCCGCCCTCCCCCACCTCCTAATACAACTTCTCTGTCAGCTCAAGACTTTGCCAACCACTTCAATAACAAAATCGACTCCATCAGAAATGAAATCAGCTCTCAACATAATTCCATTCCCTCACCCCCTCAAATGCTCTCAATCAACCACAACCCACATAACCTTAAACTTAGCTCATTCTCCCCTGTTACTGAGGAAGAAGTTTCGGCACTTATACTGCGCTCTCACCTCACTACCTGTCCCCTTGACCCTATCCCCTCACAGCTACTCCCCTCCCTCTCTGCCACCCTTACCCCTATACTCACACACACTTTCAACCTCTCCTTCAGCACCGGTATATTTCCCTCATCGCTGAAACATGCACTGGTCACACCTATCCTCAAAAAACCTTCCCTTGATCCTACCTCCCCATCCAACTACCGCCCTATTTCCCTCCTCCCTCTTGTATCAAAGCTTCTCGAAAAACTAGCTTATGCACGCCTTTCCCATTTCCTTACAATAAACTCCCTTCTTGACCCATTGCAATCTGGATTTCATCCCCATCACTCCACAGAAACAGCAATTGTTAAGGTTACCAATGACCTACTTACAGCAAAATCAAAAGGCCACTTCTCTCTGCTTATTCTCCTTGATCTGTCCGCAGCCTTTGACACTGTTGACCACCCTCTCTTGCTCCAAACCCTCCAATCCTTCGGCATATGTGACACAGCCCTCTTGTTGCTCTCTTCCTACCTGTCAAACCGTACCTTTAGTGTAGCCTTCTCTGGGGCCTCCTCTGCCCCGTCACCACTTTCTGTCGGAGTACCGCAAGGCTCTGTTCTCGGTCCCCTTCTCTTCTCAATCTACATGTCATCACTAGGTTCCCTAATAAAGTCCCATGGTTTACAATATCATTTGTATGCCGACGACACCCAAATCTACTTCTCTGCACCAGAACTTTCTCCTTCCTTGCTAACCCGTGTCACTAACTGTCTTTCTCACATCTCCAACTGGATGTCCTCTCACTACCTCAAGCTAAATCTCTCCAAAACTGAGCTCCTTATTTTCCCCCCTTCTTCAAAACTCTCCACCCCCAATCTCTCTATAACTGTCGACAACTCCATCATTACCCCTACCCCGCATGCCCGATGTCTCGGGGTCACATTTGACTCAGATCTTTCTTTCACTCCTCACATTCAGACTTTGGCTAAAGCCTGCCGCTTCCACCTTAAAAACATCTCTAAAATTAGACACTTCCTTACACAAGACACAACTAAGATTTTAATCCACTCTCTCATCCTCTCCCGCCTCGATTACTGCAACTCTGTCCTCTCTGGTCTCCCCACCTACCGCCTAGCTCCTTTACAATCCCTAATGAATGCCTCTGCCAGACTCATCTTCCTTACAAGTCGCTCTTCATCTGCTGCACCTCTCTGCCAATCTCTTCACTGGCTTCCTCTTGCCTCTAGGATCAAACACAAAATTCTCACTCTGACATACAAAGCCCTCAACTGCACTGCTCCCCCCTATATCTCTGATCTTGTCTCCAGATACTCTCCTTCCCGTCCCCTTCGCTCTGCTCAAGACCTCCTACTCTCCTCCTCTCTTGTCACCTCATCACACTCCCGTTTACAAGACTTCTCCAGACTGGCTCCCATCTTGTGGAACTCTCTGCCTCGCTCCACAAGACTCTCTTCTAGTTTTAAAAGCTTCAAGTGCTCCCTAAAGACTCTACTGTTCAGGGATGCATACAACCTACGCTAACCTTACTCTATACCAGTTCCTCTCCTCCATTGCTATCCCGTGATCCCCCCTAGCATGTAAGCTTAAGAGTCCAGCTGTTTGTTGATCACCTTCTCAAGAGCTGACTACAACAGTGCAACTCTTGGCAGGGCCCTCTACCCATTTGATCCCTATAACTGTTTATTTTATTTTATTTATTTTTTTTTAT
The DNA here is from genome assembly GCF_027579735.1 of Bombina bombina. Taxonomy (NCBI): domain Eukaryota; kingdom Metazoa; phylum Chordata; class Amphibia; order Anura; family Bombinatoridae; genus Bombina; species Bombina bombina. The sequence continues at coordinate 694,423,419 of NC_069500.1, forward strand.
TTTTTTATTTTTGTACTCCGCCTTTGTTAATAGCGCTGCGGAATCTGTTGGCGCTCTACAAATAACCGATAATAATAATAATAATAATCATTTTCACGGCTAACGCCAAACTCCAAATCTAGGCCTTAGGGTTTATTTTATAGGTAAGTATTTAGTTTTAAATAGGAATAATTTAGTTAATTGTAGTACTTTTATTTATATTTATTTTAATTATATTTAAGTTAGGCGTTGTTAGGGTTAGGGTTAGACTTAGGTTTAGGGGTTAATAACTTTATTATAGTGGTGGCGACATTGGGGCGACAGATTATGGGTTAATAAATGTAGTTAGGTGGCGGCGATGTTAGGGCCGGCAGATTAGGGGTTAATAATATTTAACTAATGTTTGCGCTGCGGGACTGCGGCAGTTTAGGGATTGATATATTTATTATAGTGGCGGCAATGTCCGGTTCGGCAGATTAGGGGTTAAAAAATTATTTTAGTGTTTGCGATGTGGGGAGCCTTGGTTTAGGGGTTAATAGGTAGTTTATGGGTGTTAGTGTACTTTTTAGCACTTTAGTTAAGAGTTTTATGCTACGGCGTTGTAGTGTAAAACTCTTAACTACTGACTTTTAAATGCGGTACCAGGCTTCACAGGAGAGGGACTACCGCTCACTTTTTGGCAGACCCGTAATACCGGCGCTATGCAAGTCCCATTGAAAATATAGGATACGCAATTGACGTAAGTGGATTTGCAGTATTTCAGAGTCTGGCCAAAAAAGTGAGTGGTACACCAATACCTGCAAGGCTCGTAATACCAGCAGGCGTTAAAAAGCAGCGTTAGGACCAGCCAACGCTGCTTTTTAAGGCTAACGCCAAACTCGTAATCTAGCCGATAATTTTTCCATTTATTAAAAAAATTTCTGTGTTGTTTTTCTAAGTTAGCTTTCAAGTCTTGTCTTTCTACTATCATCTGAAATTTCATGGTATTAACAAATTCACTTAAACTTGGAACCTCTTTTTGTTTCCATTTCTTAAATATTAAGTTACATGCGGCCAGAATAGCCAGATTTGTTAGATGTCTATCACCAGGGTTCTCAACTTGTTGTAAAAAAAATATTTGCACTGATTCTAATTTTGTTTTGACCTTCAGATATTTATTAAGCCAAAACTGTATTTTCATCCAGTTTTGCTGCACTTTAAGGCAACTCCATAGACAGTGAATCAGATTTGCACTAGATTTGTTACATTTAAAGCAGTGACTCTGCTGGGCTGTAGTCCAAATACTGATTCTTTCCGGTGTTAAATAAAAATTATTAATTAATTTACACTGCGACTCTCTCCAGTTAACTCGCCCTGTTGCTTCTTCTGTCAGTTTTATGCTATCAAGAATGTCCTTGCTATTTAATGTGGTGAAATATTTCAGGAATTTCTCTCTGGCCCAATTAATATGGTTCTGTCCAGTGATTCTCATTATATTTTGATACCGTATTGAAATTGAGCGAATCCCAGCCCTATACAGTTTAAGACCTGGATCTATATGTGGTTGATCCCAATCCATGCCAAATATACCTATATATGTTTCTATGAAATGACAAATTTGTACGTAAGCATAAAAGTATTTAAATTCTCCTGCCAGATTCTCAAAAGTGTGGATTATTCCAACTTGCCCCACTCTCAGCTGTGTGAACTGCCTTAGACCTTTTTCGTGCCACTCCTGAAATACTTTGTTATGATTCCCTGGTGGGAAATCCACACTGCCAATAATAGGGAGAAGCAGGGACACCTGATTTTCTTTCCCCAGTAGCTTGCAATACTTTTGCCATGCCGAAACTATATTATCAAATCTTAATACATTACTAACATTGCTTGGTAACTGCTTATGCGGGCAGTGCAAAATTGCCTGCAAGTTAAATGTCTTGATTAATTCTGATTCCAAATTATAATAAGTGACATATTCTGCCTTGGTCAACCAGTCTAATCCAAATTTTATCAGTGTTACATAGTTGTAGAACTTAATATTAGGAAGGGAAAATCCTCCAAATTGTTTTGCATGACTTATCTTCTCTGTCGATATGCGTACCTTCTTCTTTCCCCAAATAAAAAATGAACATGCTCTATTGTATTTGTCTATGTCCCTTTTCAGGATAAAGAGGGGTAAGTTTTGGGGCAAGAATAACAATTTAGGAAAGAAGATCGTTTTAATCAGCATGATCCTTGCCGATAGTGGCCTCCATTACATATGCAGCGTCGCCCGCAAAATCCTCCGGTGCCAGATTTTACGTAATTTTGGTATTACATATAAGGCATAGCATACAAGTTTTACTCCCATAGGCTAACATGGGACCACGTCGTAAATCGGTATCCAATATCCAGTGCAAGGACTTACGTGGCGAAAATTGAGAAATCTTACTCCATTTTTACCTCGCCATAAAAGGCAGCCGTAGCAGGCCTTGCTCTGAGTATGGAAGCCCCGTAACTCCCGAAAATGCCTGCAAAAATAAACACCTAACGCATGCGCAATGTCTATCTACCTGTCAACTGCAATACCCCACCGCAATAACTAATAAAGTCTATTAACCCCTAAACCGCCATAGCCCACAACACAATAAACCTAACCCCTAACCCCCCCACCTAAGCCCCCTAAATAAACTAAAATTAGCTAATTCACAAAATACTAAAGTTACCATTAAATATAAAAAAATTTACAATACTTCTAAAATTAAAATAAACTAAGTATAAATTAAAGGGGCAGTCTAATCCAAATTCAGGCATAGACTGTCCCTTTAAGTAAGAATTACAGATTGCGGATATAGGGGTTTTACGTGTCGGGCTTATTTTTGGGAGACATGTTAGACTTTTACGGGAGATTTATTATTTTGTTTACTTTTCTTAGGCACCGGCAGTTTCTAAAGTCCTGTAAGTCACTAGTGACCCCAGAAATTTGTATTTACGCTCATTTCTGGACATCGCTAGTTTATCCGACTTATGGCACTTTATGAACTGCCAGCAGGGTTTATGTAATACCCCGATGTGTGAGGTGAAATTACGGACGACACAGGTTCCCACGATTGCACCGAAACCTGCGCCGTATATTTGATCGCGCCCAGTGAGAGATAATATATATTCCATTTACCTAGATCCAACTGAATATTATCAAAAAAACCTCTTTATAGTTTAGTTGATACCACTCTCTAGGGTTTCTACCAATTTTAATCCCTAAATAGTTAATATATTGCACTTCTCTAAAAGTATTTTTCGAGCTAGCCCTTGTTTTGTTGAACCACAATTTACTAGAGTTTATTTTGTAGCCAGAAAATGAACTAAATTTGTCAATAATCTCCAGAAATCGTGGGATACTAATAGCTGTATCTTGTAAAAACATTAAAATATCATCCGCATATAAGGAGATCAACATATTTTGAGTGCCTATCCTAACTGATTGCAGCTCTTTTCTAATGTATATTGCGAGGGGTTCTAGCGCAATATCAAAAAGGAGGGGGGCAGTGGACATCCCTGACGTGTGCCCTTTTCTAGGATAATATATTGTGATAATTCTTTGTTCACTAAAAGTTGTGATTTAGGTTTGTTGTATATTATCTTGATCAAGTGAACCAGGCAGCCTGTGAAGCAAAACATCTCAAGTGATGTAAATAAATGATTCCATATGATAGAGTCAAATGCTTTTTCAGCATCTACTGTCACTATTGCGATGTCCCTATCCTTGTTTTGCATGTACTTCCTCCCAGTGTCCCGGTTGACCTGATGAAAATAATCATGGTTAATAATGCGCATATTACGTACTGAGTTTCTACCAGGTATAAACCCAGCCTGATCTTGATGTATCAAGTCAGCTATTAACTTTTTAAGTCTATCTGCTATCATTGACATTAATATTTTATAGTCATGATTTAGCAATGAGATAGGGCGGTAGGAAGATCATTTCTCTGCATCTTTCCCTTTTTTAAAGATTAATGTAATTATTGAATCGGAGAAATAAGGTGAGTTCATTTATTTTTTGAGGTAATAATTGTTATATAGCTTGGTTAACGTCTCTACTACTACTTCTGATGTAATTTTGTAAAATTCTGCTGTGAGGCCATCTGGCCCCGGAGCCTTACCAGTTTGAGCTTTTTTATTTATTTTTAAAACTTCTGTTTCAGTAATTGGTGCGTTGATCTGTTGCAATGCCTCATGAGATATTCTCTGGATTTTTATTCCTTTCCAAAACTGCTCTTTAACTTCCGTATTTATACTCTCTCTAGAATATAATTTTTGGTAATATTTAAAAAATACCTCTCTGATTTCTGATGCATTGGTGCATATTTTATCTCCCTCTTTAATTACAGGTATTATATTATTTTTTTTACGGAATTTCATGATCTTGGCCAGATGTTTTGCCGATATCCCCTGGTAACGTTACTTGGTATATTGCCCTAGACTTTAAATCTTCGCTTGCCAATTTTTCTTTCAGAAAATTTTCCCTTTCTGTTCTTGCTCATGTGTATTTTCCCCATGTATCATTATTAGGGTTATTTAAATACTTTTCATATGTATTCCTCAGCTGATTAGCTAGCTGAATCTCTCTAGATTTATTTTTCCGTGTCATCTTAACCATGTAAGCCTTAACCTCACCTCGAATGATGGCCTTACCTGCCTCCCATAGGATTTTGGTTTTATTTATATATTCTTTATTATGTGCGTAATACTCTTTCCATTTATTCTTAACCCAGTTCACGAATTGTTCGTTGTTGCTCATGAAACTCGGGAAGCGGAATGTGTTCATCTTGTTCTGAGGCCTAATTGCTGGGAAAATCTTTAGACTAATAATCGTGTGGTCTGATAGAGTTATATCTGCGATATGTGTCTCGATATTGAGTTTTAGTAACTGCTCGTCTAATAAGAACATATAAATTCGGGAGAAATTCTTGTATGTTTTAGATTCGCAGGTGTATGACCACTCATCCGGGTGTTGCAACAGCCAAATATCCTTAACTTTAACTGTCTTTGCAAAGTTTCAAAAAAATGTTGCTTCCCTGTAATTAGCCTATCTACGTCTAAGTTTGAATCTATCTATATCTGGGTATAATGTGAGATTCATATCTCCTGCCATAATCAGGTTCTGGCCTAAATATGGTAACAATTTTTTTTAACCGTATGCCAGAATTTTGCCTCAAATCTGTTTGGACCATATATGTTACAGAGAGTCCAAATGATGTTTTCTATTTTTACCTGAAGAATGATATATCTCTCATGGGGATCAATCTCTTGTTTTATAATATTATATCCCAGATTCTTATTAAAGGGACACTGAACCCAATTTTTTTATTTTATGATTCCGATAGAGCATTAAATTTTAAGCAACTTTCTAATTTACTCCTATTATCAAATTCTCTTCATTCTCTTGGTATCTTTATTTGAAATGCAAGAATGTAAGTTTAGATGCCGGCCCATTTTTGGTGAACAACCTGGGTTGTCCTTGCTGATTGGTGGATAAATTCATCCACCAATAAAAAAGTGCTGCCCAGAGTTCTGAATGTAAAAAAAGCTTAGATGCCTTCTTTTTCAAATAAATATAGCAAGAGAACAAAGAAAAATTGATAATAGGAGTACATTAGAAAGTTGCTTAAAATTGCATGCTCTATCTGAATCACGAAAGAAAAAATTTGAGTTCAGTGTCCCTTTAAGGAGCATGGCTACGCCACGTTTACGATTGTCACATGGGGTGGCAATAATCTCTGCAATCCAGTTTGTTTTTAATTTTTCTATCTCTGGACTTTTCAGATGTAACTCCTGCATGAAAATGATGTCTGGCTTATGTTTTTTTCAGCATTTTTTTACGTATTTTTCCGTTTAATGGGAGAGGTTATCCCCCCCACATTCCATGATACAAAGTTAAGTGATGTAGTCATTTTCTATATTTATATCTGGTTTTCCCTTGAAAAATATTAAGCAACAAAAAAAAGGGCACCCCCTCCCCCCCTCAGGACCACACTCCCCTGTCCATTTATCTTTACTAATAGGTCAATGGCATTCTTAAGTCTGTATCTGCCCCCCAATATACATTTGTGACTATTTTTATGTATGACCCTGACTTATCAGGGGTTTCACACTTCAATGTTGTTCTCGAGACAGAAGGCTTTAGCTTCATCCACCAAGTTTAGAGCAGTGGCACCTTCCATGCCAAGGACTATGATTTTAGCTGGATATCTCATGGTGGCTTTTAATCCTGCTTTAATCAGCCCTGTACAGAATGGTGCCATTGCTTGCCTTTTGGTCGATGTCTGTCTCTAAAGCGAAATCCTGAAATATAAGAATGTGTTTCGTGTCTATTGTGAGTGTCTGGACTTTTCTATAGTGGTGCATTATATTAACCTTGTCTTGAAAGTTAAGGTATTTAATTAGCAACATTCTTGGACGTGTATTTCCGCCCATGGGGTATCTAATATTACTGATCCTGTGTGCTCTTTCTACTTGTAGTGCTCCATTTGCAGTTTGAATCCCCAATAACTTAGGTAATGTGATAGACCCGAATGTTAATAGGTCTTCATATTCTTTGGTCTCTGGTAGCCCCACTATGCGTATATTACTGCGCCGGGACCTATCCTCCAAATCTTCTACTTTTAACTGTAGTGTATTGATTTTATCTACATTTTTAGTCATATTTACGTTGTGTATATTAGTTTTATCTTCCAGGTCCGATACACTGGTCTCCACCTCTGTTATTCTGATTGAGAATTGTCTGATTTCATTTGAGAGGTCGGCTATGTCTTTTTTGACTATCTCCAATTGCGGTAAAATTAAATCAGCTAACTGGTTTATTGTAAGTTGTGGTTCTAAATTTCTGTCTGGGCTCACTAGATTTGTTTATAAACTGATTTCTTGCAAAGATTTCTGTCTTTTATCCCTTTTTAAAGGCATAGCTGGGGATCTATTTTTAACATTCGTAATGTATTTTTCCATGAATTTTGTGGGGGGGCTTTTTAATGTATATTCTAGTTAATTAAGTAAAGAAGAGTATGTAGTGAGATTGTAGTTTTTATGTTCTTGCTGGGTATCCTATTTGTCCAGTAAATACTGTTATAGATTACAAGAACAGGTATTGGGTATTATAAAATCTTCATGCTACAAAGTTAGCTTTTTTATGACCTTTAAACAACATTGTATAATAAATTCATCACTTTACTTATCCTATTATATACAACAAGGTCTGTACATAATTATATGGGTAAGGAGAACCAGTTGTTGTGACACCTAACAATATCTGGCAATTTCTAGCTCCCAACTTCAGATTATGGTCATTATTTACCTTTATGTAACCTTTTAAATGTTCCAGCGTAATAACAAACAGTGCTGAGATAAAACAAGATCTCAACACTTAAAGGGACAGTCTACACCAGAATTTGTATTGTTTTAAAAGATAGATAATCCCTTTATTACCCATCTCCCAGTTTTGCATAACTAACACAGTTATAATAATATACTTTTAACCTCTGTGATTATCTTGTTTCTAAGCCTCTGCAAACTGCCCCTTTTTTCAGTTCTTTTGACAGACTTGCAGTCTAGCCAATCAGTGCCTGCTCCAAGATAACTTCTCGTGCACGAGCACAGTGTTATCTATATGAAATACGTGAACTAACACCCTCTAGTGGTGAAAAACTGTTAAAATGCAATCTAAAAGAGGTGGGCTTCAAGGTCTAAGAAATTAGCATATGAACCTCCTAGGTAAAGCTTTCAACTAAGAATACCAAGAGAACAAAGCAAAATTGGTGATAAAAGAAAATTTGAAAATTGTTTAAAATGACATGCTCTATCTGAATCATGAAAGTTTATTTTGGCCTAGACTGTCCCTTTAATTACTCCAAACAGTGTTACCCCTTTTTTTTTATATATTTTTCCCTCCTTTTATCCTTTTCTTTCCTTTATCCTCCTCTTTTTTTCCCTCCCCTGCTTTCTCTTTTTTCCCTTCCCCCTTGCTTTCCTTCCTTTTTCCTTTTTATTTTCCTTTCTCTCTTCCCAACTTAAACCTAAGCTTAATACCACTGTTAAACTTAAAACTTTCAGAGACATATTTGCAATTCAAATGAGAATACACAGGGGGGAGCGGAGCCAACTCCCAAGGGAACCAGACGTGCATGAATGAGGCTCCTGGCTCTAATGAAACTAAAATCTTATTAATATGCCCTTGGGACCAAATTTTTCTACACCATAAAGGAATCCCTTGATCTCCAACTACTCTAAGTGACCTTGCAAGCGCTCAAATAGCTATACCTAGCTGCCATAAGGTCTATCAAGATAGGGCCGGGATGGCGGCCTTGTACTGTTTTATGGAGGATGTGGCGCAACTTCTAAAAGAGCACTTTTCCAGGATGGAAGCAGCACTCCTCGAGTGCTGCGATATCACTAACATTCCAGAGCATGGTACCTTCAGCCTGACTGGTGCCAACACTATCTTGGATTGGAGTGTCGCCACTGATGTACCAGCCCCTGGGACCTTGTGTCACCTGCCTGATTCAGTCCAACATGGCGACTCGCTTAAGCACCACTGCAGGGATCAGACTGCTCGAGAGGTATGTGCATTACTGAGGGTGGCGGAGGAAGGCTATCTTGCTGTGCACTCTGTCCCTAGACTGCTAGATGTGAAACGAGTCCGTGGAAATGCTCAGACCTCGCTCCCAAACTTGTATGCAGTCGCGGGTATGTGGGATTCACAGACCGCGACCATGTCTATGGAGCGTTCCCCTTGCTCCATGGGGTAAGGTCAGGAGTGATCATGTTTAAGAATACTGTCGCCCCTATTGGAATTAAGTTCAGTGGGAACCTATCAGAGCATCCAAGAGCGTATTTTAATCCCCTTGCACCTACACTAAAAACCGGAGTGGGTTAGATCCTGATGTGCGATTGGAGAGCAGCAAGTCCTAAAGATCTATACAAGGTTCTCTAGTGCTGTGTTTACTTATAGAACTGTTCTGCCAACTACTGAGCCCACCATGCTTTCTGTGGATACAGCGGATCTGCATGATTTGGTAAAAAAGAAAAAAAAAACGTACTTGACTGCCTTTGGATCATTCGAGTTCTCTTGGAACATTAACAACCTATAATATGTTTAATATACATAATGTTAGCCCTTTGCTCTGTTTAGCACAAAATGCTGGTTTGTCACTCTGAGTGGATGGCACCTTTATCATAACCCTCCTAAAGCAGAGACATTTTATAGTGCCCCACACTGACTATTTGTAATGGGCTGAAGTCTTAAGTTCACCATGATGTTAAGAACTTACTGGTCTTTATAATAATTACTCTATCTAGCTCTGTTGCCATATACAGCTCAGCAGAGTACATGGACTTATACCTAGGACAACTAATGCAAGTCTGTTATTACTCACCAATTATTATGTGAAGGGTTAACCACAAAGAGGACTGTAATCCCATATATAGGTTTCTAGTATGGTTATGCTCTTTAGGGCTATGCCAAGTAATTACATGCTCATGGATTAATATTACATTAATGACATTTAAAGCGCTGGAGAGATGATGTTTATGTGCAATTTGCCTATAGTTGCTATCCACATATAGATTTCTACCATTCCCTAAAGTAACCCCTAGGTTTGAGCAAGCATACCTTTGAATTCTAGTGATAAAAATTAACTATGTCTTTTATGCTGATCAAAAGTCCTTTGTTATTTCTTTTGCAGTTTTAACCCATTGAGTGTTTAGTCTGTATGATTACTCAGTTCTGTTCCATGCTTAAGAGACTTATGGGCACTCACTGCGCTATACATATGCTTAACTTTTGAGATTTCTTCCTGCAGAGTTATAAATGTACTACCCCATAATGTTTGGTTAAAGTTAACACTCTACCTGGCTATTTCTTGGTTAAAATCAGTAGCCTGCATCAGTATTCATTTATTCTAGACAAGCTACAAGCTACAATATATAAAGAAGACACCAGAGGAAAACTTAGATCAAAATAAGGCACACATTTATTTATTTACTCAACTGTATGATATATTAGGTTATAGCATTCTGTATGAAAGTTGATAATATACGTCATAATATTAATGCATATCTATTCAATGAGAGATGAGTGATGTATAGTCCACCTGCTGGTCGGAATAAAGCTTGGTACGTTGTCTGTTAATCTTCTGAATATCCTGGGGAGCTTTGGTGTCTGCGGCCGGGATACCTGAGCTTCTTAACCCCTGACCTCTAGGCATGATAGGCAACATTTATGTTGATAGTAGACCATATGTTTAGGTGGGAAGTATTATCATCCCTTAGTAGATATGTACATATTCCCCTATATGATAGTTCTAGATGCTTGCTCACTAGTAAAGCTGCATATCATTATGTGCAAGCCTTTAATTATGTACTTAACATATTATTCATGCAGGCAGGTCTTGCAGTCTATACAGTCTCCCTCATCATAGTTCCAGAGCTAAGCTTTATAAGGTATGGCAGACCTATACAGTTAGATCCTTTTCCCTTGATATTTTGGGTATGACATTGTCCCAATACGCATTAGCCCTGTGTTATGCATTTTTTGTTAACCCATATATGCTTCTTTTCATATAGCTAGGATGCTGATCCACCCTGAGACATGTTTACTCTATATTACAAGAAGGCAGCCTTATTTATTAGACTCACTATACCCAAGTTACCACCTCCTCCCCCCCCCCCACATAATATATCTCCTTGTTTAGGAGAGTTAACCGCGCGGTCTCTCTTTTACTTGTACCGCATCTTCACTACCTTCTTTATCAGTATATCTCTTAGTACAATATTACAGCACTCATTTTCCCATGGATAAATTGTCTTTAATGGCAGCCAGAAGGGATTAAGTTTGGTTCTGCTTGCATGTTTCTCTTTTGATATAGTCCCTTACAATGTGTTAATATAAAATAATAATCTTAAAAATCTGAGGTAAACAGAATAAGATCCATGAGTGATCTCCTATATAGCAGGTAGCCTCCTATTATGGTAAAACTCTCACTTAGCCAGGGGTCCAAGAGTGGCCCTTTTAAATAAGAGGGGAGGCTTAAACCATCATTAGCTCGACTGTATTGTGTCCCTACAAAACTTTTTTCAATATTAGCTACTTTGTTGTTTTGTTCGTTGATATTACTGATGAAGCTTGTAGCCTCTCAACTGTATGATGAAACCTATACTGTGTTATTTGTGATGGCACTTGTGGAATGTCTTACATATCTTGTTTGTATGCCAAATTTTACCTCAATAAAAATATTATAAAAAAAAAAAAAAAAAAAATGAGAATACACAGAGATCTTACTATTGACCAGACAATATTAAGATTTAACAGACCGCTTTTAAGCAGCTTTCTACTTAATTCTTCAAGTCTCTCTGTTACTTAAATCTTAGAAAATTTTAGTGCTTAGCTTATTACCGCAGAGGGACTTATTATTCAACAAAAAACAGCTTTTTATGCCAAGCTGAATTACAACACTCTGATCTTATCTATATCAAATTACATATTACATTCAGCCACCAGAGTCAGAAAAAATAATAAAGCCAGTCTATTAACTTTATAAACAAAAAAAAAAAAAGTCCCAACAATTTAGACAATCTGCAGTATGTAAACATGGCTCTGAGAGGGTCTTTCTTCAGAGATTTTTCTGATTGACAGTCTCTGGTTATAAATCTCCACAGGCATTCACATAAAAAAAAATAACAAACAAAAGTCTCCACATAATACAAATTGCCACCCCACGTTTTTATTTGTTCCTCTGCTTCCACACCAGCACCACCCTCTGCTTCCACACCAGCTTGTTTGGGTACTGTGTGGCTCAATTCAAATAAACAAGTCTCTGTTTGTTTTGTTTGTTTGTTTTCCTTTTCTTTTTTTCGTTCCCCCTTCCTTCTTTTGTTGTGTTTTTTTTTTTTTTTTATCTAGGGCACTCCTGTTTAACTTAAATCAAATTCCCTTTAAGTCCACTAGTTGCTCCTCCTTAGCCACTTTTAGACGTTGTACAATATCACTTTAACAGCTGCAGCTCTGCTTGGTTTAAGCATTAATCACGCTTATCTGCTTTAATAAACATGTTTATGTGTTTTTGTGCATTATATATGTGTTTCTAGCATTACAGCAGGCATATGCTATAAACCCACGTTGCAACAGTACAACATATCTTGTGTATGATACTTGCGGTTTTCTTTCTCTGCAGTTCTGGCTTTGAGCAGTGCTCCCGACCACTTCACCGTTATCTTCCACGACCCTGTTCCACCCGCAACACATCACGTCTTTTCCAGGGTCCCGACACTGGCAGGAAGTTATTACGGGATTATGAAGATTTCATCCAGTCTTTCTATGTAGCACTCTCTATCACCACTCTTGCTGACACAATGTCAGAGTTCCTCGGTTGGCCTGTAGCAACAATCACCATGCTTTGCTTCCTGCTGCTTAGTGTGAGGAGCAGCATTGTAGTTTCCATGTGTGGCTGTGGCCAATGCAATCCGGCCTCTGTATAGCACCTGTTGCTTCCGTATAGCACTGGCCATTAGATCTCTCCCCGGTCAGGGCTCTCACTATCCCAACAATAGGAGTCAGCGTACAGGGGCGTCTGTTCAATTACCAGCTCCTCTCACTGGAGCTGCAGAGCGCGCGTTCTTCCTACACGCTCCTCCCACCAAAACCTTGTCAACCGCAAATGTCTAGTTTTAGCGCCAAACAGATATGTAGCATGTCCTAGCTTAAATGTGCAGCTCTAGGAGGCAATTTATGTCTCTTTTAGCAAATGTCTTGTTTATGCGAAAAACGCATATGTAACATGTCCTAGCTTAAATGTTCAGATATAGGATGTTCTTTAACCATGTAATTGTCTCTTTCAGCAAATGTCTAGTTTTAGCTCCAAACAGATATGTATCATGTCCAAGCTTAAATGTGCAGCTATAGGATGCAATTTAAAAATTTCTTTCATTTTTAGCAAATGTCTCGTTTATGCGAAATACGCATATGTAGCATGTCCTAGCTTAAATGTGCAGATATAGGATGAGCTTTAACCATGTAATTGTCTCTTTCTGCAAATGTCTAGTTTTAGCTCCAAACAGATATGTAGCATGTCCTAGCTTAAATGTGCAGCTCTAGGATGCAATTTAAACATTTCTTTAACTTTTAGCAAATGTCTCGTTTATGCGAAATACGCATATCTAGCATGTCCTAGCTTAAATGTGCAGATATAGGATGCGCTTTAACCATGCAATTGTCTCTTTCAGCAAATGTCTAGTTTTAGCTCCAAACAGATATGTGGCATGTCCTAGCCTAAATGTGCAGCTCTAGGATGCAATTTAACCATTTCTTTCACTTTTAGCAAATGTCTCGTCTATGTGAAATACGCATATGCAGCATGTCCTAGCTTAAATGTGCAGATATAGGATGCGCTTTAACCATGTAATTGTCTCTTTCAGCAAATGTCTAGTTTTAGCTCCAAACAGATATGTAGCATGTCCTAGCTTAAATATGAAGCTCTAGGATGCAATTTAAATACTTCTTTCACTTTTAGCAAATGTCTTGTTTATGCAAAATACGCATATGTAGCATGTCCTAGCTTAAATGTGCAGATATAGGATGCGCTTGAACCATGTAATTTTCTCTTTCAGCAAATGTCTAATTTTAGCTCCAAACAGATATGTAGCATGTCCTATCTTAAATGTGCAGCTCTAGGATGCAATTTAACCATTTATTTCTCTTTTAGCAAATGTCTCGTTTATGCGAATTTCATGTACACCAATGCATTGTATCTTCTACAGATGTATTTTAAGATTAAAGATATCGATAAGATTCTACATTTTGTTATGTTCATTATTTATCGGTGATTCGGATTACATGAGCCGGCCTTGACTCATTATGCTGTTACGTAACCCCACAGATGAGGCCCAGGAGCGCTACAATCGGGAGCACAAGCGGACTAGGGCTGTAGTGGAGAGGATGATTGGGCTCCTCAAAATGCGGTTATGATGCCTGGACAGGTCTGGAGGAGCCCTCCAATACAGCCCTAGGAGGGTGGCAAAGATCGTTATAGCCTGCAGCGTCCTGCATAACATAGCTCAGTGGGCTGGGATGCTGCAGGCTGTCCTGGCGCCCCGTGACCTCCTCCAAGATGAGGAGGACAACCCAGTGCTAGAGGGGAATTCCAGGATGAGGGGCTTAATGTCAGAGACAACATCATCAACCACAACTTCAGATGGTAAATACTAGAAGTTATATAGGAGCATTGAGAATATGTGTGCAATTTAGGGAAATGAGAATTTGTGCAAATATGTTAGGATCGTTCAACAAAAGATTACATCAAAATCAAAATTTATATATTTTTTGATCATAGGTAATTTATACATCTGATGATTCTGATATTGGCTCCTGTAATAACTATGCCACATGATTTTCAAAGACAACATCAGATGGTAAGTATATACAATGTATGGACTGGTGGGGGGATTTAGAACAATGATCCATCATATGGCATACAATTTTAAATGTAGTATTTAGTTTATACATTAATAGATTTTTAGATAGTCAGAAAGGGATACTCTAGCAATACTATGTGATTCTAAGTCATACATCAGAGGTTAGGTCTGCACAATGGCTTCTAGTTATCAAGCCATCAACCGCAAATATGCTGGAATTCCGCAGCGTATTTGTGGCGAGGCTGATTCGGTTTAGTTATCAACCCCTTCTGCCTGGGAAAAGTAGAATATAGTGACGTAACCTACGATCTGCCGAACTCAGTCTGACACAGATCGATGGTTACTTCACTACAGATGTTCCGAACACAAGTTCGGCACAATCTGACTACTTTTGGTAGTTATCAAACTACTACCATGTACGATCGGCACTATTCCAGCCCAGCGTACCTGGATTTCAATCCGCCATCCTGGATCAGCCAATCAGATTTTTGCTACCTTAATTCCGAATGGCTGATAGAATCCTATCAGCCGATCGGAATTTGAGGGACGCCATCTTGGATGATGTCCCTTAAAGGAACCTTCATTCGTCGTTCAGTTGTCGGTTTAAGAGGATGTCTCCGTGTTGCCTCCTTTGAAGATGGCTCCACTCCGGATGGATGAAGATTGAAGACGCCGCCTAGATGAAGACTTCTAACGGATGAAGGACCTCCTCTGCGCACCTTGGATGAAGATTTCAGCCCGGTTGGGTGAAGACAGCTCAAGGTAGGATGAATTTCAGGGGGTTAGCGTTAGGTTTTTTTAAGGGGGGTTTGGGTGGGTTAGAGTAAGGGTATGTGGGTGGTGGGTTTTAATGTTGGGGGGGTTGTATTTTTTTTTACAGGTAAAAGAGCTGATTACTTTGGGGCAATACCCCGCAAAAAGCCCTTTTAAGGGCTGGTTTATTTTGGGGGGCTTTATTATTTTATTAGGGGGCTTAGATTAGGTGTAATTAGTTTAAACTTCTTGTAATTTTTTTTTTTATTTTCTGTAATGTATTGTTTTGTTTTTTTGTACTATAGTTTATTTTATTTTATTTTATTTAATTGTAGGTAATTGTAGGTCATTTATTTAATTCATTTAATGATAGTGTAGTGTTAGGTTTAATTGTAACTTAGGTTAAGATTTATTTTACAGGTAATTTTCGTGGCCGGACTGTTATCCGACTGACGCTTGTACGACGGACATTTGTCTGATGGACAATATTCCGAAAGACATTTATCCGGCTGCTGGGTGGGAATGAAGCTTAAAAATCACGGTTTTATAACATTTTTAATAGTGGACTGACAAAAGACAATTAAATCAACTTATATATAACATTTATAACATTTTTAATAGTGGACTGACAAAAGACAATTAAATCAATTTATATATAACATATTAATTATAATATTATAATTATAATAATTATATTATGTGTTAAAAGTACATCGTGAGGGTAGGGACCCATGGATAGGTTCCCAGAGGCGGTTGCGGCGCCCGACTCACTGATTGTAACAGAAAATTTTGGATCGTATCTGCCCTCGGCCGAATGTATCTTGATTTATTTAAGTAAATCTTATATATTATGTGCTATTGCCTTTAAAAAGTCTAATCTTGAGTATTCACTGTATTTTTCTAAAACTTTCATTATCCTGTTGTTTATGATTTCATATTTTTTTTTTGTTTTCTCAGTTCAACTCCAGAATTAATTTTTTCAATTGTTAACTCCCATTCTGCTTGTTCTTTTCTTATTTTTGAAACTAGTCTGCAAATGCTTGGGTGGGTTATAGACATTCGTTGGTCAAATGCTCTGTGCCCTCCTTCTAGAGAGTTGTTTGTTCTAGGTAACCCTAGTTTTGTTCTTTCAAAAGTGTTCCACATCGTAATATCGAAAGTAGGTTTTCTTCTTGTACCTTGTTGTAGTTCGCCAATCCAGGTTTTTTCAAAATAATTTAAAAATTCAGATAAAATGTTACTGTTTTGTTTTTCTATTGATTTTACAAAGTCATTAAATGTTTCAACTACATCTTCCACTGGCACAAATGCTAATGCTTCTAAGCATTTTATGATCAGAGCATTTTTTTCATTATTATACCATATTTTTAAGCCCAAAGATTGTATTTTTCTCCACAGGCATTGGGAAAAATGGAAAAAGCATCCATAAATTATTGTATTTTGTAAAAAATTTGTCATGCAATTTATTGCTGCTCTTTCAAAATCTACAGTAATTGATATAGGATTGATATCTGGATTTTTTTCTTTTATAATACTAAAAATTAAATTATAAGTTTCCTGAATTTTATTTTTTGATATGCAGTATACTAATGGTATGGTATGGTTATCTTCTATTAAAACATGTATTGTATATAACTGAAAACCTAAAGGAGCTGAGTCAAATGTTCCGTCACAGAGCCAGTGTTGTTTTTTTTAAAGAAGATCTACATTTTTTTTTAGTAGACAGAATGATTAAATTTTCACTTTCGTACATGATGAAATCTTCTCCTCTGGTTGTTTTTCTTAAATCATCATTTAAAATGTTTCCATTTGGTGTTGTTCGATGTCGACGTACCATTCTGGCAAGAGTTTCTTTTTTAGGTAGAGCTCCTGCTGCTTCAAGGGGGAAATTAGATGTGCAATTTTGTATTATGCTTGATGTTACTTCTTCTGAATTTTTAGCAACTTCTTTTATTTTTTCAATTGTTTTCATAGATAAAATTCTTGCTGCATTAGGGGGATGTGAATGATTTGATGCATCTTTTTCAATTATATCATTAATGGTTTTTAGCCTTCCTCCACAAAAACCTTTTTTTTCACATCTCAAATATGTGACATTTTCTTTTTTTTTCTACAATGTATGCATAACCTTCATATAACATTTTTCTTCCTCTTTTACACGTCTTTATGAACTCCATTTTTTTAATTTGATGTTTTTTTTAAATGTATTTATTTAAGTGTTTGTGTTGTTTTTTTACCTCAGTAGCCACAATATATATTTAAATTTTCCGCTTTTTTACTGTTGACAATTACGTGATTGCGTGATTGTGCTGTTCGGCGTGCAGTCGGAAGCAGTGTATTTCGGACATATGTCAGACGGACGAATGTGTTTCGGCATTTTGTCCGTCGGAATTTTGTTCGAGCACCGTAATTTTGTACTTATTTTAGCTAGGTAGTTATTAAATAGTTAATAACTATTTAATAACTATTGTACCTAGTTAAAATAAATACAAAGTTGCCTGTAAAATAAAAATAAATCCTAAAATAGCTATAATATAATTATTAGTTATATTGTAGCTATCTTAGGGTTTATTTTACAGGTAAGTATTTAGTTTTTAATAGGAATAATTTAGTTAATACGAGTAATATTATTTAGATTTATGAAATTAATATTTAAGTTAGGGGGGGTTAGTGTTAGACTTAGGTTTATGGGTTAATAATTTTAATATAGGTGGCGGCAGTATAGGGGGGCAGGATAGGGGTTAATAACTTTAATATAGGTGGCGGCGGGGTCCAGGAACGGCGGTTTAGGGGTTAAACATTTTATTTAGTTGCGGCGGGGTCCGGGAGCAGTGGTTTAGGGGTTAATGAGTTTAATGTAGGTTGCGGCGGTGTAGTAGGGGGTAGGATAGGGGTTAATAACTTTAAAATAGGTGGCGGTGGGCTCCGGGTATGGCAGTTTAGGGGTTAATACATTTATTATAGTTGCGGCGGGGTCCAGGAGCGGCGGTTTAGGGGGTAATAACTTTATTTAGTTTTGGGGGGCTCCGGGAGTGGCGGTTTAGGGGGTAAAACAGTGTAGTTTAGTGTGGGTGCTTAGTGACAGGCTATCAAAAAAGATGCGAAGAAGCCGATGAGCAGCAAGATCGATGACTGTCAGTTAACAACAGTCCGCTGCTCATCGCTCCGTACTTGGTGCGCGGCTTCTTGAGAGCTTTTTTGATAACTTTGGCGAACGGATTCAGGTCCGCGGCGGCGATGGTAGGCGAGCTTAGGTGAGCGTATTGGGCCGGCGAATGCAGGAAAGTAGACGGCTTCATACATAGAGGCCATAGTATGACTCAGCTTCACACTTGATTGATAGAACATAAAACAAAAGATGCTACATACGCTTAGTAAGCTAGTGATCTAAATAGTTTCAGAAATGGTTGGGGGGATGCAGAACCAAGTCACACATTTTTATTAATGATTTTATTTACACTTTATTTTCCATTAGGGAGATTACTTCATCTACAGACTGAAAGTGAAGACTCCCAGACTGAAAGTGAAGAATCCAAGACTGAAAGTGAAGAGTCCCAATGTGATCATGTCTGTCATTGTCTTTCAACTGTGCTGAGTTAGAAAACCATACAAAGACACATTCACATGGTAAGTGGACCAAATTCTCTTGAACAAGATTGGGGATGCAGGATGTATCCTATGGGAGACACTTATAGTTCATAATTCTTTTTATTTTTTTTAAGATGGTATTTCACAATCCTCTATTGAAAATTATGAATAGGACACCTAATGAAGATAAACAGATATTTTTTTCATGTAATTAGCAAGAGTCCATGAGCTAGTGACGTATGGGATATACATTCCTACCAGGAGGGGCAAAGTTTCCCAAACCTTAAAATGCCTATAAATACACCCCTCACCACACCCACAATTCAGTTTTACAAACTTTGCCTCCAGTGGAGGTGGTGAAGTAAGTTTGTGCTAGACTCATAAAACTGTCTCTAGAAAGATTTATATTGAGTCTGGAAGACCTACTTTTCTTGGCATTCTTTTAAAATTCATAGAATTTTATTATATTTTCAGGTTGGTTTGGATAAGGTTTTGTCTTCAGTTCTTTGTTAAGGACAAATCTCTACTCTTTCTGTTCTTTTTATTACAGAAAAGATTGCTAATCATCCTGATATTCATTGTGTTGTGCAGGCTTTGGTCCATATCATGCCTGTCATTAATTCAATCTCTCCTCTTTGGAGTCTCAATTTGGTGCTGAGGGCTTTACAGGCTCCTCCGTTTGAAACTATGCATTTTCTGAACATTAAATTACTTTCTTGGAAAAGTATTGTTCCTTTTGGTTATTTCTTCTACTAGAAGAGTTTTTGAGTTATCTGCTCTTTTTTGTGAATATCCTTTTCTGATTTTTTATCAGGATAAGGCAGTGTTACTTCCTGATATTTATCACTTTTTTCAGGTTTTGATTCATATCAAACCTGTCATTAAGCCAATTTCTCCTCCTTGGAGTCTTAATTGGGTTCTGAAGGTTTTTCAGGTTCTTCTATTTTGAGCATATGCTTGCTCTGGACATTCATTACTTTCATGGAAAGTATTGTTCTTTTTGGACATCTCTTCAGCGAGAATAGTTTTTGAATTATCTGTTCTTTCTTGTGAATCTCCTTGTTCTGATTTTTCATCAGGATAAGGTGTTTTTTTGCTGTCCTCATTTCAATTTTCACCTAAGTTGTGAATTCTAACAACATTAGTGGAGGAATTATTGTCTTTTCCTTGTGTCCTAATCCTAAGAATTCTTTGGTAAGATTCTTACATTCTTTAGGATGTGGTAAGAGTTTTGAAATATTATGTTGAAGCTACTCAGATTTCAGACAGACTTCTAGTCTATTTGTTATCTTTTTTTGGTTTTAGGAAGGTCAGAAGGCTTCTGCCATTTCTTTGCCATCTTGGTTAAGCTTTTGATTCATTATGCTTATTTGGAGTCGGATTATTCCCCGTCTCAGAGGATTACGGCTCTTTTTACTAGGTCAGTTTCTACTTCCTAGGCTTTTTAAGAATGAAGCTTCTGTTGATCAAATTTGCAAAGCAATGACTTGGTCTTCTTTGCATACTTTTACTAATTCTACCATTTTGATGTTTTCTCTTCTTTAGAAGCAGTTTTTGGTAGAATAGTACTTTAGGCAGCTGTTTCAGTTTGATTCTTAATTTCAGTTTTTTTTCATTATTAAAATTGAAACTTTTGATTTGGGTAGTGGAATAATTTTTCAGCAGAATTGGCTGTCTTTATTTTATCCCTCCCTCTCTAGTGACTCTTGCGTGGAAGTTCCACATCTTGGGTATTTATATCCCATACGTCACTAGCTCATGGACTCTTGCTAATTACATGAAAGAAAACATAATTTATGTAAGAACTTACCTGATAAATTCATTTCTTTCATATTAGCAAGAGTCCATGAGGTCCACCCTTTTTTGTGGTGGTTATAATTTTTTTTTATAAAGCACAATTATTCCAATTCCTTATTTTTTTGATGCTTTCATTCTTTTCTTATCACCCCACTTCTTGGCTATTCGTTAAACTGAATTGTAGGTGTGGTGAGGGGTGTATTTATAGGCATTTTAAGGTTTGGGAAACTTTGCCCCTCCTGGTAGGAATGTATATCCCATACGTCACTAGCTCATGGACTCTTGCTAATATGAAAGAAATTAATTTATCAGGTAAGTTCTTACATAAATTATGTTTTTGAAGATAATTGCCTTTCAAAGACTATACATCCAGGTTAGTTTGCACAATGCATGCTATTTAAGAATCATAGGAGGAATAATGTTCAAAGTATTCATAATATATCCATGTCCTAGTTTAGAATATGTTTATTTTATATACCTTACCCATACTTTGTGCTAGAGAGGACTCAGATTTTTACCAATCAGACAGATAAAGGGATACATTTTGTAGTTGACATTTAGGGATATTATTTGTAGGGACATGAAATATTACTTTCAATTATGTCCCTCATACAATAAAATTATTTTATTTCTACTTAAAATGTGATTCTTTATTTTGGCTAATTTTAAATGCTAATATGTGTAATTCAAATATTGATTACAGAATGTAATGTGATTTTTTTGTAAATTATGTATAGATATAGATCTCCAGTGTGAAACTGTTTTTAATATCCAGACAAACAATGCAAAATACATGTTAGAGCATAGACAGAAGATGAATCTCCAATTATTAGATTTAATTTTTATTTTTAAATCACAGGCTGGATTTGAATCTGTATAAAAAATACAATTACACATTTGGAGTTTCATGTCCCTTTAAGAGAGAAGCATAATTAAAGATTATTGATGATAGCATGAAATTATTATTTTTTAAGGAATTGCATGCTCTATCACATTCATTACATCAACATATAGACTAGACAATTCCTTAACTGTGACATTGTCAAATAAAGATATTTTAATATTTAATATTAATTACAAATATCTAAATGAATCATTACACTGTATGGATGAAACAATATTGATATCTAAATCACATCTTTCACTCTTGGACTACCTTTATAGATATATCAAAATATTCGAACAGCACCATGATGACATTTTTTCTAAAATATATTATTTATTGCATTGAGATCAATATGTGTTGTGTCCTAAAACATATTACTGTACATTGCACAGATGGATCTATGTGCCACATGGGTTATCTTGTAGTTGTCAACAGTTGTTATTCAAAGTGTTTTGTGTGTGTCTGTATTATTTTCAAAACAGGGATCAATAGTTATATTTAGATATGCCATTGATTCATATGAGAAAAATTGGCTGTTTAATATAGTAAGAAATCCAACATATGTGAAAAATATAATTATCTTTAATATCACCTTGATCAACTCATATATTTATTATTCATATTGGTGCTCTAGTCTTCAAATTTCTAAGTATATTATATTGAATATTTTATACTAATGTGATTTAGTGATTTCCAAACTGTGTTCACTAATATATTTTAATCTCATTAATAGAAGTAGTTCTTGTGACAGAGGGATCCATCACTGACGGGGACCTGCCTTTGCAGGCTTCTGGTAAGTCCATTGACTCATTCATATGTCACTGAAGTTGTATTTTGTAATAAATATTATGATCATGGTTCTGATGAAGCATTCCATTTGAATAACACATATAATCTACTCCTCTGATGATATATATATATATATATATATATTATTTTAAGATTAAGATCTCAAAGCTTCTTAGTCTAGACTTTTGTGCTTCAGAACATGGCTAGCACATGTTTATCTTTTTTAAAATTTATACAACAATCATCAAGTGATACACACATGCAAACTCTTAAATGTTCCATATACTCAGCTTTTGGGAATATTTTAAAAATACAGACTACAAAATGTAATTCTTACTCATCGATAATTACAAATCTAATTTCATTTGCATGCTCTATCAAAATTATGGAATTCCTAACTTTGGTTCAGTATCTCTTCAATGCAACATTGATGTGTGTCCTTGAGCACCAGTAACATATGTTATAAGAATTTTTTTGTAACGTGTACACAACACATTATGTTTTTCAGAGATTGATGTAACATGTGTGATGGAGGAGGAAGTGGCTCCCTTGGATTCTGATGGTACGTCACATATATGTAACTTATCTAACATGTATTATTGTTTAAAAATCATACTCTTAGGCTTAATACAACAGGAGAGGGAGTTTCATAAAAGTAAAGCATGAGGTTTCAGCTTAGCATGTTAGGTATATTTACGGAGATATTACTTTAGAGCTTATCTATTGAAGAGAATGTCTCTTACTTGTGTACGTTTATGTAATAGCATATGTTAAGAGAATGTCTCTGATTGCCTATTGTAATTTGTTTATTTGATGATGTCTTGCCAATGACCTCAATAAAAAAACTATTAAAATGAAAAAAATCATACTCTTGAAGAAAAATAAAGTCTACAGCTTTGTCCATTAAAAATGTTATTAAATATTATTTACAATACACTACTGCCCCCCTTTCTATATTATGCAGCATGAATATATGTTTAACAGTTTTTAAAAATGTATGTATTGAATTTTAATTAATGACAGCATGATGTCACATGTATATTCCTTGCAAAACTCCAATAATCATCTTCTGATCGTACATACAGTCATTGCTATACATCTTAGTGCCTAGATACAGACCATATCATTATGTCATCATTGTTTAGAACTTCGAAACCACTTCTAAGTACACATAAAACAGAATCATGTTTAAATTCCTGTATTTAATTTCATGATGTATGATATGTAAATTTAATTTAAAAAAATTTAAGTGTAGAGTGTCCATTTTATTAAAAAAAAATTAACATACATCAAATAAAAAGCAGGCATCTCAGAATGTTTCTATTAATATTGGAATGACATACATTCAAACCTAATGTAAAAGAGAAAAAAATAATAATCTGAAAATGGAATTTCAGATAGAGAAGATTATATTCGTAATATTTAATATGAACGGTAGTATCTAGTGTGTATATCTTCTGAATAGTCATTGATTAAAGCATCAAGTCTCACATTAGTCCATTTAAGATTACAAAGGCAATCACAGTAATAGATATGTAAATCAGTGTACATGGTTTCAAAGGCTAGGTGGAGTGGCTATTTGAATTAGACCATATTAAACACTCCCATATTATTCAATTGTTGGATTTCTAAAAATCAATCCACGGGCATGTGTTTAAAATAACTCTATTGCATTTCAATCTCAAATGCATACATGCATATCCAAATCTTTTCAAAAACATAAATACATTATAATATCTTAAATATTAGCAAATAATGTTGACTTTGAAAAATATGAATTGTAATGTATTTATGAAATGTTACATGAAAAATAACAGTGAACAGTCAGAGTTTAAAGGAGAAATTAAATATTCTTATTAATTGTATTGGATTCACATAAATCAATCAGTTAAAACATAGTCATTATTGTGACTTTGTCTAAATATTTTGAGAGAACAAGAATCCAAACTTTAATTAATGTTGAATCTTGTTTTTTTAAATCAATCAAATATTTTAATATCATATATGTATATATATATATATTTTTAATATATTTCAGGTGGACCTTCCACTTCTGGGCATCAGCCTCTCGCCCCCCCCAGCCAGAAGCCCCTCCCACCCGTCCCCAGCTAGAAGCCCCTCTTGCCCCTTCCCAGCCAGAAGCCCCTCCCACCCCTTCCCAGCCAGAGCCCACTCCCGTCCCTTCCTATTCTTCTTTTTGCCCTGTCCCTCCAAAAAAAAGACTCATTGCCCCCCTTCACCATTCTCCCTGTTTGGCTGCCCATAGAGCTCCCCCACCTGCACAGCCACCAACTTACCAGGCCCCTGACTCCCTGGCTGTGCAGGCTCCACCAGAGCGGCAAGCCAGTCACCCACCTCGCCCCATCCCTCCCCCCATCCCTCCCCATCAAGACTTTTACCCCAGTCCCCACCCTCATTGTCCTGGGTGTTGGATAGTCCTTCCCAGCCACTGATGTAAGTATCAGTACAAATCAACATTAGAACATACTTTAGTAAAGGGACATTATACTGATCTAATTATACATAAATAAAAAAAAAAATTAAAACGTTTTTGAAAAACCTTTTCTTTATTTTATTAATGTAAATGTTTCCAATCTTCATTTTTTTTAAATCAATATCCACATTTTAAAATATCTAAATGATATTGCGTAGATGTTGTATATCTATTATGTATATATGCCAATATTTTTGATTTGGTATCACTGCCCTTTTCACAGTGTGTCATAAACTTAAGAAATATATTTTTGAAGATTTAGGGTTTTGATTTGTCTTAATATATTATTAGTTTATCTCTGCAGAACATATTGAATGTGTAAATCTTCTATATAGCATATTTAATTATAATAATGATTTTGATTTTAATTATTACAATGTCTCTTTGCTCTATTTTTATTATGTTATGTAATTTATTTAGTTTTTTTAGGTTGTGACTCAGCATGGTTAATGCTAGAGGCTCTAGCAAGGATTGAGCAGACCATGCTGAGTAACAGTCAGTTGCTGGGAAGGATTTATGACACCCTGCGTGTCTGTCTGCGGCTTCAGGAATTGACTCTAGAACGTGTAATGCATTTAGGGTCAAGGAATGAAGACACAGATGGAAATGCACAAGACGATGAAGGTGATGCTGATACCCCATAAGTGGAGGATCCGGAGATGGTCTATTTGCTAAAGATGCACTTTTGTGTTTGAATAATATATTCAATATGCATTGACCGTTATCATATGATAAATATATATGAGATGTCTACTTATTCTAGATGTTATGTCCTGATATTTTTAATAATGTAAATGCTCAGTATTGTGTCATGTATGGCTTCCACATTGTTGATCTCCAAATCTAGTATTGGGTACATATATTTCAAATGTAACTCTTAAAAGGACATGAAACCTTTTTTTTAAATGTTTTATTTTCACATACATTTTTAAACCAGGTTTTCCATTTCTTCTATTCTCCAATGTGCTTAACGGGACACTGACCCAAAAAAAAGTCTATCGTGATTCAGATAGAGCATTATCAAATTCATTCTCTCGGTATCTTTAGTTGAAATGCAAGAATGTAAGTTAGATGCCAGACCATTTTTGTTGAACACACTGTTTTGTTCTTGCTGATTGGTGGGTAAATTCACCTACCAATAAACAAGTGCTTTCCATGGTTCTGAACACAAAAATTAGCTTACATGCCTTCTTTTTCAAATATAAAAAGCAAGAGAACGAAGAAAAATTAATAGGAGTAAATTATAAATTGTTTTAAAATTGCATTTTCTATCTGAATCACTAAATTAAAAAAAAAACTCTGTTCAGTGTCCCTTTAAGTCTCTTGGTATAATGTGTTGAATGAGCATCAATACACTACTATATTTTAATTAAACCCATGGGTGAGCCACTGTCAATTGGTAGGTATATGCAGCCACCAATCAGCAGAGCAGTCCTAGATAAACCTGTCTGCAAAGGCTAACAATATAACAAGTCAAAGAATGTAAGTGAGAATGATGTTTAAAATGTTAGACTCTCTGAAAATCATGTAAGTGAATGTTCTGCTTTCATAAACCTTCTAAATGAAACGTCTTTCTTTAAAAATTCAAAGACTTTAATGTAGCTTTAAAAAATAGACTTTATTTAACACGTCGAGAGAAATATGGCATACAGGCTTAATATCAAATTCAAAAATTTTCTTGTTTTAACAAGTAAGTGTAGATATACCAACAAGCCCTAAGGATTAGTATATGCTATTGTTTAAAGGGACAGTCAAGTCAAGCAAAACATTAAGCCCTAAGGATTAGTATATGTTATTGTTTAAAGGGACAGTCAAGTCAAGCAAAAAATTAGATTTCAATATGGAAATGCAATTTTCATAATTTTTAACATGAATTTGTATCCCCAAATTATGTTTATTCTCTTGGTGTTCTTATGTGAAAGATAAACCTAGGAGGTTCATCATATCATTTCTTAGACCTTAAGAGTGCATGTAATCTGATTGCATTTTGACCACTAGAAGGCATTAGTTAATGTGTTTGATATAGAAAACATTGATCTAATGCAGTATATTTACCCTTGAGTGATCATGGATTGTCTGAAATGCAGGTCTGTCAAGAGAACAGAAAAAAGGGGTAATTGTGCAGAGGCATAGTTACAAGGTTAATTACAAAAGTAAAACATGTATTTCTATAACAGTATTGTTATTCCAAACTTGAAAATACGTAATAAATTGTTTTCTTTGTAACCAATAAAAATTAATATTATGACAGTCCCTTTAAGCTGTGCTGTTAGCATCAAAACAGTGATATGCCATCATGTATAATTGTAATGGTCATTTTGATTGAGATTAGGAGAACAGTTTGGACATCACATCGCAAAAACCAACCAATGTAATCAACAAGGACAGCATGCTATGATGTGGTCTCCACACACTTGTAAAACACACTCTATAAACAATCCGCCTCTATGGACCCGGTCCCATAGAAGCCTATTAAATACAGAGTGTGCTCCACAAGTGTAAGAAGACCACATCATCACATACCTATCCTTTACACATCAAATAAAAAAAAAATATATAAAAAATTACTTCCTCTTCCTTCCTCTCTTCCCACGAGACTGAGGCTCTGGAGGAGGCAACTGCCCCTTCCAACGAGTTCTTATAGGAGATGTTTGTGGAAGAGGGGGAGGAGTAGTACTGTGAGTGGTTAAGGGATCACCAGGCAGAGGAGGAGATGGTGCAGGCCCAGGAGCAGATGGTGCAGGATCAGATGGTGCAGGATCAGATGGTGCAGGCCCAGGAGCAGATGGTACAGGAGCAGATGGTGCAGGCCCAGGAACAGATGGTGCAGGCCCAGGAGCAGATGGTGCAGGAACATATGGTGCAGGCCCAGGAACAGATAGTGCAGGCCCAGGAGCAGATGGTGCAGGAGCAGATGTTGCAGGCCCAGGAGCAGATGGTGCAGGCCCAGGAGCATATGGCACAGGCCCAGGAGCAGATGGTGCGTTTTGCGCCTCCCGGGGGACCTGCATCATATCTTTAAGAGCATTCAAAATCTCTCTTTGGCCATCGCAAATCTCATTTTGTACTCCTGTCTGGTACACTCTGCTTTCCGCCTGTTCCCTCCGAGAGGCATGCATCTCCTCAAGGAAATCAGTCAAGATCAGCACCTCTGCTATCTCTGGGGGTATGTGCTCCTGAGGATCTGCTGCACAGCGGGCTGCTGGTGCACGGTGGGCTGCTGGTGCACGGGGGGCTGCTGCAAGGATCTCTTCTGCAGCGGGAGCTTCCTCAGAGGATGAGGGTACAGGGATGTCTTCCATGTCTCCCTGAGGTGGCGAGTCATCTGCACCACTCTCATGCCTGAGTGAAGGAGGAGCCTGTGGTTGCTGTGCTGCCTCCTCCCTGGGCTCAGACTCTGTATATTGGAAAAATAAAGAAATTTGAGATATTAGCACAGTTCCAAATAAAGATGTAAATGTTTTTTTTTAAAGTGTATTAATGAGTCTGCCTTCATAATTCTATTGTAATCAAAAGCAATCAATACGATTTCCGCATTTGCAAACTCTTCTTTCTGATATCTATATGGTCAATCTGAATGTCTTTTTGCATTTGTCTTAAATCTGATTAAATGCACACCTATTCTGTAGACTAGATCCTAATGTGATGGCTTTTCTTGAAATGCAACATTCGCAAGGTAATTGTAAATGCGTTTACATTATAATGTATAAAAAAGCGTAATTGCGTTAGTCATATCCTTAAATATTTTTTTCGTGTAAATGGGTTTTGAGGTCGATGTAAAGAGATTAGTAAATAAGCTTACCGGCAGAAGGTCCCAGGAGCAGATGGTACTGTCGCGATCGCTCAGCTGCTGATCGCTTTTTTCCCTGCCTCTGTCTCAGCGCGGTAACACTTTCCTGGTTGCTTAGCAACCCTGTTCCTGTCGGCACTTCTGATGACGTCAGGAGGCCTTCTTATTCCGGCGTCTCCTCTCATCGGTGCCTGTTTGTTTTTTCTCGCTTGGCTATGTGAGTACAATTCCTGTGTATTTCTGAACCTGTGCCTTATTATTCTGAACCCTGAACCCCTACCTGCCTGATTATACGTTGCTGGACTCTGCTTACCTGACTACTCTATTGGTTAACCCCTTCCTGCCTGATTACACGTTGCTGGACTTTGCTTGCCTCACTACTCTATTGGTTAACCCATACCTGCCTGATTATACATTGCTGGACTCTGCTTACCTAACTACTCTATTGGTTAACCCCTTCCTGCCTGATTACACGTTGCTGGACTTTGCTTGCCTCACTACTCTATTGGTTAACCCATACCTGCCTGATTATACGTTTCTGGACTCTGCTTACCTAACTACTCTATTGGTTAACCCCTTCCTGCCTGATTACACGTTGCTGGACTTTGCTTGCCTCACTACTCTATTGGTTAACCCATACCTGCCTGATTACACGTTGCTGGACATTGCTTACCTGACTACTCTATTGATTAACCCATACCTGCCTGATTATACGTTGCTGGACATTGCTTATCTGACTACTCTATTGGTTAATCCCTATCTGCCTGATTACACGTTGCTGAACAATGCTTGCCTGATTACTCTATTGGTTAATCCTATCTACCCGAAGTTTCCTCTCCTGACCCTGTTGTGCCATCTTCCAGTCTATTACTGTGAGTATATTATACTACAGCTGTCGCAGGGTCAGGTCCTGATATATACTCACTGTGCTAGGGTGTTATTAACCTCATTCTAGCATTTGGGTCTAACTCTGGACTTTACCTATCCTGACATTACAAACAGGCCATATAATGGACCCTGGTGAGTTATCCAGAGCTGTGGCTCTACATGGACAGCTTCTAGGAACCCACTCTGTACACTTGCAATCCCTGGATTCTAAATTGGATCAAATAACTGCTCTTTTGCATAATTTGTCTCCACCTTCTCAAGTCTCTGCAACACCTGTTGTTCCTGCGGCCAGCTCTAACCCTGTGTTTAATCCGCCACAACCTGCAGAACAATTTATTCCTAGAATTCCACTACCAGATAAATATGAGGGCAATCCAGAAGACTGTCGAGGATTTCTTAATCAGTGCCGTCTTCACTTCAGAAATAATCCTCAGATGTTCGTTTCTTCTTCCTCCAAGATCACCTTTTTAATTTCCCTTATGAAGGGTAAAGCCCTGGCTTGGGTTTCTCCACTGTTGGAAAAGGATGATCCTTTGCTCCAGGATATTGACACTTTTGTATCTATATTTTCTTCTGTGTTTGATAAACCTGGTATATCAGCAGCGGCTGAAGCAGGACTTTTAGATTTAAGACAGGGATCTCTTTCTGTAGCACAATACGCTATAGAATTCCGGACTTTAACTGCTGAAATTATGTGGAATCATGGAGCCCTGCGTGCAGCGTTTCGTTGTCATGGTCCTATCTTACACATTCCACCTTAATATATACTTTGCCATATCAAGCCTATACCACCTTAACATTGTCTCCTC
This sequence comes from Bombina bombina, assembly GCF_027579735.1. Lineage (NCBI taxonomy): Eukaryota > Metazoa > Chordata > Amphibia > Anura > Bombinatoridae > Bombina > Bombina bombina. Next base: position 694,453,607 of record NC_069500.1, read on the forward strand.
CTGCCTATAAAGCCTGCACTGTCTAATTACTCTTTGCTGGTTTATTGAAGTGATTAACTCACAACTCCAGCTTGTATCCTGGTGAAAGAAAGTACTCGGCTGCATTTAAACTACTTCACTTGCACACCTTGGCAAAAGCGCTGCTTGTTGTCTTCCTACCTGGCTTCCTCTGACGTCACTGCAAGCCATTCACTCCTCACACGCTGCTCAGGCCTGGCAGCGTTCCAACTTCACAGCGTGCACAGACTTCCAGCTGCTCTGACACAGCCTTCCGGATCTCAAGCACTCACAGTGCCTTCAGCTTGCAACAAGTATAGCGACACATGAGGTTATCAGGTTCTGTATAAGCTTTTACTTGTAGTGTTCTAAGTCTGCTACTCTCACTACTTCCATATTTAAGCTTGCCATAATATTGACATTCCTCTATGTGTTACACTGTATAAATCTGCCAGCAAGCTACTAGCACTACCATTACTAAATGGTTATATTAACTCCTCACCTGCAGTGTGCCATATTAAACATGCTATGAGTACTAATCAGGGTATTTTCCTTAACTAGTTACTGCTCCTGTCTTGAGAAATATATATCCTTTGTTCTGCCTCTAAAGCATTCCTGTATTCATTACTCTTTGATATTGGAAGCTTATTGAGGCAATATAAATACAGATTAGGATTATATGCTTCCTTACTAGCAAGCATATTTCCCAGTTTGTTACATTAACATATTACCACAGTTCTACTTCTAAAGTACTAAAGATAAGTAAAGAATTGTCACATAAACAAGGGATTTCTTACATAATAAACCAGCCTTAAAAAAAAATAAAAAAAAAAAATTGTAACTATGGAGCCATCAGATGTGGCCCCCCAGCTACATAATTTAAACCAGCGCCTGGACAACTTAACTCAGGCATTTAGAGATATACAGGTGGAAAACCAAAGTCTCAAAGCCTGTCTTAGAGAAGTGTTGGCCAATAGGAATGCTGGAAATGACCACCAGGCTGAGCCCCAGGTTTCTTACCCTGAGGAATTTACTGGTGATAGATCCACTTTTCGCCAGTTCAGAAACGCCTGCCTGTTGTTATTCGATTTAAAACCGAGAACTTATCCTACAGACAGATCCAAAGTATTAACTGTTCTCTCATACCTGCGAGGGGAACCTCGGGCCTGGGCTGACTCATTTTATGAGTCCCAGGACCCAATTCTGAATTCTTTTGATGCCTTCTTAAAGGCTTTAGCCAACCTTTATGATGATCCTTATCGTCAGATTACTGCTGAGACTAAACTCAGAGGACTCAAACAGTTAAAAGCTCCAGTGGAGGAGTATATTACTCGTTTCAAGATTTGGGCCAGAGATTCGCTCTGGAATGAGGTCTCTCTCAAGAATCAGTATCGAATGGGGTTGTCAGAGGAAGTAAAGGACGAACTCTCCAGAACTGGCATACCAGATCGCCTAGAGGATTTCTATACTTTAACAACTACTATAGATCGCAGGCTCCGAGAGCGAAGGCAGGAAAAAGGTAGTTCTAGCCACCCCACACGCCGCTTGCTCCCGACTCCGCCTACTGCTACTGCTCCCCCTGACCAGCCTATGGACATTAGCTTTCTGAGAGGACCTCTCACTATGCAAGAAAAGACCAGACGCCGTAATCTCAATCTGTGTATGTATTGTGCTGGTACGCAGCATGTGGTTAAGGATTGTCCCCTGCTTCTGAAGCAAAAGCGAGGTAAGACAAAATCAAATAGTAACTGTCTTCACACAAAGTCAGCTACATCAGCTTACTTTACCTTACCTTTACAATTACAGTGGGATCAGCACAGGATCAGCAGTAACGCCATCGTTGATACAGGCGCTTGTACCAATTTCATTGATGTTCGTTTGGTTCATTCTAATAAAATTCCTTTTCAGTTAAAAAGCATTCCACTGCCTCTCAAAGTCATTGACGGGTCACATTTAGCTTCTGGTCCGGTGTCACATCAAACTGTCCCTCTGTTAGTCACAACTCCCTCTGGTCACACTGAAACAATTACTTTCGATATCATATCCTCTCCTATTTACCCTATTGTACTGGGAATCTCTTGGCTTCGTTTACACCAACCCACTCTGCATTGGTCCACTCTTTCTCTCTCCTTCCCCTCCTCTTACTGTTCTAACACTTGCTTCCCTAGGAAACATATTTTGATCACATCCACTCCAGTCATACCAGTTGAATATTCTGATTTTTCAAACGTTTTCGATAAAAAAGAGGCAGAGGTATTGCCTCCCCATAGGGCCTATGATTGCCCCATAGATCTGCTGCCTGGTGCAACCATACCTCATGGTCATATTTATCCCCTTTCAAGACCTGAGTTACAACACCTTAAAACTTATATTACTGAGAATTTAAAAAAAGGGTTCATCCGTCCCTCCACCTCACCTGCAGCAGCAGCTATGTTTTTTGTAAAGAACAAGGATGGGTCTTTACGCCCGATAATAGATTATCGCGAGCTGAACAAAATAACAATAAAAAACAGATACCCACTACCTCTCATCCCAGAACTGATTGAGAGGTTACGTGGCGCCACAGTGTTCACTAAACTAGATCTGAGGGGTGCCTATAACCTTGTCAGAATAAGAGCCGGGGACGAGTGGCTGACCGCATTTAGGACTAGGTATGGTCTCTATGAGTATACGGTTATGCCATTCGGTCTGTGCAATGCCCCGGCGACATTCCAGAACTTCATTAATGATATTTTTAGAGATGTCCTTGACACGTTTTTGGTTGTCTACTTAGACGACATTCTTATTTACTCACCCTCTTTGACAGAACATATACAACATGTCAGGCTTGTGTTGTCTAGACTACAAACACATAGACTCTATGTTAAATTAGAAAAATGTTTGTTTCACGTCACAGAGGTGTCTTTCTTGGGTTATCACATCAGTAAGGGTCAGATAAAGATGGAGGATAACAAAATTTCAGCCATATCATCATGGCCTATACCCTCTTCTGTGAAAGAAGTTCAAAGGTTCTTGGGCTTCGCAAATTTTTATAGACGCTTTATTCAAAACTTTGCTGCCATCACAAAACCCCTGACAAATCTGACTAAGGGAAAGACTCCATTTTGTTGGACACCTGAGGCTCAAACCGCCTTTGACCAATTAAAGCATCTCTTTACCACCTCTCCGATACTCCATCTACCAAACACAAAGTGTCAATTCGTATTAGAGGTTGACGCATCAGAATATGCCATTGGCTCCGTGTTATCCCAGAGATCCACTCCTAAGGACTCATTACATCCTGTGTCTTATTTCTCTAGGCTCCTGACACCAGCTGAGCTGAATTATCCAGTTGGTGAAAAGGAGTTGTTGGCTATTAAGTCATCCTTTGACCAATGGAGGCATTTATTGGAGGGTACGGAGCAACCTATAGTGATATTTACTGATCATAAGAATCTACAGTATCTCCAGACAAACAGAACTCTTTCTGCTCGACAGCTCCGCTGGAGCCTCTACTTCTCTCGTTTCTCCTTCCACATTGCCTACCGTCCTGGCATAAGGAATGGAAAGGCAGATGCTTTATCTAGAAGGGATAAAAAGCCTGAGTCTACTCAATTTCCATCCACCATCATTCCAAAATCTTCTTTTGTAGGTCTTCTATCAAATGATCTCACAGATCTAAAAACACATCAACAACAAGACATTACTAAGACCGCTTACACGCTTACCCCTGATAATGCTGGAATCCTCTACAAGGATTCAAGGCTATATGTTCCACCCTCGCTGCGAGATCAGGCAGTGTCCATTGCCCATGATTCATTATTAGCAGGTCATATGGGTATACACAAGACACTTGACCTTCTACAGAGGTATTTTTGGTGGCCTTCTATGAGAACCACTGTTAAAGAATACATCAAACTCTGCGTTACCTGTCAAACCTGTAAGCCCTCACACCAACCACCTCTGGGTTTACTACAGAACCTCCCTATTCCCGAATTTCCGTGGACTTCTGTCTCCATGGACTTTGTAGTTGATTTGCCTAAATCTGAAGGTTACACCGTCATTTTTGTTGTTGTGGATCTCATGTCAAAGATGGCACATTTCATTCCAACCGAAACTCTACCCACTGCACAAAAATCAGCTCAGTTATTTCTTAGAGAGATTATTCGTTTACATGGAATACCCACTACAGTACTCAGCGACAGAGGCTCACAATTCACCTCAAAATTTTGGAGACATCTTTGTAGCTCACTAGACATACATCAGTGTTTGACCACATCGTACCACCCACAGACCAATGGACAGTGTGAGAGAACCAACCAGTGGCTGGAGCAATTTTTACGTTGCTACTGTTCCCACAAACAAGAATCTTGGGCCACGTACCTCCCACATGCTGAGTTTGCATATAATAATACCACCAATACTTCTACGGGGTTTTCTCCCTTTTATATCAATTCAGGCTACCATCCCCGATTTCATCCATTGCCTATGACACACTCACCTTGTCCTCAGGTGAATGATCTCGTCAATTCCATCAAGCAGACTTACGTCGCCATACAGGATAACATCAAGCAAGCACAGGCCACCCAAAAGAGGTTCTATGACCTACGCCATCGCCCTCATCCTACCTACGCTGTAGGACAAAAAGTCTGGTTATCGGCAAAGAATCTGAGGATTCCAACTCCTTGCAAGAAGTTTAACAAACTTTTTGTTGGTCCTTTTTCTATCATTGCTCTTCCAAACCCGGTTACGGTGACTCTACAGCTTCCTCCCACTTACCGCATTCACCCGACTTTTCATGTGTCCCTCATCAAGCCTTGCTACACTTCTACCCCTCTATCAGCCACTTCCCTGGGTTCTCCTACCCCGGATCCTGAGTACGAGGTCCAGGCCATTCTGGACTCTAGACGTTGGCATGGTGAACTGCAGTATCTGGTTCATTGGTCCGGGTACGACTCTTCGGAGGACTCTTGGGAACCCGCTTCAAATCTCTCTGCAGATAGGTTGGTCTCTTTGTTTCATCGGAGGCATCCGGATCGTCCTTCTCCCTGAAACCTCTTTGATGTTTCCTTGGGGGGGGAGTATGTCATGGTCCTATCTTACACATTCCACCTTAATATATACTTTGCCATATCAAGCCTATACCACCTTAACATTGTCTCCTCCTGCCTATAAAGCCTGCACTGTCTAATTACTCTTTGCTGGTTTATTGAAGTGATTAACTCACAACTCCAGCTTGTATCCTGGTGAAAGAAAGTACTCGGCTGCATTTAAACTACTTCACTTGCACACCTTGGCAAAAGCGCTGCTTGTTGTCTTCCTACCTGGCTTCCTCTGACGTCACTGCAAGCCATTCACTCCTCACACGCTGCTCAGGCCTGGCAGCGTTCCAACTTCACAGCGTGCACAGACTTCCAGCTGCTCTGACACAGCCTTCCGGAACTCAAGCACTCACAGTGCCTTCAGCTTGCAACAAGTATAGCGACACATGAGGTTATCAGGTTCTGTATAAGCTTTTACTTGTAGTGTTCTAAGTCTGCTACTCTCACTACTTCCATATTTAAGCTTGCCATAATATTGACATTCCTCTATGTGTTACACTGTATAAATCTGCCAGCAAGCTACTAGCACTACCATTACTAAATGGTTATATTAACTCCTCACCTGCAGTGTGCCATATTAAACATGCTATGAGTACTAATCAGGGTATTTTCCTTAACTAGTTACTGCTCCTGTCTTGAGAAATATATATCCTTTGTTCTGCCTCTAAAGCATTCCTGTATTCATTACTCTTTGATATTGGAAGCTTATTGAGGCAATATAAATACAGATTAGGATTATATGCTTCCTTACTAGCAAGCATATTTCCCAGTTTGTTACATTAACATATTACCACAGTTCTACTTCTAAAGTACTAAAGATAAGTAAAGAATTGTCACATAAACAAGGGATTTCTTACATTCGTAAAGGTCTTTGTGATCGTTTAAAAGATGAATTGGTTTATAGGGATCTTCCCGATTCTCTAGAAGATCTTATCAACTTATGTATCAAGCTTGATGCTCGTTACTCTGAGCGTCTCCATGAACGTGACCGTAACAGAAGATCCTTTATCAGATCTTCCTTTCGTCCTATGCCTCATACTCCAAAACTTCCTACTCCAAATACTTCTATCTCTGAGTCAAGTGAACCCATGGAGGTTGGTGCTATTAAATTAAACCGAAGCTGAACGTCTCAGAAGGCGTAATCTGGGACTATGTCTTTACTGCGGTATTAAGGGGCATATGTTAAAAGATTGTCCAACTCATCCAGTAAAAGCCAGGGCTTAACTCCAGGAAGAGGGACTGAGTTAAGCCAAAGTTCTTTTTCTTTCCTCAATCCCAAGCTGTTTGTTCCAGTTACTGTCCGCTATGGCAACACCAAATTTCAGACTCAAGCACTCATCGACTCTGGAGCTGCAGGAATGTTTATGGATTCAGAGTTTGTCAATGCTTTTCGTATCCCTTTGCTTCCCAAGAGCCAAATAATTAAGGTCACTACTGTCAGTGGTCAACCTTTGGGTTCTGGTTTCATTCGTCATTCTACCATTTCACTTCTCATGTCTGTAGGAGTACTTCATTCCGAAACCATTTGCTTCGACTTCATCTCTTCCCCACAGTTTCCTCTCATTCTGGGACTTCCTTGGCTTCAACTACATGATCCAGTTTTTTCCTGGTCTAAAGGAGAGCTTGTTGCTTGGGGATCTTCTTGTTTCACACAGTGTCTACGGAATGCTCCCAAAACTTCTAGTACTGTTGTAGCAGTATTAGACGTTCCAGACTCTTTGCCTGAACAATATCATTCTTTTTGTGATGTCTTTTCTAAAAAAGATGCTGAAGTATTACCTCCTCACCGGACCTTTGAGTGTCCCATTGACTTATTACCAGGAGCACCTCTACCTAAGGGTAAAACTTACCCACTTTCTCGGCAAGAAAATGTCTCACTTGAGGAATATATCAAGGATAATCTGGCCCGAGGTTTTATCCGTCCTTCTTCTTCTCCAGTAGGGGCAGGTTTTTTCTTTGTGGAAAAGAAAGATGGAGGTCTTCGTCCTTGCATAGATTATCGAGCTCTTAATCAGATTACAATCAAGAATTGTTACCCACTTCCTCTTATTCCCGAATTATTTGATCGTCTCCAGGGTGCTTCCATCTTTACCAAATTGGATCTTCGTGGGGCATATAATTTGGTCAGAATTTGTAAAGGGGACGAGTGGAAAACTGCTTTCAACACTAGGTTTGTACACTACGAATATTTAGTTATGCCTTTTGGGTTATGCAATGCCCCTGCAGTTTTTCAACATTTTGTTAATGAAATATTCAGAGACTATCTTAATCAATTCGTTATTATCTATCTTGATGATATTCTGATTTATTCCCGGACTGTACAGGATCACATACATCATTAGTACTCCAGAGATTACGTGAAAATTTTCTCTTTGCCAAGCTTGAAAAGTGTTCTTTTCATCAAGAATCTATTCCTTTCCTGGGTTGCATAATTTCTCCGTCTGGATTCAAGATGGATTCTGACAAACTGTCGGCTATTCTAGATTGGCCTAGACCTACTTCCTTAAAATCTCTTCAAAGGTTCCTGGGGTTTGCCAATTACTATCGTAAGTTCATAAAGGACTTTGCTTTCATCTCGGCACCCCTTACTGCTCTTACTAAAAAGGGTCAGGATTGCAAGCATTAGTCTGATCAAGCCTTACAGGCATTTGAATCTCTAAAGTCTGCATTTACTTCGGCTCCCATTCTTTGCCATCCTGTTCCGACTCTCCAATTCATTCTTGAAGTGGATGCTTCTCTGATCGCTGCTGGGGCAGTACTTTCTCAGCGAAATCCTGTTTCTAGAAAGATCCTTCCTGTGGGATTTTTCTCCAAGAAGTTCAATACTTCTGAACTGAATTATGACGTTGGTAACAAAGAACTGCTAGCTATTAAAATGGCTTTGGAAGAATGGAGACATCTGCTGGAAGGCACTGTTCAACCATTTCTTATACTCACAGACCATAAAAATCTTCTGTATCTTCATACTGCCAAACGCCTCAACTCACGTCAAGCCAAATGGGCTCTGTTCTTCTCCAGATTTAATTTTGTCCTCTCATATATTCCTGGCTCTAAGAATACTAAAGCAGACGCTTTATCTAGACAATTTCTGGCTTCTGAACCCATTCTCTGTCCTGCTAAAGTTCTGGCTCAGTTATCTACGTTTCCTTTACAAGCATTACAGTCTGCTCAAGCTTCTGTTCCTTCATCTTATAACATACCTTCTGGGATCTTGTTTGTACCAAATGAATTCCGCCTAAAACTTCTTCATTGGGCTCATGATAATGTTCTGTCTGGACATCCTGGAGTGCGTAACACTTTGTGGAGACTCAAACAACATGTCTGGTGGCCTTCCATGGGCAAAGATGTCAAGGATTATGTTGCAGCTTGTCATTCCTGTACCTCTAATAAACAGTCTTCATCTTTACCTTTTGGTCTCTTACAACCTCTGCCTGTTCCATATTATCCCTGGTATCATGTTTCCATGGACTTTATTACAGATCTTCCTAATTCTGCCGGAAACAAGACCATATGGGTTGTGGTAGATAGGTTCTCCAAAGCAGCTCATTTTGTTCCATTAACTGGATTACCATTGGCCCAGAAACTCGCTGAATTGTTTGTTCTCCATATCACCAGATTACATGGTTTACCTTTGGACATCGTTTCTGATCGAGGAGTTCAATTTGTCTCAAGATTTTGGAAATCTCTATGCAAACAGTTTGGAGTTACCATATTTTTTTCTACTGCTCATCATCCTCAGTCTAACGGTCAAACTGAGCGGGTAAATCAATCTCTTGAGTCCTACCTCAGGCACTATGTTAATCATCAGCACTCCAATTGGTCTCAACTTCTTCCTTTAGCAGAACTTGCTTACAATTCCCGCTTCAACTCTTCTTTACAGACTTCTCCTTTCAAGGCAGCCTATGGATTCGCACCTAGAACTTTTCCTATGTCCTCGGGAAGTTCTGGAGTTCTTGGAGCAGATCGTACAGTGAGAAGTCTTTGTAAACACTGGAAGAAGATTCGGGAAATTCTTCTTCTCTCTACTCGAAAGTATAAACGATTTGCAGATCGCAGACGCCGGAAGGCGCCCTCTTTTCGGACTGGAGACAAGGTTTGGATTTCCACCAGATTCATCCGACTCAAACAACCCTGTGCTAAATTGGGCCCCAAATTCATCGGGCCATTCCGGATTGTCTCCAAGGTATGTTCTACTGCCTACAGGGTGGCTTTACCAGACAACTTGAGGATTTACCCTGTCTTTCATGTATCTCTTCTTAAACCAGCAGTCTCTAACCGATTTTCCACCAAATGTAGAGTTCCCTCTCCGTTCCTTGTGGATGGTACTTCAGAATTCGAGATCAGTCAAATTCTTGATTCCAGATTACGGGGTAACCGTCTCTACTATTTGGTTCATTGGAAGGGTTATCCCATCACTGAACGTTCTTGGGAACCTGCTTCTCATGTCCGTGCCTCTGCTTTGATCAAACAGTTCCACGCCCAGAATCCTTCTAAGCCTGTTCGTGTTCCCCGGAGGGGTCCTTGAGGGGGGGGCACTGTCGCGATCGCTCAGCTGCTGATCGCTTTTTTCCCTGCCTCTGTCTCAGCACGGTAACGCTTTCCTGGTTGCTTAGCAACCCTGTTCCTGTCGGCACTTCTGATGACGTCAGGAGGCCTTCTTATTCCGGCGTCTCCTCTCATCGGTGCCTGTTTGTTTTTTCTCGCTTGGCTATGTGAGTACAATTCCTGTGTATTTCTGAACCTGTGCCTTATTATTCTGAACCCTGAACCCCTACCTGCCTGATTATATGTTGCTGGACTCTGCTTACCTGACTACTCTATTGGTTAACCCCTTCCTGCCTGATTACACGTTGCTGGACTTTGCTTGCCTCACTACTCTATTGGTTAACCCATACCTGCCTGATTATACGTTGCTGGACTCTGCTTACCTAACTACTCTATTGGTTAACCCCTTCCTGCCTGATTACACGTTGCTAGACTTTGCTTGCCTCACTACTCTATTGGTTAACCCATACCTGCCTGATTATACGTTGCTGGACTCTGCTTACCTAACTACTCTATTGGTTAACCCCTTCCTGAATGATTACACGTTGCTGGACTTTGCTTGCCTCACTACTCTATTGGTTAACCCATACCTGCCTGATTACACGTTGCTGGACATTGCTTACCTGACTACTCTATTGATTAACCCATACCTGCCTGATTATACGTTGCTGGACATTGCTTATCTGACTACTCTATTGGTTAATCCCTATCTGCCTGATTACACGTTGCTGAACAATGCTTGCCTGAATACTCTATTGGTTAATCCTATCTACACGAAGTTTCCTCTCCTGACCCTGTTGTGCCATCTTCCAGTCTATTACTGTGAGTATATTATACTACAGCTGTCGCAGGGTCAGATCCTGATATATACTCACTGTGCTAGGGTGTTATTAACCTCATTCTAGCATTTGGGTCTAACTCTGGACTTTACCTATCCTGACAGGTACAGGAGCAGATGGTGCAGGCCCAGGGGCAGATGGTGCATTTTGCGCCTCCCGGAGGACCTGCAACATATCTTTAAGAGTATTCAAAATCTCTCTTTGGCCATCGCAAATCTCATTCAGTACTCCTGTCAGGTACACTCTACTTTCCGCCTGTTCCCTGCAGGAGGCACGCATCTTCTCAAGGAAATCAGTCAAGATCTGCACCTCTGCTATCTCTGGGGGTATGTGCTCTTGAGGTTCTGCTACACGGTGGGCTGCTGGTGCACGGGGGGCTGTTGGTGAACGGGGGGCTGCTGGTGCATGGGGGGATGCTGGTGCATGGGGGGCTGCTGCAGGGATCTCTTATGCAGTGGGGGCTTCTTCAGAGGATGATGGTGCAGGGATGTCTTCTATGTCTCCCTGAGGTGGCGAGTCATCTGCACCACTCTCATGCTTGGGTGAAGGAGAAGCCTGTGGTTGCTGTGCTGCCTCCTCCCCAGGCTCAGACTCTGTATATTGGAAAAATAAAGAAATTCAAGATATAATTCAAGATATAATAAAACATGTAAATGTTTTTTTTTTTTTAAAGTGTATTAATGAGTCTGCCTTCATAATTCTATCAATCAATACGATTTCCGCATTTGCAAACTCTTCTTTCTGATATCTATATGGTCAATCTGAATGTCTTTTTGCGTTTGTCTTAAATCTGATTAAATGCACACCTATTCTGTAGACTAGATCCTAATGTGATGGCTTTTCTTGAAATGCAACATTCGCAAGGTAATTGTGAATTTATTTACGTAATAATGTCTAAAAAAGCGAACAGTCTACACCAGAATTTTTATTGCATAACCAACACAGTTATAATAATATACTTTTAACCTCTGTGATTATCTTGTATCTAAGCCTCTGCAAACTGCCTCTTTTTTCAGTTCTTTTGACAGACTTGCAGTCTAGCCAATCAGTGCCTGCTCTCAGATAACTTCACGTGCACGAGCACAGTGTTATCTATATGAAATATGTGAACTAACACCCTCTAGTGGTGAAAAACTGTTAAAATGCAATCTGAAAGAGGTGGGCTTCAAGGTCTAAGAAATTAGCATATGAACCTCCTAGGTTAAGCTTTCATCTAAGAATACCAAGAGAACAAAGCAAAATTGGTGATAAAAGTAAATTGGAAAATTGTTTAAAATTACATGCTCTATCTGAATCATGAAAGTTTATTTTGGCCTAGACTGTCCCTTTAAACATATCCTTAAATATTTTTTTTTTTATGTAAAGAGATTAGTAAATGAGCTTACCGGCAGATGAGAGGGTCAGGTTTCCGGTATCAACTCCTCCAATACCGACTATGGCCACCTCAGAGATTTTGGGACGCAGCATTTCCTCCCAGCGAGAATATTCAAAGATGATTTCTGGCCCGCCACCGGTACCAGCTGTATATTCCATCTCCCTTGAGAGCTTTTGTTTGAGTTCAGCTCTGCAGTCCCGGTAACAATGCTGTATTGATTTCACATCCCAGTTATAGACCCCCACGGCATCCCTGATCTCCAGCCACAGCTTCCTCTTGTCCTTAGGGGTGGCCTTCTGTGCCTGCAGCCTCCTAGTCCTCTGCATATAAGCCTCTATAAGTGCCTCCTTCTCCTCCATGGTATATCTATCCTCCCTCTGCCTGGGCTTCCCCTGCAATGTGAGCCTCTATTCCCCGGACTGTGAAGCTCCCTCTCTACGCTGCACCCCACTGGGCCCAGCCACTTGTTCATCCTCAACAATGTGGCTGGGTCCACCCACCCCTTCCTCTCCCTCTCCCTCTTCCTGTCCCGTTCCTCTCCCCCTTCCTCTCCCCCCTCCCTCTCTCCTGGCTAACCTCCTGCCTAACCTCCTCTACAAACTCATCCCTGAGCTCCTGCCTAACGAGTTCTAATAGCACCGGGCTAATCTGCTCCCTCTCCCCCTCTCCGAACATAATCAAACAAAATGTGAAGGTGCCCAAATGAAAGGGGGTCAAAATAATGAGCAAAAATAAAAAAAAGTGCTAAAAGTATGAATGGGATATAAATAAAAGAGGGTAAGGGGTATTAAACAGACAAACGTATATGTGGAAAAAGACAAAAATGAGGATATGTAAACAATAAATGTATTAAAGTAGAAAAAAGCTATGGGGTTAAAGGGAATGGGATATGGGTTTGAATGGAATGGGATATGGGGTTAAAGGGAATGGGGTATGGAATGTAGTATGAGATGGAATGAGGTATGGAGTGTATGTAGTGTTATTAATAAGTGTGTGTATGTATTGAATGTGTTTGCGTGTAAATGTGTTTATATAATGAATGTATGAACAAAACACTCGCACACTCACCCAAACAAACTCTCTCTCACTAACCAACTCTCACTAACCAACTCTCACTAACCTAGTCGCACTAACTAACTCGCACTATCTCGCTCTAACTCGCACTAACTAACTCGCACTAAATAACACTCCTAAAATCTTTTTACTCTCAAATCTCTCTAATCTCACCAAACCCTCCTGCACCTAACTCAAAAAAGCAATACAGTCAAAGAAGCTATGCTTGGAGCGTGCTTATATACCCTATGCAAATGTTTAATGATGTACCGGTTTGTAAAGTAAAAGATGTTCAGGTGTGCTTTGTTAGTAATTAGAATGCCTGCAATGTGTATAATTTTTTTTAATTTGTGCATGCTCATATTGATTTCGTATTTGTGCAATGTGTATAATGCAATGATGTTTGTGTATGAATGTGCAATTCTTTTTGTCTGTTGTTTTGTTCCGTGTTGCAAGATCTGAACGTATTTATGGATTCTTTGTTTAGTGTAAATGTTGTGCGTACATTTTTTATTCCGATTGTGAATGTAAAATGCGTATGTGCTATTTTGCGTGATTGTTGTTGGTACATTTGAGCTTTTTTTTTGTTGTGCATTATTCTATGTACGTAATATGACAGAGCATTGTGTATTTCTCGCGAGATTGAGTGTTAGCTGAAAAATCCGTGGTTATTTAATTTATCATCTCTATGGGAGAATGTTTACCGCACCCGTGATTACGCTTAAAAAATAAACGCGATAGTCGTGTTACAGCAAAACGTTACGAGGTTGTTTGGAGACTCGTACTGCCAATGCTAAAAAAAAATCTAAATGGAGATAACATCCAAGTTATTATCGCACCGCTCATAACGCAAAACTCGTAATCTAGCCGAAAGTTAGGGGGCATTAGGTTTAGGGGTTACTAGTTTCAATTAGTTTATTATGATGTGAGGGGCTTTAGGTTTAGGGGTTAATAGTTTATTTAAGTATATTTCATTGTGGGCGGGCTTTCGGTTTAGGGGTTAATAGGTTTATTATAGTATCAGCGGTGTATGGCTTAATAACTTTAGTATAGGGGAGGCGATGTGGGCTGATGGCAGATTATGGGTTAATAATATTTAAATAGTGTTTGCGATGCGGGAGGGCAGCGGTTTAGGGATTAATAGCTTTATTATAGTGGTGACAATGTCAGGGAGCGGCGGAATAATGGTTAATAAATGTTATTATTGGCGGCTATGTCGGGAGTGGTAGATTAGGGGTTAATAACTTTAATATAGTGTTTGCAATGCGGGAGGGCCTCGGTTTAAGGGTTAATAGGTAGTTTATGGGTGTTAGTGTACTTGTTAACACTTTAGTTATGAGTTTTGTGTAACAGTTTTTTTGCGTAAAACTCATAACTACTGCTCTCAGATTGCGAAACGGATCTTGTCGGTATAAGGTGTAATGCAGGTTTTTAGCCTCACCGCAAAACTCATAATGGCTGCGCTATGGAAGTCCCATGAAAAAACGTAATTTTTACGAGTGCGGGACTGACGTTGCACTACAGGCTAAAAGGCTTGTGGTACAGCTATACTGACAAGACCTGTAATGGCTGCGTTGCTGTTTTAACTCTGAAATGACCATTTTCTTAGCTTTAAAAGACGAATGCACAACTCGTAATCTGTCTGATAGAAAATAATGTACTTTTTATTATTAAATTTATATTTCTATATATATCTGCACCTGTTCATTTAAACTACATATCTATACCTATATATCTATAGTTATACAAATGCAGGTAAAGGTATATACTGTACATATATATAGAAATAAGAAATCCCAACTAACATCTGAATAACGGTGGAACTTTCCAGAATTACTCACTTCTGAGACTGTCATTAGCTCGGTGGAGCAAAGCTGTTCAGATACATATAAATATTGAAGGCTTTGTGATCTCATAATCTGGAGCACCACCGTAAAAAAATTAAGCCTTGGCCTTCTACATATTTCATCAAACCCCCCCCCATGAACATTGGGGTCAACAGGCTCATTATGCCTACCACACACAGAACTATGCATCCTAATTTCTAAACTTGAGCAACAACTGCATCGTAACTTTAATGACCTGACCTCACTCATACAGCAAGGAACCTCTGAGAACCTTTCACGAACTGCTGCGGGCGTAGACCTGGCCAACTCAATTTGTGATCAGTCAAGAGAGGTTGTAGCACTGCAGTCCCCCCAGTTAGCAGAATGTTTACATATAGGGGCTACTTGGTTAATGGAGGGGAAAGAGGAACAGGAGATGAGCATGAAAATAATTGATCCACTTGTGTCTACACACAGCCAGGAGATGATGACTGCCAATACAGTACCTCATATTAGCCGCCAATAGCTGAAAACTTTTACACCGGCTGCTAACAAGAAGGTGACCACATCTATATCCGATCATTGTAACCTGGTTTGGGTGGTTCTCTGGTGGGATGCAGCCAATCCCCTAGGGTCCTACCCACATATCTGCACAAACAGCGCTCTTGTGGCATTATGGTCTCCTAAAGCAGACGCACATGGACGTAAGCATGGTTTAGAACCTTTCATATCAGATCCACCCCAACTTTTAACATCTCACTATTATGTTACATTCTTATAATTATACTCAGCTACTCAGTGCTTGGGTATCTTTACCCGAGCTTTGAGTGTAATGCTCGGGTCTCCCCATAGAGCTATAGTTTTTTTTTGTTTGATTTTTATCTACCTCTGTCCCTCAAACATTGTGACAGCAATAAGCCAATGTAAAAAATGTGTATCAAAAAAGTTGTGTGCAAAACTTAGTGTACAAAAATTATAGGTTGATCTTCAAAAAACGTGAATTAGGAACAAAGATTGTGAAAAATGCAAAAACCAAAAAGACACAGGCCCCTAGTTATCAAGCCGTCAACCTCAAATACGCTGGAATTCTGCAGCGTATTTGTGGTGAGGCTGATTCGCCTTAGTTATCAATCCCTAGACACTGGCAAAAGTAGAATTTTGTGACGTAAGCTTCGATCCGCCGGACTCAGTCCGACACAGATCGATGCTTACGTCACTACAGATGTTCCGCACACAAGTTCGGCACAATCTGACTACTTTTGCTAGTTATCAAAAAACTAGCAGGTACGCTCAGCACTTTTTCGGCCCAGCGTACCTGGTTTTCAAACCACCGCACTGGAGGAGGCGGATCCCATAGGAATCAATGGGAGTCTGACCATAGCGAAAGTTCATGTTCGCTGCTGCCAGATATCCCATTGATTCCTATGGGAGATGTCTACACCTAACACCCTAACATGTACCCTGAGTATAAACACCCCTAATCTGTCCCCCTTACACCGCCACAACTAAATAAAGTGTTTACCCCCTAAACCGCCACTCTCGGAGCCCACCGCAAGCTATAATTAATATGTTAACCCCTAAACCACCGCTCCCGGTCCCCGCCGCAACTATAATATATGTATTAACCCCTAAACCGCCGCTCCCGGACCCCGCCGCCACCTACATTATACCTATTAACCCCTATCCTGCCCCCCCTACACTGTTGCACTATAATAAAATTATTAACCCCTATCCTGCCCCCTACACCGTCGCCACCTATAATAAAGTTATTAACCCCTATCCTGCCCCCCTACACTGTCGCCACCTATAATAAAGTTATTAAACCCTATCCTGCCCCCCTACACCGTCGCCACCTATAATAAATTTATTAACCCCTATCCTGCCCCCCCTACACCGCCGCCACTGTAATAAAATTATTAACCCCTAAACCTAAGTCTAACACTAACCCTAACATCCCTAACTTAAATATTAATTAAATAAATCTAAATAATATTTCTCTTATTAACTAAATTAATCCTATTTAAAACTAAATACTTACCTGTAAAATAAACCCTAATATAGCTACAATATAAATAATAATTATATTGTAGCTATCTTAGGATTTATTTTTATTTTACAGGCAACTTTCAATTTATTTTAACTAGGTACAATAGCTATTAAATAGTTATTAACTATTTAATAGCTACCTAGTTAAAATAAAGAAATATTAACCTGTAAAATAAAAACTAACCTAAGTTACAATTACACCTAACACTACACTATACTTTAATAAATGATTCCTATTTAAAACTAAATACTTACCTGTAAAATAAACCCTAAGATAGCTACAATATAATTAATAATTACATTGTAGCTATTTTAGGATTTATATTTATTTTACAGGTAACTTTGTATTTATTTTAGCTAGTCAGAATAGTTATTAAATAGTTATTAACTATTTAATAACTACCTAGCTAAAAGAAATACAAAATTACCTGTAAAATAAATCCTAACCTAAGTTACAATTAAACCTAACACTACACTATCATTAAATTAATTAAATAAATTACCTACAAATAACTACAATTAAATTAAATTAAATAAACTAACTAAAGTACAAAAAATAAAAAAGCTAAGTTACAAAAAAATAAAAAAGTAAGTTACAAACATTTAAAAAATATTACAACAATTTTAAGCTACTTACACCTAATTTAAGCCCCCTAATAAAATAACAAAGCCCCCCAAATAAAATATTCCCTACCCTATTCTACATTAAAATGTTACCAGCTCTATTACCTTACCAGCCCTTAAAAGGGCCTTTTGCGTGGCATGTCCCAAAGAAAACAGCTCTTTTGCCTGCAAAATAAAAATACAACCCCCCCAACATTAAAACCCACCACCTACATACCCCTAATCTAACCCAAACCCCTCTTAAATAAACCTAACACTACCCCCTGAAGATCATCCTACCTTGAGCCGTCTTCAGCCAGCCAACCACCAATGGAACCGAAGAGAAGATCCGGAGCGGCAGAATTCATCATACAAGGGGCTCTGAAGAAGTCTTCCATCCGATTGAAGTCAACATCCAGGCGACGCTGAAGAAGTCTTCCATCCGATAGAAGTCTTCATCCATGCGGCGTCTTCAATCTTCATCCATCCGGAACGGAGAGGAACCATCCTCAGACGAGCCGACGCGGAGCCATCCTCTTCTTCCCGACGACTAACGACGGATTCTATCAGCCAATGGGAATTAAAGTAGGAAAAATCTGATTGGCTGATTGAATCAGCCAATCAGATTGAAGTTCAATCCGATTGGCTGATCCAATCAGCCAATCAGATTGAGCTTGTATCCTATTAGCTGATCGGAACAGCCAATAGAATGCAAGCTCAATCTTTACCTGTAAAATAAATATAAATCCTAAAATAGATACAATGTAATTATTAATTACATTGTAGCTATCTTATGGCTAGATTTAGAGTTTTGTCGGTAACGACCCGCGTAACTAACGCTGGCTTTTTTTCCCCTGCACCTTTTAAATACCGCTGGTATTTAGAGTTCACAGAATGGCTGCGTTTTCAGTGCGTTAGGCTCCAAAAAGGGAGCGTAGAGCATAATTTACCGCCACTGCAACTCTCGTGGCCAGCTTCAAAAACATGCTCGTGCACGATTCCCCCATAGAAAACAATGGGGCATTTTGAGCTGAAAAAAAACCTAACACCTGCAAAAAAGCAGCGTTCAGCTCTTAACGCAGCCCCATTGTTTCCTATGGGGAAACAGTTTCTATGTCTGCACCTAACACCCTAACATGTACCCTGAGTCTAAACACCCCTAACCTTACACTTATTAAGCCCTAATCTGCCGCTCCAGCTATCGCTGACCCCTGCATATTATTATTAACCCCTAATCTGCCGCTCCGTACACCGCCGCAACCTACGTTATCCCTATGTACCCCTAATCTGCTGCCCATAACACCGCCGACCCCTATATTATATTTATTAACCCCTAATCTGCCCCCCACAACGTCGCCTCCACCTACCTACAATTATTAACCCCTAATCTGCCGACCGGACCTCACCGCTACTATAATAAATGTATTAACCCCTAATTCGCCTCACTCCCACCTCAATAACCCTATAATAAATAGTATTAACCCCTAATCTGCCCTCCCTAACATCGCCGACACCTAACTTCAAGTATTAACCCCTAATCAGCCGACCGGACCTCACCGCTACTCTAATAAATGTATTAACCCCTAAAGCTAAGTCTAACCCTAACACTAACACCCCCTAAGTTAAATATAATTTAAATCTAACGAAATAAATTAACTCTTATTAAATAAATTATTCCTATTTAAAGCTAAATACTTACCTGTAAAATAAACCCTAATATAGCTACAATATAAATTATAATTATATTGTAGCTATTTTAGGATTAATATTTATATTACAGACAACTTTGTAATTATTTTAACTAGGTACAATAGCTATTAAATAGTTAATAACTATTTAATGGCTACCTAGTTAAAATAATTGCAAAATTACCTGTAAAATAAATCCTAACCTAAGTTACAATTAAACCTAACACTACACTATCAATAAATTAATTAATTAAAATACCTACAATTATCTACAATTAAACCTAACACTACACTATCAATAAATTAATTACATACAATACCTACAAATAAATACAATTAAATAAACTAACTAAAGTACAAAAAATAAAAAAGAACTAAGTTACAAAAAATAAAAAAATATTTACAAACATTAGAAAAATATTACAACAATTTTAAACTACTTACACCTACTCTAAGCCCCCTAATAAAATAACAAAGCCCCCCAAAATAAAAAAAATGCCCTACCCTATTCTAAAATTAAAATAGTAAAGCTCTTTTACCTTACCAGCCCTTAAAAAGGCCCTTTGCGGGGCATGCCCCAAAGAATTCAGCTCTTTTGCCTGTAAAAAAAACCCCATATAATACCCCCCCACCTTACCACCCACCGCCCACATACCCCTAATCTAACCCAAACCTCCCTTAAATAAACCTAACACTAAGCCCCTGAAGATCTCCCTACCTTGTCTTCACCACACCGGGTCCCGATCGGTCCAGAAGAGCCTCCGAAGTGTTCATCCAAGCCCAAGCGGGGGCTGAAGTGTGACGCCCATCCTCCGGCTGAAGTCTTGATCCAAGCGGCGGCTAAAGAATTCCATCTTCGGGCAGAAGTCTTCATCCTATCCGGCAGAAGAGTCGATCAGGACCGGCAAACATCTTTATCCAAGCCGCATCTTCTATGTTCTTCCATCCGATGACGAACGGCTCCATCTTGAAGACCTCCGAAAGACTCTTCTTCCGACGACTAGACGACGAATGAAGGTTCCTTTAAGGGACGTCATCCAAGATGGCGTCCCTCAAATTCTGATTGGCTGATATGATTCTATCAGCCAATCGGAATTAAGGTAGGAAAATTCTGATTGGCTGATGGAATCAGCCAATCAGATTCAAGTTCAATCCGATTGGCTGATCCAATCAGCCAATCAGATTGAGCTTGCATTCTATTGGCTATTCCGATCAGCCAATAGAATGCGAGCTCAATCTGATTGGCTGATCCAATCAGCCAATCGGATTGAACTTAAATCTGATTGGCTGATTCCTTCAGCCAATCAGAATTTTCCTACCTTAATTCCGATTGGCTGATAGAATCCTATCAGCCAATCGGAATTCGAGGGACGCCATCTTGGATGACGTCCCTTAAAGGAGCCTTCATTAGTCGGTAGTCCATCGGGCCAGCAGGATGTTCCGCGTCGGAGGTCTGCAAGATGGATCCTGAAGAAAGAAGATTGAAGACCCCGCTTGGAAGATGACATCGCCCGGATGGAAGACTTCTTCAGTGCCGCTTGGAGGATCACTTCATCGGATGGAAGACTTCTTCAGCGCTGCTTGGAGGATCACTTCATCGGATGGAAGATTTCTTCAGCGCCCCTTGGAGGATCACTTCTGCCGCTTCGGATGTCCTCTTCAGTTCCATCGGTGGCTCGGCTGAGTGAAGATGACTCAAGGTAGGATGATCTACAGGGGGGTAGTGTTATGTTTTTTTAAGGGGGTTTGGGTTAGATTAGGGGTATGTGGGTGGTGGGTTTTAATGTTGGGGGGGTTGTATTTTTCTTTTACAGGCAAAAGGGCAGTTTTCTTTGGGGCATGCCCCACAAAAGGCCCTTTTAAGGGCTGGTAAGGTAAAATAGCTTTGAACTTTTTTAATTTAGAATAGGGTAGGGCATTTTTTTATTTTGGGGGTCTTTGTTATTTTATTAGGGGGCTTAGAGTAGGTGTAATTAGTTTAAAATTGTTGTAATATTTTTCTAATGTTTGTAAATATTTTTTTATTTTTTGTAACTTAGTTATTTTTTATTTTTTGTACTTTAGTTAGTTTATTCAATTGTATTTATTTGTAGGTATTGTATTTAATTAATTTATTGATAGTGTAATGTTAGGTTTAATTGTAGATAATTGTAGGTATTTTATTAAATTAATTTATTGATAGTGTAGTGTTAGGTTTAATTGTAACTTAGGTTAGGATTTATTTTACAGGTAATTTTGTAATTATTTTAACTAGGTAGCTATTAAATAGTTATTAACTATTTAATAGCTATTGTACCTGGTTAAAATAAAAACAAAGTTGCCTGTAAAATAAATATTAATCCTAAAATAGCTACAATATAATTATAATTTATATTGTAGCTATATTAGGGTTTATTTTACAGGTAAGTATTTAGCTTTAAATAGGAATAAGTTATTTAATAAGAGTTAATTTATTTTGTTAGATTTAAATTATATTTAACTTAGGGGGTGTTAGTGTTAAGGTTAGACTTAGCTTTAGGGGTTAATACATTTATTAGAGAAGCGGTGAGGTCCGGTCGGCAGATTAGGGGTTAATACTTGAAGTTAGGTGTCGGCGATGTTAGGGAGGGCAGATTAGGGGTTAATACTATTTATTATAGGGTTAGTGAGGCTGGAGTGAGGCGGATTAGGGGTTAATAACTTTATTATAGTAGCGGTGAGGTCCGGTCGGCAGATTAGGGGTTAATAATTGTAGGTAGGTGGCGGCGACGTTGGGAGTGGCAGATTAGGGGGTAATAAATATAATATAGGGGTCGGCGGTGTTAGGGGCAGCAGATTAGGGGTACATAGGGATAACGTAGGTGGCGGCGGTGTGCGGTCGGCAGATTAGGGGTTAAAAATTTTTAATAGAGTGGCGGCGATGTGGGGGGGCCTCGGTTTAGGGGTACATAGGTAGTTTATGGGTGTTAGTGTACTTTAGAGCACAGTAGTTAAGAGCTTTTTGAACCGGCGTTAGCCCAGAAAGCTCTTAACTCCAGACTTTTGTCTGCGGCTGGAGTTTTGTCCTTAGATTTC
The DNA here is from genome assembly GCF_027579735.1 of Bombina bombina. Taxonomy (NCBI): domain Eukaryota; kingdom Metazoa; phylum Chordata; class Amphibia; order Anura; family Bombinatoridae; genus Bombina; species Bombina bombina. The sequence continues at coordinate 694,475,714 of NC_069500.1, forward strand.
TAACGCTCACTTCAGCCATGACTCTAAATACCGGCGTTAGAAAGATCCCATTGAAAAGATAGGATACGCAAATGGCGTAGGGGGATCTGCGGAAAAGTCGCGGCTGGAAAGTGAGCGTTAGACCCTTTCCTGACTGACTCTAAATACCAGCGGGCTGTAAAAACCAGCGTTAGGAGCCTCTAACGCTGGTTTTGATGGCTAACGCCAAACTCTAAATCTAGGCGTTAGGGTTTATTTTACAGGTAAGTATTTAGTTTTAAATAGGAATAATTTATTTAAGTATAGTGTAGTGTTAGGTGTAATTGTAACTTAGGTTAGTTTTTATTTTACAGGTTAATTTCTCTTTATTTCAACTAGGTAGCTATTAAATAGTTAATAACTATTTCATAGCTATTGTACCTAGTTAAAATAAATTGAAAGTTGCCTGTAAAATAAAAATAAATCCTAAGATAGCTACAATATAATTATTATTTATATTGTAGCTATATTAGGCTTTATTTTACAGGTAAGTATTTAGTTTTAAATGGGATTAATTTAGTTAATAAGAGAAATATTATTTAGATTTATTTAATTAATATTTAAGTTAGGGGGGTGTTAGGGTTAGTGTTAGACTTAGGTTTAGGGGTTAATAATTTTATTACAGTGGCGGCGGTGTAGGGGGGGCAGGATAGGGGTTAATAAATTTATTATAGGTGGCAACGGTGTAAGGGGGGCAGATTAGGGGTTAATAAGTTTAATATAGGTTGCGGCGGGTCCGGGAGCGGCGGTTTAGGGGTTAAACTATTTATTTAGTTGCGGTGAGGTCCGGGATCCGCAGGATAGGGGTTAATAACTTTATTATAGGTGGCGGCGGTATAGGGGGGCAGGATAGGGGTTACTAGGTATAATGTAGGTGGCGGCGGTGTCCGGGAGCGGCAGTTTAGGGGTTAATACATTTATTACAGTTGCGGCGGTGTCCAGGAGTGGCAGTTTAGGGGTTAATAACTTTATTTAGTTGCGGGGGGCTCCGGGGGCGCCGGTATAGGGGGTAGAACAGTGTAGTTTAGTGTGGGTGCTTAGTGACAGCTTATCAATAAAGCTGTCAAAAAGCCGAAGAGCAGCGAGATCGGATGAGTGATAACTCTCACAGTCCGCTGCTCATTGCCCCGTACTTGGTGCACGGCTTTTTGACAGATTTTTTGATAACTTAGGCGAAAATTTTCAGGTCTGCGGCGGCGATGGTAGGCGATCTTAGGCGGGCGTATTGGGCTGAGTGATACTAAGTTTTCAATATGTTATATTTGTGAGGAACGTCAATCACACTGTACTTGTTGAGTCCCTATTATATACCCTGGTTATAACATAGTGTACACCCTCCTAACCCTTTTCCCACTGTTCTTAGTAGCAATGGGTCATATCCAACTACTTTCACTGTGATCGCTCTGTGAGAGCAATATCCCCCAGGAGAGGTGTATTACTGTAAAAGGACTGAATATCTTTCCAGCCACATATTTAATACATTTTATGAGTCCTGTCAATATGTCACAAAGGAAGATAACCAGGAGCAACAAATCTCAAAAGTTAACACCAACTGCCCAGGGAGCTATGAGTTCTTTTTTCAAACAAACAGACAAACAAAAACCTCAGAAGGATCCTGATATAGAACAACCTTCTCAAAATGAAAGCTCATGTGAGGCTGCAGATGCTGCAATGGGGTTACAACCTAAAATAAATGAAATGGGAAAAGATGATATCATTACCTATGGAGCTATGGAAGCTCTGATAGAGCAGGTTAAATGTTGCATTAAGAGTGAGTGTGCAGGCATAAAGAAAGACATTTCTGACTTATGCTACAGGGTGGACACCTTGATAGAACATGAATATGTATCATCACAGAAAATAGCAAATCTCTCCTCTAAAGCTTTTCAACAACATAATCGCATGGTAGATCTAGAGGACAAGCTGGTTGACTTATAGAATCGCTCCAGGAGGAGTAACTTGCATTTCAGAGGAATCCCTGAAACTGTTCAAGGAAATGAGATTCAGGCCTATCTACAAGCTTTCTTCACAGATCTAATAAAGAGTAATTCAGGCAATTTATTGGACATTGTCCTTGACAGAGCCCATAGATCCCTGCACCCCAAACCACCGGAGGGCGCTCCTCTTCGTGATATCATAGTCCACTTCCAAAGCTTCCAGCAAAGAGAAGCTATTTACAACTATTCAAGAAAACAACTTTCCATCACGTTCCAAGGCCATCAAATACAAGTGTTTCAAGACCTTTCAGCACAAACGCTCCAAAAAAGGAGAGACTTTTCTTTTTTGACTTCCCATCTTTGTGCCATGAAGATTCCATATAGGTGGGGGTTCCCTACCTCAATTATAGCTGTTAAAAATGGGAAAAAACTTGAATGCCTTTTTCCTCCTGATGCTGAGCAATTTTGTCAACTACTGGGAATATCACCAACAGAACCCCAAGATTCGAATTCTCAATCAACGACATCAGCTAGACATGAAGCTCCCAAACCACAAAGACGCCCCTGGACGAGTCTACCGTATTACAGAACAAAAGAAGACAAACCAGCACTACTGACTCCGTAGAGGATCCACCTTGAGATGGATCACATAACTATATGATACAGACACTAATTTTCTTCTTTTTTCAGTTTTATGCTAGTTTTGGACACGTGTGAACTGTTGGTTTAGGTACTCAGATACAACCACCCACTGACTTAATTCCCTCTATAGCTATTTATTAGTCCAGGTCATGATAGAATTATTTGCTTAATTATTCAATTGCAACCACTTCACATGTCAACCATATTATGTTACAAATTGTCTTATGATTCTTAGAGACCCCTTGGGGTGCCATCTCCCTCAAATGAATGCACCTCCGAAGTGATACATAGTACAAACTTATTCATATACTGTTACTTGTTATGTTGGAAGGTTTGGTTTATTTGAGCCAATAAGGCTAATAATCATATATATGCAAGTTATTTTCAACATAGTTTCTAAGGTTCTGTTTCAGTTAACACCCTCTCACAGCCGCCCCTTGCAGGCTGTAACTTTTTAGGCGCAATTTTTTTTTTAAGCTTCTGCTATAACTTATAACCTCCTTTATGATGGAAACTAGTATGCACTTGAGACACTAAATGTTATTGTCATACTTTCTTTGTTGTTCCTTTAACCTGATGTTTTTTTTTTCTAGGTATCATTGAGACTATAGTCAATTACCTGTGATATATTGTTATGTTAATCTAACCTGTTTTATTTAGGCCTGAAGATAGTTGTTATACCTATAAGAGTTGAGGATATAGGTTTAAACTTAATGCAGTATGGGATTTTTTTAGGACCTGACTTCCTTACTTATTGAGCCCCTGAGGTTTCCCAGAACTCCATCTAAATTCACACTGAAAGCTGTATTGTTACAAATTTACCAAATCCAACAGATATAACTATCTGGTTTCTGTCAACTGATATATTAACTGTAGACATGATCCCCATATCTCATACACCATATTTATATAGCGGCTGTTAGTCCATTGTAGCACCTCTACAGCAAGCCTTAGCATTATTTTCATTATTTCGCTTATGTTTGTCCTAGCTGTACCAAAACAGGAATGAAGGATATTATATAGCAAAAATTCCTGAGGCCTTGTGGTTTACTCTGAGCTTCAGTTTACCCTGGTTCCCAGCTCAGTATATCTCTTTTGAGTTAACCAGTTAGTAAGACTACAAACGTTGTTAAACCGATATAGATTCTGTTTGGGTCAAGAACAGAGTTCTCTTAGCATTATTTTTTGACAGTATATCTAACCCACCGAAACAAACTTATTCACATTAGACCCATTCTTGTAAATTTGTGGAGTCAGGTCTCTACTGGTCCCTTATGGTTGGAAGAAAATAATGTATGCAAAGTGATAACCTTATGCGTTAGTGCAGCTATTATATGGCCGAACTATCTCTAAGGCATTTCATCTAAAATATATAATGGTTCACCTATGTATACAAAATACTTGCTATTTTCTTACCTTTCACCCCCCTCTCATTAGGTTATACTCTTCCTTTTTAATTTTTTTAGCAACAACATGCCCAGCTCGCTCAAAGACCTCTACTACCCTCACACCAGATTCCTTTTTTCCCCCCTTTTTCCCCTTTAACGATTCCCGACATCATACCAAATTTTGATCCCTAATTTTACTCCATACACAAACTTTCTAATCTTCCCTTTTAACTTGTATCAGACTACTAATTACCTCCTTGCACTGATACTTCACCCCATTTTTTAATAATACACATACCCATAGCACCTATAATGTCTACCTGTATATATGAAGGGTCGATAAACATTGCTACTCAAAATGTGAAAGGATTTCTCTCTGCTGAAAAGCGCTCAATTGCTTTTTATGACTTTCATAAAAAGAATTTGGACATAGTAATGGTTCAGGAAACCCATTTTAAAAAAAACCATGAACCAAAACTCCCATCTAAATATTTTGACAAACACTACTTTAGCTCGGGTCCAACCAGACATAGTGGAGTATGTACCTTATTTAAACATAACACACCATTTGACTTACTACAACAGTTTAGTGACTCTGACGGTAGAATTTTGATTTTGGAAGGCCTTTATTATGGAAAACCCATTACATTAGCAAACATATATGCTCCTATCAAACCCACTGCCTGCTTCTTCCGCAAGGTTACCAACAAGCTACTAGACATAGCTAAAGGCCCCATTGTGCTGGGAGGTGACTTTAACTTCCCATCAGATCCTTCACTGGACACCTCTACGGGTCACTCATATCTCAGAAGTTCACAGATCCAAAATAATAATGCACTACTTCATTCACTTAATCTATTTGATACATGGAGAACAGTCCATACATCCACTAAAGACTACACCTTTTTTTCCCACCCGCAAAAATCATATGCAAGGCTGGATTATATATTTTGTAACCAGGCCTTCCTAACGAATCTTGTGGATTCAAAGATATCACACACTCCGTGGTCAGACCACAGCTTAGTTAAGTCCACTTTCAAGTGGTCAAATAAACCCAATCACAGACTGAATTGGAGACTTAACGAACACATACTTACAGAAACTGAAATTGTAGACCAATTAACTAAACATACAGATGAATATTTCCAGTTTAACATCTCCTCTGATACTAATGTGGTGAATAACTGGGAATCTTACAAGTGCTTCATTAGGGGCATCATTATACAATTAACCACTAAACTTAAAAAACAAAGGTCCACCCAATTTGATTCTCTGACTAGTGTTCTCCTAGCTAAAGAAAAATCCCACAAACTAGATCTGTTGTCTCCACATAGGCTGACTGAAGTAAAGGAAGCCAGAGATAATCTTAATAAATTCTTAATTGAAAATGCACATATGCGTGCTCTGACAACTAAAGCTAAATTCTTTGTGGATTCAAACAAGGCAGGGAGAATGCTGGCCAGATTTCTAAAAAAACAAAGACTCAACTCACATATACACTCTATTAAACATAGCTCTGGTACAACATATACCAAAAACGAAGATACATCCAATAGCTTTGTTAAGTACTACACCTCACTGTACAATATTAAAAACGAGAATGATCAAGAAAGAAGAGATAAGATGAAATTATACTTTGATTCCATTCAAGTCCCTTCTGTCCTGGAGGATGACCTGAATATGCTAGACGCCCCCATCTCCCTACAAGAAGTGGCAAACAAGATTAAGTCTCTCCCTAGTAACAAATCCCCTGGACCGGATGGTCTCTCTACCAAATTTTATCAGTTATTAGTAGGTAATGTCAGCCCCCACATGCACAAATTATTTCAGTCTATAGACCAAGGCCTCACATTCCCCCAGTCTCTCCTAGATGCTATGATTACAGTAATACCTAAACCAGATAAACCTATGGATATAGTAGGCAACTACAGACCAATTTCTTTAATGAATGTAGATAATAAGATTCTGGCAAACCGTCTTAATCTTATTTTACTTAAGGTCATTCATCCGGACCAGGTGGGATTCATCAGAGGTCGGGAGGCAAAAGACAACACCACCAGACTACTTCATGCACTATATACATCTAATGATCTTAAAAGCCCTCTTGTGCTCCTCTCTACAGATGCGGAGAAGGCTTTCAACAGGGTCGACTGGCATTTTATGTAGTCGGCCCTGTAGAAATTTGTTTTTTCAAACAAATTTATTTCCAGAGTAAAAGCTTTATATAATAGCCCTCGAGCTACGATTAAAGTTAACGATACAATTTCTCAGGCTTTCCCAATATCTAATGGCACACGTAAAGGGTGCCCGCTATCTCCTCTCCTATTTGCCATCACAGTAGAAATATTAGCTACTCAGATAAGAAACAATCCTAATATCAAAGGCATTTCATTCGACAAAATTCAACAGACATGCCTCCTCTTTGCGGATGATATTATTTTTACATTACAAGCACCGCTAACTTCCCTACCAGCCTTAATACAAGCATAGGAGACGTATAAACAGTTTTCCAATTATTCAATTAATATGGGAAAATCCAATATTATCCCCATTCATATAAATACAGCAGAATTAGATTTTCTTAAGCAGGAAACCCCTTCCCTATCACAAATACTCTTAGATACCTAGGGCTATATATACCAAAAAACCCTCAGGACTTGTTTTAAGACAATTACATGTCACTTCAAACTACTGTTTTCTCTTTGCTAGACTCATGGCACAAACAAGGTCATCTTTCTTGGATAGGTCGAGTTAATACGATAAAAATGATGATAGTCCCTAAATATTTATATTTATTTCAGGCTCTTCCTATATCAATACCGGGCCACTATATACGTACTCAACAAAAGATGCTAGAATCCTTCATCTGGGCATATAAAAGACCTAGAGTGTTTCGTAAAACCCTTTACCTGAGAAAAGAGGAAGGAGGCCTAAACATCCCAAACCTAACGCTATATCATAAAGCAACACATCTTGCACGCATAGTTGCATGGAATCACAACTCTCCAGTTAAACTATGGATCCAAATTGAGGCTGCAGTACTTAAACAAAGTGGTATGCAAGATATTTGCTGGCTCCCTAGAACCTACAGACCCCAGATGACTACTTCTAACGAATGTATTAAAACCACACTAGCTATTTGGGACTCGCTTTTCCAACATCCGAATACTCTCTCCTCTACAATATCGCCAATGACCCCGTTACTTAATAACACCCTCTTTTTTAACCAATACCAATTTAAATACGAAGCTTAGGAAATAATCCATAAAAATATGCCTATATTCTTACTTACAGATTTGTCTCAGGTAAGAGATAGAATTGCTCTGAGAGATTCAATGGGCTCCCCTTTCCATAGTTGGTTCTCCTATCTTCAAATTCGACAAGCAATTCTTGATGGTCCATATAGATATGACTGTTTACGCACACTCAAACCTTTTGAAAAACTATGTCTCTCTAGGGACACTCACAAATCTCACCTATCCATTACGCACAAACTCCTAAGAACTTTACCCATAACTGGATTACCTTCCTATACCTCCAAATGGGAGATTGAGCTACAGATCCAACTCCCAAACGATGATTGGTTGAGATGTTTTTGTATGACACACACCTCCTCGATTTCACTTGCTCTAGCTGAACTTAATTATAAAATTGTTTCTCATTGGTATCTTACACCTCAAAAACTAAACGCAATCTTCCCGGGAGCCAACTCTAGCTGTTGGAGGCGATGCAGAGAGATTGGTACATTCTCCCATATATGGTGGTCTTGTAATAAACTGTCAGCCTTTTGGGCTCAAGTGGAACAATGTGTCAATCTCATGCTAGGCACACAGCTTACCCTTACGGCTTCAATGATTCTACTAAACCAAATTCCTAACCTACATTGTATATATCGAAAAAACTACTACAACTGATGCTTACCTGTGCCAAGCGCATTATACCCAGGTTATGGAAACAAACATACCCACCCACATACAGCCAATGGGAGGCCGAGGTAACACATATATTGACACTAGAGAAAAGATATTATTGTTTTATGGGGAAGAAAGACTTTATACTAGATATTATCTTTCTATGGGAGCAAAGAAAATCATAAATTTATAAAAGTTGATCCCTTACCAACTTTATTATCTATACGGTGTTGGTCTACCATTCAAATCCATCTATAAATGGATGGGAAATATCCCATTCTTACTCGAGATGTTAGGTGCAGGGAGGTTCTGATACAGTATCCCTTCCTTTTTTTTTTTCTTTTTTCTTTTAGTCCCTTTTATATGTACTTCCCTAACCCTCTCATGGTCCCCTCTTCTCCCCTCTTTACCATCCAGGTTGAACTGATTAATTTAATTACATAGTGCATTCCCATGATTATATATTTCTATTGGTTTATGCTGCGTACTTGCATGTTTATGTTTCGACTGTATACAGCTTGTCTGCAATAACTATTTTAAGGGAAAAGTAATAAGAATAATATTGGTTGTTCCTTATCCCAGTTCTCCCCCTTCCCTCTCTTTCCCCCTTCCTAAAATACCCTTCCTAGACCATTCTCTTACAACTACTTTCAGTTTTTTTTTCTTGATTATTTAAATATATTTGTATTATAAAAATATGGGTTCTTCTGATTGCATGTTGATGAACACAAACTGTATTTATTCTATGTATGCAGTTTTATTTGTTGTACATTGGTGAAACGTATTAACCCATTAAAAACTATTTGAAACTAAAACACTGACAGTCATGGACAGGCCTCCACAGAGTCTAGACCTGCATATTATAGAGGCAGTACGGGATCACCTGGCCAGAGAAAGAAATAAAAGACAACCTAAATCTGAAGAAGAAATCTGGAAAGTGATGAAAAAAGGCTGGTATAATATGCCAGAGAATTAATTCAGAAAAAGTCAGGACAGTCTCCCCAAAAGAGTTCAAGATGTGCTTAGTGCCAAGGGAGGTCACATTAAATACTGACTTTTGCCTGATTAGCCATTTTGTTCTAAAAATGTTTTTTATATATTTTGTGTACATTTTACCTGTATTTTCTGTTTGTATGTTAATAAAAAGACCGAAAAATGAGAGAGAGAGAGAGAGAGAGAGAGAGAGAGAGAGAGAGAGAGATCGAGAAAGAGAGAGAGAGAGAGAAAGAGAGGGAGAAAAAGAAAGAGAGAGAGAAAGAGAGAAAGAGAGAGAGAGAAAGAGCGAGAGAAAGAGAGAGCGAGAGAGAAAGAGAGAGAGAAAAAGAGAGAGAAAGAGAGAGAAAAAGTGAGAGTTATTTTCTCTATATTTTGTGCACAGTGGGGGATTTTAAACTTACTTTATGCCTCCCCCTTATATATATATATGAAAACATGTAAAATAATTTGTATGCAATATTCATATTTAAATAGATATTCTGATAAATATATATATATCTATACCCATATATAATCACATATATATATATATAAATATATATATTTATATATATATATATATATATATATATATACTGTATATATTCCAAACACGGACTTATATTCCAAACACGGACTGCACTCGCTGAATTTAGATAAATAAATTAATATTTATTAAGTGGTAATGTTTCGGGGTACGCAGACTCCTTCCTCAGACCAAAAAATGTGTAAGTGGTAACAGTGCAACTTAAATATGCTAAGCCCCACCTATCAATTAAATTAAGAGTTGTGCCAAAATTGTGTTGCAAGTATAAGCAAAGCAGAAAAACAACAGTGCAATCCCCAAATATATAGTGCTCTGTGTGATTATATACAGAAAAATGGATGCATTCCATCCTACATATCAAAGCTTATACTAGTCATCAGTGTATATTAAAAGAGTTTACCCAAATATATCATGATATGGCAGTCAATCTGAGCCTATTATATAATACATGTTGTCATGAGATGCAGGACATATGCAGGACACAGCAATGATGGTACAACTCTATTTTATTACAGAGCATGGAAACACACATCTAGTCAGGTTGATTTCACTAACTAACTGCGACACAGACTACCGGACTTAAGCCGCGCCCCCAAACTAGTGACATCACTTCCTACTCTCATCACATCTTCCCCCTTTTCAAAGGGCGAAGCATACATTTAAATATAACAAATAACAGGGTATACAAAGAGCATACAACAACATTTTTGAACAGTATATAGCAAATTGGTTACAGAAAAATAAACAACATTAATTACATCCTGACTTGGACATCGGGGTAGACTACCCTAGTCCACAGTGACCATGGGATTATTCTGCCCATACTTCCGGTCACTGTTCTAGCTAAAGTCAGTCCCTATATCGGGCCGGGAGTTTCACCACTCTTCTGCTTGATGTAACTTTGCATGAACTGTCCTCTGATACAGAAGGAGGTGAATAGGACTCAGCTGGAGGCAAAGACATATGCCCGCTGTGATCTTGCTGAGGGGAAGGCACCTCTCTTAGAACAGGGGATCCCACCAGCGGTGGTACTGAGGCATCCAGTTCCAGACTCTCTGGTACAGGCTGAAGATGTCTTCGGTTACGGCATGTCACCATCCCTCCATCAGTAAGGACTGCATAAGACCTTGGTTCTGGAGAGCGTCCAATTACCGTAGCAGGCCTCTTCCATTTCTTCTTATCATCCATTTTAATTCTGACACTTTGCCCCGCATTTAGTTCTTGTAAGGGCCTGACAGAATGTCTCCTGTGGTAGAAGAAATGATAGCCCTTTTTGGCCACTTCATCCCTCCTAAGAACTTTGTCCTGAGGAACAGAGCCAGTCGGCTTGAAGACACCCACTGAGGGTAAAGTGGTGCGAATATGGCGTCCTAGCATCAGCTGTGCCGGGCTAAACCCGGTGGCTTGAATGGGCGTCGCCCTGTATGAGAAGAGGGCTAGGTATGGCTCAGATTGCTTTAAAATGAACTTTGTTGTTTGAACTGCCCTTTCAGCCATTCCGTTGGCCTGCGGGTAATGTGGACTTGACATGGAATGTACAAAGTCATATCCCCTGCTGAAAGCCTTGAACTCTGTAGAAGCGAACTGCATGCCATTATCACTCACCAGCTCCATCGGAATGCTCCATCGGGCGAACAAGCTCTTCAGACGAATGATAATGGCTTGACTTGTGATATCATTCAAAGGTGCAATTTCCAAATACCTGGAGTAGTAGTCTATCACAACAAGGAACTTTTTCCCGTACAGTTCACACAAATCAGCAGCTATTTTCTGCCATGGCCCCACAGGCAGCAGAGTAGAAATCAAGGGCTCCCTTCTCTGAGTAGGCCGGCGTTCCCGGCAAAAGGCACATTTAGGCAATGTCGGAGCTGATCCCAGGCCACCACACAGCTGTAGCTGCCCTTTCTCTGCACTTTGTAATGCCTAAGTGGCCATCGTGAATCCTGTTTAACATCTCCTTCCTCATGCTGATAGGGATAACGATGCGGTCTTGGAACAGCACCAACCCCTCCAGCTCTGTGAGCTGCGACCTCTCTGACTGGTAAGAACTTAAAGACATCCAGGCTGCTCTCGGGCCAGCCTTCTTTTATGTACTTTATAACCTCTTGCAGATATGTGTCCAGATATGTCTCTTTCTTTATTTCTTCCAGTTTCCTTGAAGAAATGGACTTTGAGGCCAGAACTGAATCAACATACACTTTCACATCAGATTCGGTTGAGGATTCTTCAGCAGCAGCCAGCGGGAGCCTGGATAGTGTATCTGCCACAACCAGTTGTTTCCCCAGCACATGCACTGCCTGAACATTGAACCTGAGTAGTCTCATTAAAAGTCTCTGGCATCTTAAGGGTGTTTTGTCGATATCATAAGAGTTGATTAGAGGGACTAGCAGTTTATGGTCAGTCTCCAGACTAAATTTCTCTAAACCCACTAGATAACGCTGAAAGCGCTCACAGGCCCAAACTGCAGCAAGGCACTCTTTCTTAATTTGAGCGTATTTTGACTCAGCAGCCGTCAGTGTGCGGGAACAGTAGGCGATGGGCTGTAGTTTATTTTCATTTAACTGCAGGAGAGCGGCCCCCAACCCATAACTGCTTGCATCAGCACTAACCACAGTCTTTTTAGAAGGGTCGTAGAACCCCAGCACTGGGGCAGACCCAAGCAGGGACTTGGCCTGCATAAAATATTTTTCTTGTGAAGGACCCCAGACCCAGGCAACGTCTTTCTTTAGCAACTCTGTTATAGGGTGTAGAACTGTTGATAAATCTGGAAGAAACTTGCCCACATAATTTACAAGGCCCAATATCTGTCTCAGCTCATGTACATCAGAAGGACTTTTCATCTGTTCAATAGCACAAATTTTCTCGGGGTCTGGTTTGATGCCATCCCCATTGATAATATGCCCAAAGTAACATAATTCAGTTTTCCTAAAATGACATTTTTCTTAATTTAACTTCAGCCCAGACTCTTTGATAGTCTGCAGCACCCAACTTAAACGCTGATCATGCTCCTCCACTGTAGACCCATACACTAGAATGTCGTCCATGACAACTGCCGTGCCCACGTAGTCACTCAGGAGAGAACTCATTTCCCTTTGAAAGATTTCAGGAGCAGAGGATATCCCAAAGGGGAGTCTGCAGAAGCAAAACCGACCTACCGGTGTGATAAAGGTAGTCAGCTAGCGGCACTTTGGATCTAAGGGGATCTGCCAAAAGCCGCTAGAAGCATCCAATGTAGAAAAGAACTTTGCCCCAGCCAACTTTGGAGCTATATCTTCTAATGTCGGCAGCACAAATCTCTCTCTCTTCACTGCCTCATTCAACCTTTTCAGGTCCACACAGATGCGCACCTTTCTGTTTTTCTTTTCAACAGGAACAATGGGGGCACACCAATCAGTCGCTTCAACAACCTCTTCAATAACCCCCATAGACTTCATGCGCATAAGCTCCTTCTCCACTTGAGGCATGAGCGGGAACGGAATTCTACGGGGAGTAGAAATACTGTATGGAACTGCGTCATTTTTAAGTGCTATACGGACTGGCTTGCAATTCAGTAGGCCCAATTCGCCAAACATAGCTTCGGAGATCTCATTCACTCTGGCCACGAGGCCCAAGTCACAGGCTGCTTTTCTGCACAATAAATTGCTAACACGCTGACCTTGAATCACATGCACCCACATGGTGAATTTCCTTTGCTTGTACTTACAGCTGGCAAGAAATTTCCCCACACAATCAATGCGGCCACCAGGACTATGGACATTTGTAGTAACCTTCCCCAGTTGGGGCTGTCAAGGCAGTTTCATAAATGCAGCGAGAGACATTACAGTGATATCTGCTCCTGTGTCAATCTTAAAATCAACTTTGGTTCCCATTACAGTAAAAGTAACCTTCCAATCTTCCTCTGAGCTTGGCCGTTCCACAACAGACCCCACAAAAGACACTTCCTGACCTTCCTGGTCACTGTCCACCTGCATCTCCTTAATGTATTCAGTTTTACACACCACTTCAAAATGGCCCATTCTGTTACATTTTCTGCATCTTTTATCTCTGGCCGGGCATATAACACTCTGATCATGGGCACGGTAGCACTGTGTGCATCGGCATGCTAGGCCCATCCACTTCTAGGTCTATCAATTAGTTTAGATCTACTGCTCACACTGTGCCTTTCACTAGCAGTTTTCCTGGACTGTTGCACTTCATCCACAATACTCTCAGACCTCAGATCAGCACTTTGCTTTTTCATCAGTTCACTCTGGCGGGCCATCCTAATAGCCCCATCTAATGTTAAATCAGGCTCTAACTGCAGCTTCAGTGAGACTTCAGCATCTGCAATTCCAATAACTATTCTGTCTCTGATTTGCTCTTCTTTAGCAACACCAAACTCACAGAATTCAGCTAGTTCATACAGGCTGCGCACAAACGACTCCACAGATTCTCCCACACGCTAATTACGTTTGTGAAAACAAGCTCTCTCATGAATCACATTTCTTTTGGGCACAAAGTGGGCACTGAGTTTATCCATAACTATATCAAAGTTAAATTCTTCCCCTTCTTGGAAAGTAAAAGCATTGAACACTGGCTCCACATCTTTCCCCATAGAGTATAAAAGAGAATTAACTTGTACTTCACCATTCTCCTTGTCCAGCTTGGAAGCAATCCTGAAGCGCTGAAACCGCTGACGCCATGTGGGCCAAGCTGCAGGCTGAGAGAAGTCAAAAGGCTCAGGTGGGGTAAACTTTGACATCGTCATCGATCAGGAACAGAAGCGCAGGCAAGAACTTCTGACACCATGTCATGAGATGCAGGACATATGCAGGACACAGCAATGATGGTACAACTCTATTTTATTACAGAGCTTGGAAACACACATCTAGTCAGGTTGATTTCACTATCTAACTGCGACACAGACTACCGGACCTAAGCCCCGCCCCCAAAATAGTGACATCAATTCCTGCTCTCATCACACATGTTATAACCCATTATCTGAAAAACAAATCAGAAAAATAGCAGTTTTAAATCAGTCATCGCAAAGTTATTTTATCCTGAGCCGTATATATGATTAATAATGTCAAATAAACTTTACTATGCAATGTGTGACAGAGGTTCTAGATGCAACAGTATTATCTGGCAACTCAGTTTTAAGAATATTTTCTCACATGAATGTCATAACGGCTATAGAGACATCTGTGATCAAATACACACAGCCTTAAAGATAGGCATCGTATTGTGGCATATCATTTAGTTCATCACAAGTAGTATAATAGTTTATAGCTTACTTGCCTTTAATCAAACATTTATCAGCATAAGGAAACGCCAAGCAAGTGCTAAGCAACAGACTTTGGTCCTATTGAGCGTAATGCTCGTGATCTGTGGTGTTGCGTGTGTGCCTTTATGGCCCACCCCTCCTCACATACACATGGCTAATTTGCATACTGCTGATGTATGCAGCATGTCGGTTGCGTGTTTCTAGAGGGCTGTAATCACAATGTATATCCAAGGTTGCTATGACATTACTGATTCCCCGGTTAACGTATGCAGCATATACCAACTATTATGGGGCAAGCTGCGATCATAGTGTGCATCAGATTTTCAATGTAACATCTATTCTTATGACTATATGTATAGTGTTTATGTAGTATATTATGTTCATACCTAGGCAGGCAGCGCCCGTAATATGCGTTAGGGTATGATATATAGGCAGTTACTCAGGCTAACCATGCCCCATAGGTACACCTAAGTCTTATATAGGGGACATCTGAAATGTGTAAGTAATGCAATCATGGTGAGTGGATATGTTATAGGGTTATGATCTTATATGTTCTCCGTTTAGCCAAAAGGACCATATCGGTATAATTGGTCATACATAAACACCTATACCAACCCCCATAAGTACAAAATAGATTATAGTCACATATATCAAACATTATTCAATCAGATAAGTGATAAACCAGGGCTAAGACCTAATATGTTCTCAATTTAGCCTAAGATATATATCGGTACAGTTAGTCATATATAAGTTCTATAAACCAGAGATGACTCAATCTGACAGGTGACAAAACAGTAGATTATTCAATCTGAAAACTAACAAAATCACTCATAACACATAATCATTGGATTGATCATTTACAAGTGGCAATCAGAGGTTTATAAACACATAATATGTATCAGATACCTTGAGTGCCTGGCAACACAATTTTTGGCACAACTTTTGAATTAATTGATGGGTGGGGCTTAGAATATTTAAGTTGCACTGTTACCACCTACACATTATCTGGTCTGAGGAAGGGGTCTGCGTACCCCAAAGCATTACCACTTAATAAATATTAATGTATATATCTAAATCCAGCGAGTGCAGTCCCTTTTTGGAAAATTGGAAATTCTACTGATAATTTGACTCTGCACCCTGGTTGAAGACACACTGGAACTGTAAGTGCAGATACACAAAGAGGATATATATATATATATATATATATATATATATATATATATATACAGTATATATGTATATATATATATATAAACCCAGTTCCGAAAAAGTTGGGACAGTATGGAAAATGCCAAAAAAATAAACAAAAAGAGTAATTTGAAAATGTAATTCACCTTGTACTATATTGAAAACACATACGCCTAGATTTAAGATTTAGAGTTTTGCGTTAGAAGGGGTGCATTAGCTATGCGTGTTTTTTTTCCCCCGCACCTTTTAAACAATGCTGGTATTTAGAGTTCTCAGAAGGGCTGCGTTAGGCTCCAAAAAGGGAGCGTACAGGCATATTTACCGCCACTGCAACTCTCAATACCAGCGTTGCTTACGGACGCGGCCAGCTTAAAAAACGTGCTCGTGCAAGATTCCCCCATAGGAAACAATGGGGCAGTTTGAGCTGGAAAAAAACGTAACACATGCAAAAAAGCAGCGTTCAGCTCCTAACGCAGCCCCATTGTTTCCTATGGGGAAACACTTATTAAGTCTGCACCTAACACCCTAACATGTACCCCGAGTCTGAACACCCCTAACCTTACACTTATTTACCCCTAATTTGCCGCCCCCGCTATTGCTGACCCCTGCATTTTATTTGTAACCCCTAATCTGCTGCTCCTTACACCGCCGACCCCTATATTATATTTATTAACCCTAATCTGCCGCCCCCAACGTCGCCACCACCTACCTGCAATTATTAACCCCTAATCTGCCGACCGGACCTCACCGCTACTATAATAAATGTATTAACCCCTAATCCGCCTCACTCCCGACTCAAAAACCCTATAATAAATAGTATTAACCCCTAATCTGCCCTCCCTAACATCGCCGACACCTAACTTCAAGTATTGACCCCTAATCTGCCGACCGGACCTCACCGCTACTCTAATAAATGTATTAACCCCTAAAGCTAAGTCTAACCCTAACACTAACACCCCCCTAATTTAAATATAATTTAAATCTAACGGAATAAAATAAATCTTATTAAATAAATTAATCCTATTTAAAGCTAAATATTTACCTGTAAAATAAAGCCTAATATAGCTACAATATAAATAATAATTATATTGTAGCTATTTTATTATTAATATTTATTTTACAGGCAACTTTGTATTTATTTTAACCAGGTACAATAGCTTTTAAATAGTTAATAACTATTTAATAGTTACCTAGTTAAAATAATTACAAAATTACCTGTAAAATAAATCCTAACCTAAGTTACAATAAAACCTAACACTACACTATCAATAAATTAATTAAATAAACTATCTACAATTATCTACAATTAAATAAACTAAACTAAATTACAAAAAAACAAACACTAAATTACAAAAAAAAACAAACACTAAATTACAAAAAATAAAAAAAGATTACAAGAATTTTAAACTAATTACACCTACTCTAAGCCCCCTAAAAAAATAACAAAGCCAAAATAAAAAAAATGCCCTACCCTATTCTAAAATAAAAAGTTTACAGCTCTTTTACCTTACCAGCCCTTAAAAGGGCCTTTTGCGGGGCATGCCCCAAAGAATTCTGCTCTTTTGCCTGTAAAAAAAAACATACAATACCCCTCCAACATTACAACCCACCACCCACATACCCCTAATCTAACCCAAACCCCCCTTAAATAAACCTAACACTAAGCCCCTGAAGATCTTCCTACCTTATCTTCACCACGCCGGGTATCACCGATCCATCCAGAAGAGGGTCCGAAGTCTTCATCCTATCCGGCAAGAAGAGGTCCAGAAGAGGGTCCGAAGTCTTCATCCTATCCGGCAAGAAGAGGGCATACGGACCGGTAGACATCTTCATCCAGGCTGCATCTTCTATCTTCTTCCATCCGGCGTGGAGCGGAACCATCTTGAAGCAGCCGACACGGATCCATCCTCTTCTTCCGGCGACTCCCGACGAATGAAGGTTCCTTTAAGTGACGCCATCCAAGATGGCGTCCCTCGAATTCCGATTGGCTGATAGGATTCTATCAGCCAATCGGAATTAAGGTAGGAAAAATCTGATTGGCTTATTCAATCAGCCAATCAGATTCAAGTTCAATCCGATTGGCTGATTGGATCAGCCAATCAGATTGAGCTTGCATTCTATTGGCTGATTGGAACAGCCAATAGAATGCGAGCTCAATCTGATTGACTGATTGGATCAGCCAATCCGATTGAACTTGAATCTGATTGGCTGATTGAATCAGCCAATCAGATTTTTCCTACCTTAATTCCGATTGGCTGATAGAATCCTATCAGCCAATCGGAATTCGAGGGACGCCATCTTAAATGACGTCACTTAAAGGAACCTTCATTCGTTGGGAGTCACCGGAAGAAGAGGATGGATCCGCGTCAGCTGCTTCAAGATCCGCACCGGATGGAAGAAGATAGAAGATGCCGCCTGGATGAAGATGTCTACCGGTCCAGATGCCCTCTTCTTGCCGGATAGGATTTTATTTTTTGTAATTTAGTGTTTGTTTGTTTTTTTAATTTAGTGGTTTTTTTGTAATTTAGTTTAGTTGATTTAATTGTAGATAATTGTAGATAGTTTATTTAATTAATTTATTGATAGTGTAGTGTTAGGTTTAATTGTAACTTAGGTTAGGATTTATTTTACAGGTAATTTTGTAATTATTTTAACTAGGTAACTATTAAATAGTTATTAACTATTTAATAGCTATTGTACCTGGTTAAAATAAATACAAAGTTGCCTGTAAAATAAATATTAATCCTAAAATAGCTACAATATAATTATTATTTATATTGTAGCTATATTAGGGTTTATTTTACAGGTAAGTATTTAGCTTTAAATAGGATTAATTTATTTAATAAGATTTATTTTATTTCATTAGATTTATATTATATTTAACTTAGGGGGGTGTTAGTGTTAGGGTTAGACTTAACTTTAGGGGTTAATACATTTATTAGAGTAGCGGCGAGGTCTGTTCGGCAGATTAGGGGTTAATACTTGAAGTTAGGTGTCGGCAATGTTAGTGAGGCAGATTAGGGGTTAATACTATTTATTATAGGGTTTTTGAGTCAGGAGTGTAGCGGATTAGGGGTTTATACATTTATTATTGTAGCGGTGAGGTCCAGTCGGCAGATTAGGGGTTAATAAGTGTAGGTAAGGTAGCGGCGACGTTGGGGGGGGAAGATTAGGGGGTAATAAATATAATATAGGGGTCGGCGATGTTAGGGGCAGCAGATTAGGGGTACATAGGAATAATGTAGGTTGCGGCGGTGTGCGGTCGGCAGATTAGGGGTTAAAAAAAATTAATAGAGTAGCGGCGATTTGGGGGGACCTCGGTTTAGGGGTACATAGGTAGTTTATGGGTGTTAGTGTACTTTAGAGCACAGTAGTTAAGAGCTTTATGAACCGGCGTTAGCCCAGAAAGCTCTTAACTCCTGACTTTTTTCTGCGGCTGGATTTTTGTAGTTAGAGTTCTAACGCTCACTTCAGCCAAGACTCTAAATACCGCCATTAGAAAGATCCCATTGAAAAGATAGGATACAAAATTGATGTAAGGGGATCTGCGGTATGGAAAAGTCGCGGCTGGAAAGTGAGCGTTAGACCCTTACCTACAAGACTCCAAATACCGTCTGCCGGCCAAAACCAGCATTAGGACCCCCTAACGCTGGTTTTGACGGCTAACGCAGAACTCTAAATCTAGGGGATAATTAACATATTATTTGATGTTTTTACTTTGTGAATTCAATGTATTTTTTAAAATATACACTCATTTCAAATCTGATGACTGCAACATACTCCAAAAAAGTTTGGACAGTTGACTGTTTACCACTGTATAACATAGCCTTTTCTTTTAATAACACTTATTAAACGTTTGGGCACTGAGGACAACCGTTGGTTACATTTAGCAAGTGGAATTTCCCCCATGCATCCATTATGAGAAACTGTACGGGGCCTTCATTGCCTTAATTTGTTCTTCATAATGTGCCACACATTCTCAATCGGAGACAGGTCAGGATTGCAGGCAGGCCATGTTAGCAACCACACTCTCTGCTTACGCAACCCTGCACTTGTAATCCGTGCAGAATGTGGTTTGGCGTTGTCCTCCTGGAAAATACAGGTATGTCCCTGGAAAAGACGACATCTGGATGGCAGCATATGTTGCTCCAAATTGTATACATATCCATCTGCATTAATGGGCACTGACACACCCCGATACCATGACAGATACAGAGTTTTGGACTTGATGTTGATAACAGCTTGGATGGTTCTTTTCCTCTTTGGCCCAGAGAACACAAAGGCTGTTTTTTCACAAAACTATTTGAAATATTGACTCGCTGTACCATAAAACACAATTCTACTGTGCTACTGTCAATCTCAGATGAGACTGAGCCCAGAGAAGTTGTTGGCGCTTCTGGACAGTGTTGATGTATGGCTTCTACTTTGCATAGTGAAGCCTTAACATGCATCTGTGAATGAAGCAGCGAATGGTGTTGACTGACAAAGGTTTACCAAAGTATTCCCAAGCCCATGTCAGGAATGGATATCCATTACAGACTTATGGCGGTTTTTGAGACATATTCTATGTCCCTTTAAGACATATCCTATTGTTAAAACCTGTCCCTTTAAGACTACCTCTACTGAAAACCGGAACACCTATTTAAGGAGGGACTCAAGCAATATACAATTGCTTGATTATTGCAAGTGTGTGGTATCAGCATCACTGAAACTTTCAGATACCATTCTCCTAAATCCTGGATAAAACCTCTAAAGTACTAAAATAGTTTTTGTTTGATTTAACTCCGATTCAACTCTTAACTCCAAAAACAATCTTTCTACAGCTTTCAACATAAGCTTAATCTGACCGCTTGTGTGTAAAGGTATAATCAAGAAGTTTCTCATTAGCTAACCTGAGATCCCGGCTTTCTCTGACGTCATCACTTACAGCGTGTGCAGACGGAACACCCGAAAAGCTGTCTGAACAAACACAGCTCACAAGCAGGGATAATAAGCATACACCGGAGACGTTTATAGCTACAACACTACCAGATCAATTCAAGGAAACCGCAAGTATCAATTACTCTTTATTTGTCAAGAACTAAATAACAATTGTTGCATTCCCTATAAACTGACTTTATTAACACCGGAACTAACATAGGACTGATAACCTCATTTGTTTATAAAACAGTGTCAACCAGGCTCTATTGTTCTTTTGTTACCACGTCTCCATATAAATCTTACAGTTGAACAGTACTATTATTTTTAAGGATTCATAAATTCTCAAAGAAATATTACATATTGAAATTAAGAACAATCATATTTGTTTCATCACTTTACGCAAAACAGATTCTAACAAAGACTCAAAACTAATTACTATTTTCTGTGAGTACAACCTGTCCAAGTATATACCAACTTATTACTTGTGACTCCCATCTCACACCAACTTTTATTATTTACAGTTGATATTCCTAAGAGGTATCAATTCTCATTGCTCATTGAGAATTGCATAAATAGGAATACCTACACTCATACAATTTTCCTAAAAAAGGGATTTAGGGATATTGCAGAATAATCAAGCCTACTACTATTATGGATCCTGCACAAATGTCCAATGAAATTGGCTCCCTTAACCAAAAAGTTTAATTACTTGCACAAGGTCTAATAATGAAATTAAATTTGAATCTCCCTACTGTTCACTAACCTGTTATCCATATATACAGATCCACCATGCTGAAAATGCCTTACCATCAGAATATTCAGAATTCTCTGACGTGTTCGATTTAAAAGAGGCAGAGAATTTACCCCCTCACCGTCCATATGACTGCCCAATAGACACGAAACCTGGTGCAGTCATCCCATTTGGTAGGATATTCCCCTTATCACAAAAAGAGTTACAGTTCTTGAGAGAATACCTAGATGACAACCTACGAAAAGGTTTTATTTCTCCCAGTACCTCATCAGCAGCAGCTGGCATCTTTTTTGTTACAAACAAAGATGGCACCAGACGTCCTATTATTGACTACAGAGCTCTCAATTCTATAACTGTTAAGAACAGATATCCCCTTCCTCTCATCCCAGAACTTCTAGAAAGGTTAAGTGAAGCTAAAATATTCACCAAATTAGACCTAAAAGGTGCATATAACCTTATCAGGATGAAGAGCGGGAATGAATGGAAAACGGCTTTTAGGACCCGTTATGGGTTATTCCAATATAATGTCATGCCTTTCGGCCTCACAAATGCTCCAGCCACATTCCAATATTTTATAAATGATATATTTAAAGATCTCTTGGATGTGTGCGTAGTCATATATTTGGACGACATTTTAATTTACTCTCGTAACCTAAGTGAACACGTAAAACACGTTAGGTGGGTCTTAGCTAGATTGAGGGAACACCAACTATACGCTAAGATGGAGAAGTGTTGCTTCCATGTAAAGACTATAAAATTCCTAGGTTATATTATCTCACCTACCGGTATAACTATGGATCCAGAGAAGGTATCTGCCATAATCAACTGGACAATACCCACTTCTGTAAAGTCTTTACAACGATTTCTGGGGTTTGCAAACTTTTACAGACGATTTATAAAAAACTCCACAATTGTCAAACCATTAACAAGACTAACAGGTAACCAAAGATTTTCATGGAACAAAGAAGCTCAAAATGCTTTTCAACTTTTAAAAAGAAAGTTCTCAACAGCCCCAATATTACAGCTTCCACATCCAGACTACCAATATACAGTAGAGGTTGATGCATCCAATACTGGAATTGGAGCTGTTCTCTCCCAACAAAGCTTGAATAATCCAAATCTACATCCTGTCGCCTATTATTCAAGAACACTCACTAATGCTGAACAAAACTATTCTGTGGGAGACAAAGAACTGTTAGCAATAAAATGTGCTCTGGAACCTTGGAGACATTTACTTGAGGGCACTTCTAAACCATTCTACATCTTCACCGACCATAAAAACCTTCAATATCTTAGGAATAATAAAACACTTTCATCAAGACAGGTCAGATGGGCACTATTCCTTGACCGTTTTGATTTTCTTATTACATATCGACCCGGATCAAAGAATATAAAGGCTGATGCCCTATCCAGATCACTTGTACCAATCACTGAAGATTCTGAGAAAAAATATCTCATTCCTCCCCACAAAATTGTAGCTTCTACAACTACTCTACTCACAGATATATTATCAGCTTTAAAAGCCGACACAGAAATTCCTTCATATTGTGAACAAGACAAAAAATCTGGATTATACTTATATAAAGGTAAAACCTACATACCAGCATCCCTACGCCAGGAACTCCTACAACATCACCACGACACACCCCTCTCCGGACATCCTGGCATTACAAAAACCGTAGAACTCCTTCAAAGAACTTTCTGGTGGCCACATCTCAAACAAGATGTAGCAGAATTTGTGACGAAATGTAACACTTGCGCAAGAAACAAAAAAGACCACCATAAACCATTTGGGCTTATGTGTCCATTACCAATCCCTGATATACCATGGAGTATGATAGCCATGGACTTCATCGTTGATTTACCACCCTCTAACCAGTTTACAACCATTCTAGTGGTGGTAGATCATCTGACGAAATTAGCTCATTTTATACCATTAAAATCTCTACCTACTGCCATCAACACTGCTAAGATATTCATTTCACAAATTGTGAAACTTCATGGATTACCCAATTCCATTGTGTCAGACCGGGGCACCCAATTCACCTCCAGATTCTGGAAAGAATTGTGTAGAATTCTTCAAATTTCATCAAGATTTACTACTGCATTCCACCCCCAATCCAATGGGTTGACTGAACGTACAAACCAAACTCTGGAACAGTATCTTCGATGTTATATCTCCCATCTCCAAGAAGATTGGGTGGAATGGTTACCACTTGCGGAATTCGCTTATAATAACTCTATGAATTCCTCCACAAGAATCTCACCTTTCTATGCCACCTACGGATACCATCCCAAGTCTCTTCCAGGTAGGGACCTTGTATCCATCAACCCCACTGTATTGGATTACACCCAAAACATTAAGTCCTCACTTACTCTTTTAAGAAATCATCTAGAAGAAGCCAAAACCACATAAAAGAAATACTACGATATCAAAAGGTGTACTCCTCCTACATTCAAGGTAGGAGATCGTGTTCTACTTTCCACAAAAAACCTTAAACTCACAGTACCTTGTAAAAAACTAGCAAATCAATTCATCGGTCCCTATACAATCATAAAGGTCATCAATCCTAATGCTGTTACATTGAAACTTCCTAATACAATGAGGATACATCCGTCCTTCCATGTGTCCTTATTGAAACCCTATCTTGGTAGAGACGATGGACAAGTCAGAAATGCAAATCTTCCTGATATGACAGAACCAGATCAATCGGATTACGAAATAGAAGAAATCCTTGACTCCCGTGTACGGTGGAGAAGAGTTGAATATTTGGTACACTGGAAAGGCTATGGTCCGGAGGAAGATTCATGGGTTCCTTACTCTGATGTTCACGCTCCACGTCTTCTTTCTGAATTTCATGCTAAATACCCTAATAAACCTGCGATTGCGGAACGGTGAAGGGCATCCTGAGAGGGGGGATCTGTCATATTCTATGTCCCTTGAAGACATATCCTATTGTTAAAACCTGTCCCTTTAAGACTACCTCTACTGAAAACCGGAACACCTATTTAAGGAGGGACTCAAGCAATATACAATTGCTTGATTATTGCAAGTGTGTGGTATCAGCGTCACTGAAACTTTCAGATACCATTCTCCTAAATCCTGGATAAAACCTCTAAAGTACTAAAATAGTTTTTGTTTGATTTAACTCCGATTCAACTCTTAACTCCAAAAACAATCTTTCTACAGCTTTCAACATAAGCTTAATCTGACCGCTTGTGTGTAAAGGTATAATCAAGAAGTTTCTCATTAGCTAACCTGAGATCCCGGCTTTCTCTGACGTCATCACTTACAGCGTGTGCAGACGGAACACCCGACAAGCTGTCTGAACAAACACAGCTCACAAGCAGGGATAATAAGTATACACCGGAGACGTTTATAGCTACAACACTACCAGATCAATTCAAGGAAACCGCAAGTATCAATTACTCTTTATTTGTCAAGAACTAAATAACAATTGTTGCATTCCCTATAAACTGACTTTATTAACACCGGAACTAACATAGGACTGATAACCTCATTTGTTTATAAAACAGTGTCAACCAGGCTCTATTTCTTTTGTTACCACGGTCTCCATATAAATCTTACAGTTGAACAGTACTATTATTTTTAAGGATTCATAAATTCTCAAAGATATATTACATATTGAAATTAAGAACAATCATATTTGTTTCATCACTTTACGCAAAACAGATTCTAACAAAGACTCAAAACTAATTACTATTTTCTGTGAGTACAACCTGTCCAAGTATATACCAACTTATTACTTGTGACTCCCATCTCACACCAACTTTTATTATTTACAGTTGATATTCCTAAGAGGTATCAATTCTCATTGCTCATTGAGAATTGCATAAATAGGAATACCTACACTCATACAATTTTCCTAAAAAAGGGATTTAGGGATATTGCAGAATATCACACACATTCAGAAGTAGTTTTCCTCCTTGCCCTTTAAGCACAGAGATTTGACCAGATTCCTTATATTGTAAACTGTAGAAGGTGAAATGCTCAAAATCCTACCGATTTTTCTTTTGGGAATGTTGTTCTCAAAAGGTATTATTCTATGACGCATCTGTTGGCAGGTTGGCGAGCCTCGACCCACTCTTGCTCTTGAAGGAGTAGGCCTTTTTTGCAGGCTCCATATATACTATGATTACACAATTGCCTCACCTGTTTCACTTCACCTTTTATTTAAACTTGTCGCATCGCTATTATTCCTCAGTTGCCCCTGTCCCAATGTTTTGGGAATGTGCTGCAGTCATCATATTTGAAATGAGTGTATAGTTTCAAAAATACATTAAATTCACAAAGTAAAACATCAAATAATGTGTTAATTCTGTGTTTTCAATATAGTATAGGGTGAACTGAATTTTCAAATGACTCTTTTTTTGTTAGTTTTTTGCATTTTCCTAACTGTCCTAACATTTTCGAAATAAGGGTTGTGTCTGTGTGTGTTTTTTTTTATATATATATATATATGTGTGTGTGTGTGTGTGTTTATATATATATATATATATATATATATATATATATATATATATATATATAAATATATATGTGTGTGTGTGTGTATGATTGGGTTCCGGCACTGCTAGCACCAGCACAGCTTTAATCTGTAGGAGTGCCAAGATCCAGTAGCTGTTAAAACAAGATATGTCCTGCAGGCAAAGCTTCTAAATGTCCTCCTCACTGGAGTAGGTAGAAAAAATCTGGAAAATAAAATCGGTGGGGAAGAAGCACCACACAAAGGACTGACCAAAACGTAGATTATAATGTAAAACAATAACATTTAATTTGTATTTATTTTTTTGTCTTGAGCTATATACTTTTGTCTGAGAATTCTTAAAAGTATTGGAGATTCCACTCATTTTATACATACATGTACAGTATATTTACACAAGTACCAGCATTGATGCTTATTTATCTGTTTATTTATAATAGTTTTGTTTCTAAAGTGAAGTTATTAATGTGAAAGTAAGAGCTGTACATTTGCCTCAGGAGTTTGGAATGTATTTTTCTTTTTTGTGTATAGATGAGCAAATACTTATGCAATACATATATTTGAAACATCTAAATTATACTAGTTTAGTTTACTTTAAGTACTCAAAACTTGCAATTTGATAAATAAAGCCCATACTGAAATACATGTATGAACTTCTTAACGTTTTTCAGCTAAAGTTATAGTTTTGTTTTGTTTGCCTTGTTCAAATACTTTTTTTAAATAAGATTTAAATCTTTAACTAGAATGGTTAAGATGTGACATTTTTTAAAAATCTGTTTCAATAAAATTTTAAATATAACCTAGATAAGGTCACCATGTGCTCTTTAATGGATTGTATAAAAGTCATCCAGATAGCATTTAGCAGCTTTGCGTGCAGATTTAAATGAAAACACTGGTTTAATTACAGCTTATGTTGACTTTTAAATTAAAATCTACAAGCCTGCATAACACGGTTATAATTGCAAGATTATTATTAAGTCTATTTTATCAAACATGCTTTATTAACTTTTAATTTCATAGTTCATTAGACAATGAATACTATTTTGAACAAAATACGAGCAAATCAAATACACAGGCCTTTCAAAATTGTAATGTAATTAGAAAAAAATGCTACTTCTATACACACCTTGCTTTACAATTACAGGTCTGTATATTTTCATTAACTCTGAAGTCTGAGATTACTCAGCTACCAAAGGATTAGAAAACATGAAAAATCTCTTTAAGAATGATTTTTCAATTCAACACATTTTATTACTGTTGTTAAACATATCTAGGAAAATACCATCATTTCCAGATTCACAAAATGAATACCATTTAATAAATAACATAAAACAACTTTTTTTTTTTAAGCAATTCATACAATATACCCTTGCTTATTGTTATTATTATTATTTATTTATTAATGTATTTATTTATTTATATTTATATATTATTATTATCATGTATTTGTAAATACTATTGTTTACAAATGAAGCTGTAAAACGCAAGTGTTATGACGACTGCACAAAATCCATAGCGCTTCCATTCTGCTTTCATTCTTCAGATCAAATTACAGGTATTTTTTTTTTTAAAGTTTTTTTTGCAACTTGTGATAATTTTGTGATGAGTATATATTGAGCTAAAATTGACAAAGCAGCTTGTGCTAGCGCAAAAAAGAAGTGACAAAATAAATTCTGAAACTGCTAATGTTAACCCCTAAATGCTTAAAACCTCATTAACCAATATTAAAGCATTACTTTCTGTTATAATTTTTAAGCTAAACAACTAACATATTAAAGTTAATAAACATTAATTAAAACCTACTGACCTATATTTTCTCCAAAACGAAGTTTCATAACGTTCTAAAAGTTATATCTTTTATTCACCGATGATGTCACGTTATCCTGCCCACTATTTTCAGCACTGCATGCTCAAAATACTTAAACCAATAACTTTGTGTTTAAAGCGCCATTTTGAAACCTAGGTATTGTAAACGGATTGGTACAGAGCAAAGGATACCCACGGAGTGGGTTTGGAAAACAATTAAATTTGCAGACAAGATTTCTGATATATGGTAGAGATATGTTAATGAAATTCTATTGATAAAAAGCGTATTTGGGGTAGTTAGTTAGTAACAGGCATAGAAAATATTTACTTACAGTGTCCCTTTAACCTCTGAAATCGACAGACCCCAATACAAATAACAAAACAAAAGACTTTTAACCCTCTGACAGACCACCATCCAATGAAAAAAAAAAAACTGGTGGCTTTAGGGAAATGTTGAAGAAAAAAAGCTGTGGGCATAGTTTGGAGTCGATTTTTAGCTACTAAAAAACGATGATTATTTAAAAGTTTCATGTACTTCTTACAAGCTTATAGATGTGAACCCATTGCAAGATGCTTGTCTAGGATGTGACAATAAGTAATAAATAATTAGTATTGTGTCTAGATTGTCCCTTTAAGGTAAACTTGGCTAGCACACTAAATTACTTGCCTCATTATGTATGGGAGTGGTACTCCAGCCTTGTGCACAAAACAAGCCATTTATTAAAAATGTTCAGCCAATGACCTTTAAAGCCAAATCAATATGTACTGGCTTTGCAACAACTGGGACAAAGTGGCACACTGTAAGCAATTAGTATAACTCGAATTGCAATCTAGTGCTATGATTTCACATCTAACCAGACTAAACTGTGTTCTAAAACAACTATTTTTATTGATATTTATAGAGACAGGAGTTATTCTTTTTACATCTGAGTTATTTAAGAATAGGACTTTTTTTTTTTTTTAAACCATCTTTTATTGGATAAAAGTGCTTAGTACAACATTGAAAATAGGGGCTATGTGCCCAACATACATGTTCAATACAGGTCACGCTTCAATATGCATGTATATTACATTGTAAGATGGCAATTTCTAAACTTTAAAATAATCCAACATTTAGAACAACATAAACAACAATTCTGGTCATTTGCAAAGTGTAGGAACATTTCTATTGGTGACTAAATTGGTAACTGAGATTGGGGGGTAGTGGCTTTGAGGGCCTTGTCCCACAAGAATCTCATGTCGTGGAAAAACTCTAATTTATTTATTTTCATATAGCCATACTCCTCTAGAACCAACATTTCCTCAACCTTTACTAACCACATCTGCCCTGTCAGTGAGGTAGACATTTTCCATTGTGCAGCTATTAGTGATTTTGCACTATTTATTCCTATTTGCAACAGCTGTCTCCGGAGTTTACAAGGTAGTTTTGGGTGTTGGTTAAATAATACTAAATGGGGTGTTAAAGTAAGGTCTGGGATCAATCCTTTTTTGAAGTGATCTTCTATGAAATGCCATAGTTGAGTCAGTGAGCCACAGCCCCTCCACATGTGTAAGTAACTACCTTTTAGTCTACACCCTCTCCAGCATCTGTCGGAGGAGGAAGGGTAAATTGAGCGTAACCTCGCTGGGGTTAAGTACCATCTAGTTAGAACTTTGAAATTGAGTTTGAGTATTTTGGGTGCAGTTGAGGTTTTTTTAGTGTGTTGAAATATCCTACCCCAAGCTCTACCATCCAATGTCTCATTCAATTCTCTGTGCCATTTATCAGTGTATGTAGGGAGTCCAGACTCCATATGAGATTGTAATAATGTTCGCATCTTTGAAAGAGAGTGTGGTATGTGCGTATTGGCATAGCAAATCTTTTCAAAGGGGGTCAGTTGTCTTAGGTAATCAGCTTTATGTGGAGATGTGTTGATGAAATGTTCGAGTTGCATGTATTTTAACCATGGGTGGTAGATGCCGTTAGCTACCTCTTTAATAGCCTCTCTGTTTAGCAATTTGCCCTCTTGTAGGAATTCCTTTAGGGGAGTCGTGTGCCCCCACTCCACTGCTCTTTGGTAATTTCTATCTAATCCTCCTGTAAATTCCGCGTTTAATGGGATCGGGAAGAGTGGGGATCTAGGGCCAGAGATAAAATTGTGCTTCTGCACTAACAAGTCCCATTCTTTAAAAAAGTGGTTGTGTATTGGTAATGTCGAGCATTGTGGGGGCCTTAGTGTTTTGGGTACCCAGCAAAGGGCCCCTACCGACGGGACTTTCAATATATGGGAGTCAATCGCAGTCCAGGCTTTATGGCCTGATGGCACGTGCCAATCTAGAACCCTTTGTAATGTTATTGCGTCTAAATACATTTTTATCTCAGGGAGGCCAAGTCCTTCTAGTGTCGTAGGCCTGTGCATTGTCGCTTTGTTTACACGGGGTTTGCATGTGCCCCATACAAATCTGTTAATGTGTTTTTGAATCTGAATAAGGAACCATTTAGGTATAGCTATTGGTAAGGCTTGGAGAACGTATAGAATTCTAGGCAGTGTTGTCATCTTAATACATTGTACTCTACCCCACCAAGATATGGGTTTACCTGACCATCTATTCAAGTCTGTCTGTAGAATTTGTAGTAGAGGTTCGTAATTTTTTTTTAAAAGGATTTTCTGAGATGGTGAAAGGTATATACCTAAATATTTAAGAGCATCTTATTGGAGCTTTAGAGGGCATACTTCTGATAATCTCATGAATGTGTCTTGTCTAAGGGAGATGTTTAGTAGTTCTGATTTAGTGGTGTTGACCTCAAAGTTGGAGCAATTCCCAAAATTGTCTAATTCTCTCATGATCGCTGCTAGGGATTGAGGTGGGTCTGTTATTGTAAAGAGGACATCATCGGCATAGAGCGCAATTTTAAAGCTATGGGGGCCAACTTCTACACCTTTTATTAAGTGGTTTTCGCAGTACCTCCATTGTTAGAACAAACAATAAGGGTGACAAGGGTCAGCCCTGTCTGGTTCCATTCCCTATCGTAAATGAGTTAGATAATGTGCCATTAGCTTTTACTTTTGCTGTTGGGTGTGCGTAAAGGCTAAATATTCTGTTAAGCATGTAGGGACCTATTCCTATCTCTATCAATGTTTCTCTGAGAAATTGCCAATCAAGCCGATCAAAGGCCTTCTCGGCATCTGTTGCCAAGAAGACTGTCGGGATTTTGTGGTGTTTTACATAAGAAATAAGGGTCAGGGCTCTAATCGTGTTATCCCTTGCTTCCCTATTAGGGATGAAACCTACTTGGTCCATGTGAATAATGTCTACAAGTAATTTGTTTAGTCTTTTTGCCAAAATTTTTCCTAGGATTTTTAAATCTACATTTAAGAGAGATATGGGTCTAAAATTTTTGAGGTCAGTAGGGATTTCATCCGGTTTCAAGATTACAGAAATATGTGCTTGTTGCATTGTAGTGGGTAAAGAGGTGCCTCCGTCTATAGTCTGGAATAAGGTAAGGAGGTGTGGAGCTAGTGAGGACCTAAACATTTTATAGTACATGTTAGTAAACCCGTCTGGGCCCGGGCTCTTCCCTGAGGGTAGGTCTTTTATGACGGAAAGAACTTCTGATAATGTGATAGGGGTCTCGAATTCTTCTTTTAATGACGTCTGGATTTTGGGTAAATTTGCTTCTTTTATATAATTTTTAATATCGTGTAACCTATTTGGGGATTGGCTAGTCCGAATGTTATATAGTTCTTTGTAGTATGTACTGAAGTGGTCTGCAATCTCTTTGCTGTCTACCAGCGTATGACCTAGGGGTGTTATCAATTTGTGAATGTGGCATTTCACTTTCTGTTCATTAAGAAGTCTGGCGAGTTTTGGCCCTGCTTTATTACTTTCATAGAAGTAGATTTTTTTAATTGCCAGAGCTTTTCTCTGTGCTTCCTTAGTAAGTATCTTATTAATGCCCTGTCGTATTTTAGTTATCTGTGATAGTAGAGTTGTGTCAGTGGGGGTATTTTTGTGTTTTAATTCAAGTTCTTTCAGTCGGGATGATAGTGTCTGTATAGCGGAGTTATAATGTTTCCTCATAATGGCCGTTTGTTTCAGACATTCCCCTCTGATATACGCCTTATGTACTTCCCAGATGAAGCCTGGTTGAGTCTCGTTATTATTGTTAAATAAAAAGTTTTCTGAGATTGCCTTTTGTAACACTACCTGAACCGGGGGGTACTGGAGGAGTGAATTATCCATTCTCCATATAAAGGGAGTTATAGGTGCATCCGGCCACTCCAGGTCCATAAGAACCGCAGAGTGGTCAGACCAAGCTGTAGCATTAATCTCTGTATCCTTTAAAAGGGATAGATGATTCCTGTCCAGGAAAATGTAATCAATACATGTATAAGAGGACCATGGATGTGAATAGAAAGTAAAATTCTTTTGTGTAGGGTGCTGTATCCTCCACACATCAACCAACCCCAGGGATTCCATCAATGTAAAGGCAGCGTTTGGAGCTCTTGATTTTGTCTGTGTGCGTTTTGAGGAAGAGTCAAGCACTGGATCTAATGTGGTATTGAAGTCTCCCCCCATAATCAGCAGGCCCTTTTTGTGTTCTAAAATGAGTGTGAGCAGTGTGTGCAAAAATTTTCGTCTACGACTCAAAGGGGTGTACACATTGACCAAAGTGACAGGTCTGTTGAACAGGAGACCCACTAGGATTAAAATCCTACCCTCACCGTCTACCACTCTATCTTGCATTTGAAAGTGTAGATGCTTATGAAATAAGGTGCTAACCCCTTGTTTTTTAGTGCTGTAGGCGTTATGGAAGCAAATTGGAAAATCTTTTGATGTTAGAGTGGGTTCTTTTCCAGCAACAAAGTGAGTCTCCTGGAGGAACACAATCGAGTGAGGGAATTTTGCTAGATGTTTAAGGGCCACTGAACGCTTTGTTGGGGAATTAAGTCCTTTGGTATTTTGTATCAATATGTGTATCTTAGGAGTCAACATGTAGCCGGTTCGTAGGGGCTATATGTTTATGTAAGGATTGGCTTACCTGCCGGAGACAGCTGTGCGGAAATTTGGAGGTTCTTCCAGAGGACTGTCCTGAGTATGAAGCCTCTATTAAGAAAATGTATTCTAAACAAGAGAGGGAGATTGTTCCTCTATTTGGAGATCTAAAAGCAATAAACATATTAGCAACTTTGACCAGAACGACATTCACAAAACAACATAAACTCAAACAGGACAAACAAAATCAAACATTACAAATACTCATTACTGAAATTAACTAGTAATCTTTCAGGTTTCAATACAGACTACTAATAGTCCACGAGTGGATGGGGGGGGGGTTAGACTGATGGTTTTGTCTCTCCACTCTTCAATGAGGCAATAATGGTTACAGTCAGGTGAATTATGCTAACTATCACACTCAACTGGGTTTACAATTCTAAAGCTAGTTATCTTCTGCTAATTGCCTAATCTGGGAGGCCATCAAAAAAGTTCCAGCAAATTTAATGAGAGAAACATCAAGTATCCTCTGCAGGATGTGAAGCAGGAGCAGAATCCGGTATCTCAGTGTTTCTTCTTTTGTGCGGCACTGTAGACCAGTTCTTTCTCTGGGATTTAGATGCTGTTTGCCCTATTTGGGTCTCGCTCTTTTTAGTGTCTGAGAGTTTAGGCAAGGAAGACAGTGCTATATTAAGTTGCTTGCAGAACTGCTCTATGTCTTCTGGTCCTCTGTAGATATAGGTCTTATCTTCTTTCATGACCTTTATAGCAAAGGGGAATCCCCATCTATACGTTATTCCCAAGTCCTGGAGGTGCAGGGTCAAGTATCTGGCCTCTTTACGTTTGGCCAGGGTGATTGGACTAAGGTCTGGGAATACCTGTATGGTATCTTCTCCAAAGTGTAAGGGAGATTTCTTCCTAGCTGCCTGTAGTAACTTCTCTTTGTCCATGTATTTGTGGCAACAAAGGATCACATCATGAGGGGGCAGGTGATCAGGGGTTTTCGGTCTCAAAGCCCTATGGGCTCTGTCTAGAGTTATGGGGTCTTTTTCAGGATCTAGAAGATACTTAAATAGATTTTGAAGATATGAGGAGAGTTGTTGCGGTAGTATTGTTTCCAGGATGCCTCGAATCCGTAGATTCTGGCGGCGGCCTCTATTGTCCAGGTCCTCCATTTGCATTTATAAGTTTTCTATAGCCTCATGTTGGTGCTGGAACGCTTGTGTGGTATTGTCAGATGATTTTTTTGTCTCCTCCATTTGTTCTTCTAACTCCAGGACTCTATCTCCCAGCTCCCTAATATCTCTTTTAACTTCCGCCAGTCCATCCTTGATGGCCCTGCTAACCTGATGCATTATGGCAGCAAGGTTTGCCTTAGTGGATAAAGCCTGTAAATCAGCACGTGTTATAGGTGTTAAATCCTCTTGGACAGAATTATTAGATTGTGAAGAGTTATCCTGTAGGTCTGGAATCAGTAATGTAGAATCCCCTCTAGCGGGAGAGTCCTGACTTTTGAAATAAGAATTTAATTTGCCTCCTGACAGTGCCCCCCTTTAGTGGATTTATCTGTTTTATTTTTATTTTTAGAAGCCATTGTATGTGTCTCGATGGGCCTGCAGTGTCAGTGTTGGTCCTGCACCATGAAGGACCCTTGCAATATAGTAAGTTATTTGATATTTGAGGATTAACCCACTGTAGATCAGAGATAGGACTTGTAAAGATGTGTTCGCATCAGGTTTATGGACTTTACCAATAGGCCAGTTCTTATGCAGTTCTTATAAAGTTGCTCTGTCTTAAACAGTATAGAGTGACCTGTATGTGTTGTTGCACAGATTAGCGCTAATAAATATTTTTTTTGTCTTGAGGCCTATTGCATCGCCAATAGCTACCTGTACTCCCGGGTAAAATTGGTCCGGTATTTCCTTCTGTGATCGGGGTCTTCCGAGGAGATACAGATAATGATTGTCAGCTTTCCGGCACTATCCGTAGTTCCGTAGGTGCAGCCTGTGTGTACAGATCGCCCGGTATGTCTAAAGTGCACTGTGGAATTTCTGGTGCGTCACAGGCTGCTTTGTCTCTCTTAAATATTCCTCAATCTGTAACGACGGTCGTGCAGAAAACAAGCGTGCTCAAAAGTTTGACCTCAGTATATAAAGGGCTTTAGCAGAGTCTTAATACATAATTATGCCCAGTTGGTGGTAAAATTAGACGTTATAAATCCCTCATCAGAGTCGATAGCTCCGGAGCTTTCTCACTGTGCAACCATTAGCTTCACTGGTTGGCTCCGCCCCCCAGAATAGGACTTTTTAATGCTAAAAACAAATAATTAAAAAAATAGTATTATGACATTTAGGTGCATATCCATAACATTATATTATGAGTTATTAAAAATATAAAAAAAATACTACTTAAAGACTAAGGTCATTAAAAGTTAGCAAAAATAAACAAATAAATAAATATAAAAAGCATATAAATATAAAAAGCATATATTATCACGATGGGGATTTTCTACAGTACCGCATTCATTCTATACTACTTGCACGCTTAAAGGCCTGCTTGGGCTGTGACATCATTAATTGAGGGGATAAAAACCTGGTTATTCAATTAAAACAGACTAATTAATGCAAATGATCAAAACCATTAATTTGTTGGAAGAACACTAAAACCAAATGCATATTGACACTTCTACCATAGACGTGTGCTGCCTTGGGCTGCAATGCATGTTACCATATGCACACCCTGAAACATGGGTAAATCAGAACACTGCTACTGAAACTAAAACACTGAGCAAACGGCATGTTGGAGACTACTAAACTTAAAAGGAGGAAAATATGATTAGGCAAATTTAAAAAACTAAAAGCTAAGAATATAATTTGAAATAATTGGCGACCAAAATTTAAACAGAATGAAAAAGATTTCCTGAACCTTTTTAGTTTCCAACATTTCACAACAGATTTATATTTCTTCTGAGGACCCATCACATCCCTTTCATGTGGGTTCTCTGTCCCCCTCCCATCCAACAAATATTGGAAAAAATGTACATGGCGAAGAGGAGTGTTCAGCAGGTAAGAACCATCTTTAAAAATGTCCATTGTGAAATTATGTACAATTAATTTGACTAAAAAAAAATGATTAACTTGTATTTCAGACGGCCTCAATTGCGCAGTTGATTTGCAACACAGCTCCACGCAGCTTCATGTGCAGAGCCTTTAGAGTACAAGAGGACTTCAGGGAGGCTTAATTTACACCTGCAAATAACCCTAAAGGAAGGTAAAGCCACAGCAAAGACTGTGGCATCGTACTGTAGTGGGTTAAACCGGGTGTTCACTTCATTTTGCTCCGGTTTGGGCATTAAACGATTTGAAAATTGTGTGCAATCATTTCAAGGCATTAGGATCATGTGGTGAAAATTTCTTTAAGATCGGATGATGGCGTCCCTGGCAACAGAAAGGGGGTGTGAGCCGTCCGTGGCGTACTGTGACGTCAGTGCGGGAGCACGTCTTGAATAGAGGTGGAGCTCGGGAGAGCAGCAGCGGCGAAATCAAATGCTGCAGTGGCAGGCTCTAACCGATGCTGACACCGAGTGTGTCAAAATACCTCAGGAGTGGCTGCTATTCTGCAGGGCAGCTGTGAAGAGGCGGGCGGCAGAGTGGCTGGCGGATATCTGCAGTGGCCGGCCAACACAGGCTTCGTAGCTTCTGTAGTTTTACAGTGGCGGAAGAGTCTCCTGTAGAGGAGAAGAAGGAGGTAAACGCCATCAAAGTTCTCCTTCTCGACCTGAACCCCCAGAGTGGCTGTCAAGAAGGCACATGTAAGTAAATCATTGTTATTTCTTTATGATTTAAAAATAACACACACAGTGCCCAGCCGAAACAATAGAAGCACAAGGGAAGAAGAAGAGGAGTGTAAAACTAAAAAATCTTACACCTCTTTGAATATGAACTGAGAACTAAACTTGGTTATATGGCCACCAGATATCCCTCTTACCCTCTTTGGGCCAGCGGTGGTTATTAATAAAGAGAGGGGTATTCCAAGCATTCTAAGTCAAGAAGGGACAGGCAGCCTAAGGAGTTAATTTCTGTATATCCAGTGCAAAAAAAAAAAAAAGGAGCTTACATATGTAAGTAGTAAAAGCTGGGGAACAGCTTTTAATTAAGACTTTGGATATATTAAAACTAAAACAAGAAAGAGGAAAACAACAAGATATTTACAGCAAACATTTTAAATTAATGGAGAAATATTTAAAAGCACAGAAAATGTCTCCCAAGATTAAACCTAGTGTGCTTAGCACATCCATTGAAGAAGGCCCAGTAGGGGGCAGGGTGGAGGAGTGTAATGAAGCAAATCTTATAGCCTCCCAGGTATGCGCTTTAATCCTACCTAAGATTGAAGAAATAAACATGAGACTGATTACCATAGCTGAAGAGCTGAAAGCTCAAAGTGTAAGAATGACAGCTATAGAACAAAGGCTGTCAGATTGTGAAGATATACAGAACACTTGGGAACCTAAGTTGGAGTCTGTAATCAAAACCCACACACTGCTTGCCAACAGGCTGGAAGAAGCAGAGAATAGGAGCAGGCGTAATAATTTGAGGGTGATTGGCCTGTCAGAAGATGTTAAGCAGGATGACTTACTACAATTTGCTGAGGAAATACTTCCCCAAATCCTGAATGTGGAAGGGAAGAAAGATCTGTTCACTGTAGAAAGAGCTCACAGACTGGGCAGAGAAAAAGATGGAGTCTCTCTCAAGGAAAATAGATCACGCCCAGTCATTATTAAATATTTGAATTACAGAGCCAAGTTGGAGATATTAAGAGCATACA
The DNA here is from genome assembly GCF_027579735.1 of Bombina bombina. Lineage (NCBI taxonomy): Eukaryota > Metazoa > Chordata > Amphibia > Anura > Bombinatoridae > Bombina > Bombina bombina. Next base: position 694,513,366 of record NC_069500.1, read on the forward strand.
GAAGAAGCCAGCAATTGGTCTTTAAAGATTCTAAGATTCTGCTTTTTCAGGACTTTTCCTTTGAAACGTCTACTAAAAGGAGACTCTTTTCAAAAATTTGTACTGAGTTAGTGAAAGAGGGAAGATTTTTTTCACTGCTGTACCCTGCAAAGCTGAAAATTAAGTCAGGAACAGATTTTTTTGTTTTTGAGTCCCCAGAACAAGCACGCACCTTTTTGGATAAAGAAAAAGAAGTGTAAATTTTTGTAGGATGCTCCTCATCCTGTATAGGGAAAAGGGCAATTTAATGTGAAAGTTAATAACTTTTAGCAGAAAGGAGAGGGAGGAGGGAAGGAGTGAGGGGAGTAAACTGTTTTTTTTTTTTTTTTTTTTTTACAAAGTGGAATGGCTATTAGAAGCTGCTGTTTAAAAATTTTTAGTTGTTTTTGTTTAAGATGTCTAAAACATGGTGAAAATAGTATGCACTGGAATTATTTAAAGTGAATGGTAAACGGGATCATTGTTTTGTCACAAACTAACATATGATAAGTTTTTTAGTTGTTTTTTTTTCTCTCTCTCACTATTAATGTTTTTTCCCACTAGATGGGAAGATATTTAGATGTGGTTGTTTAAAATATAACAAGGTGGAATGGCTATTAGAAGCTGCTGCTTAAATGTTTTTTTAGAGGTTTCTGTTTAAGATGTTTAAAACATGGTGAAAACATTATGCACTGGAACTATTTAAAGTGAATGGTAAATGGGATTATTGTTTTATCATAAACTAATATACGATAAGTTTTTTTAGTTATTTTGTTTAAGGTTTTTCCCTTTTTTTTTTCTTTTTTTTTTTTTTCTCTACTGAAATTGATTGTTAACAGGGTGAAATCAATGTTTAAGAAAATTTCTAAGGAAAATGGTGAAAATTTTAAAGTATTAAGGACTTGAAATGTTCAATAGTAAATAGTAAACTTGGTTATTACTAGGTCACAAATCGCTACAAGAGAAGCTTTTTAGAACTCCTTTTTTTTCTTTTTTTTTTTTTTTTCTTTTTTTTTTCTCTATCACTGTTAACGTTTTCTCCCACTAGATGGGAAGATACTCAGATGAGGTTGTTTAAAATATAACAAGGTGGAATGACTATTAGAAGCTGCTGTTTAAAATGGGCTAATGTTTTTTAGATGTTTCTGTTTAAGATGTTTAAAACATGGTGAAAATATTATGCACTGGAAATACTTAAAGTGAATGGTAAATGTGATTATTGATTTGTCACAAACTAAAATAGGATAAGCTTTTTAGTTACATTTTTTTCTCTTTCTTCTGTTCTTCTTGTCATCTCTATCCCTTTTCTCTTTTTATGGTAAATAGGAGCTCCTTTCATGTTCTATAGGAAAAAGACTGTGTGTAATTATTGTTGTGAAAATGATTTATTGATGGCCAGACTGACTATGTCTGGGAATTTTAGGCTTGAATTCTGTATTAAACAACTAGGGAGTGCTGGGGGAAAGGGGGAATTGTCCCTTTGTCTCCCCCCTCACCCCCTTTTTTTTTTTTTTTCTTTTCTTTTTTCTTTTTTTCTTTTTTTTCTTTTTCTCCTTCCTCTTTTCTTCCTCTCGTCCTCTTTCACCTCCTCTCCCCTTTCGATGTCCTTGAACCTTTGCCATTTTAATAGTTAAACTTATATCATGGAATGTTGGGGGAATTCATCCCCCTGTTAAAAGAAAGGCCATAATAAACTACCTAGGCAGAAGGTGCCCTGATATAGTTTGTCTACAAGAGACCCATCTGTCGGAGATTGAACATCTTAAATTAAAAGTGAAATGGGTAGGAGAAGTTGTTTCAGCATCATACTTTAGAGCTGCAAGAGGAGTTGCAGTTTTATTTAATAAACACCTAGATTTTACATTAAAAAAAATAATAAATGATAAAGAGGGTAGATTTCAATTCCTTATAATAACATTAAATGGTAAAGATATGCTATTGGGTAATATTTATGGTCCCAACAACCAAGATAGTAAATTCTGGAGGAAAATAAATAAAATACTGGGGAAGCAACCAGAAATTGATATTATCATAGCTGGGGATTTTAATGCTACCCCTAATGGATTGTTAGATAGGAAAAGCATTACAGCTCACAATAAAGGAACCAAAACAAGACGGGCACAGTTGAAATATGAGACAAATATATTCTCTACATTATGTTCCCAATTTGAATTGGTTGATATTTGGAGATTGCTCTATCCAAACTGTTTGGAATATACATGTACCTCCAAGACACACAATTCCCTTTCTAGACTGGATATTTTTTTAATATCCGATAAACTGACACATAGAGTAAAGGAAGCTAAAATTTTAGACTTCTCATTGTCAGATCATGCCCCAATTCTTTTAAAAATAGAAGAACATACTAAAAGTAATTACAATACCTTTTTCTTCCCCAAATTTTTATATAATTCAGCGAAATTTAAATCATATTTAGTTGACTGTTGGGAAGAGTATTATCGGAATAATGAGGAATATATAGATAACAGCAATATCTTTTGGGAAGCAGCAAAGGTCACCTTAAAAGACGATATTAAGCATTTTGTGAAATGTTTTAAGAAAGAACAACAGAAAGTTGATAAAGATTTAGCTTGTAAATTATCTATAGCATATTCAAACTATAGAAAGAAACCAAATAGAATAAATAAAGATAAATATTTTGCTTGTAAAACAGAGAGGGAATTATTTCTTTTGGATTCAGCACAAGTAGATATTTATAAAGGTATAACTCAATTCAGGAGGTACGGCAACAAAGTGGGCAATTATTTGTCAAGATTATTTAAAAATAATTCAGCGAAATTTAAATCATATTTAGTTGACTGTTGGGAAGAGTATTATCGGAATAATGAGGAATATATAGATAACAGCAATACCTTTTTCTTCCCCAAATTTTTATATAATTCAGCGAAATTTAAATCATATTTAGTTGACTGTTGGGAAGAGTATTATCGGAATAATGAGGAATATATAGATAACAGCAATATCTTTTGGGAAGCAGCAAAGGTCACCTTAAAAGACGATATTAAGCATTTTGTGAAATGTTTTAAGAAAGAACAACAGAAAGTTGATAAAGATTTAGCTTGTAAATTATCTATAGCATATTCAAACTATAGAAAGAAACCAAATAGAATAAATAAAGATAAATATTTTGCTTGTAAAACAGAGAGGGAATTATTTCTTTTGGATTCAGCACAAGTAGATATTTATAAAGGTATAACTCAATTCAGGAGGTACGGCAACAAAGTGGGCAATTATTTGTCAAGATTATTTAAAAAAACCAATAGAAAGAAGCCAATTAAAATCTTAAGAGATGGAAATAGGATTGTTAATAGAGTTGAGGAAATATTGGATCTATTCCAACAATATTATAGTAATTTATATAACTCTCAATCCCCTGATAGATCCGAGATAGGGGAATTCTTTAAGGATTTGAATCTGCCACACATTACGGAAGCAGAGTTGGATTGTTTGAATGGACCTATCTCAGACCAAGAGATAAGTAACACAATCAAAATAATGTCTAAGGGAAAGGCTCCTGGACCGGACGGTCTACCTATAGAATTTTATGATATCCTTAAGGAAAAAATCATACCTATATTAAACTCCCTCTACAATAACTATTTTTGTCATAATGTTAAAATCACAGAGCAGTTTAAGGCTGCAAATATAATACTATTACCAAAAGAAGGGAAAGACCCAGAGGAGGTTACCTCATATAGGCCAATTTCATTATTGGGAGTGGACTATAAGATCTTAATGAAGATAATAGCAGAGAGATTAAAGGATATACTTCCAAATTTAATTCATAGGGATCAAGTGGGGTTTGTTAAGGGGAGAACCTCTGAAAGGAATATTAGAAGAATTCAACATGTTATCTGTGAATATGCTGAGAAGGATGCTGGAGGGGGACCGGCCGCGCTGCCGGAGGCCTTTCTCCTGTCATTAGATGCGGAGAAGGCCTTCGACAGGGTTGAGTGGTCCTTTCTCCAGCAGACACTGTTTAATTTTGGCCTTAGAGGCAATTTTTTAAATCTAATATCTAATGTATGTTCTGATGCCAGGGCCACTATTTTAGTAAACAGCAATATTTCTGTTCCTTTCTCCCTTTCTAGAGGAACAAGACAGGGGTGTCCAATGTCCCCACTGCTTTTTGACTTGGTACTTGAACCCCTGGCAATGAAGCTCAGGAGGAAAGTATTAGGCTGTAGACTAGATGAGGAGATATTTCAGCTATCTATCTTTGCGGATGACCTCTTACTATGTGTATCAGATCCAATCTCCCAAACTAATGAAGTTATCTCTCAGCTAGAGGTGTACGGTAAGGTATCAGGATACAAAATAAACTTCTCTAAGTCTAGTATTCTATGGCTTAAAAAAATCAAAAACAAATATGGTTTACCCATTTGTAGAAACGGATAAACTAAAGTATTTAGGTATATATCTCTCCTCTTCCCCTCAAAATTGGTATAGGGACAACATAGTGTATGCTTTAAATCAATGTACAGAGAAATTTAAAAATTGGGTAAACCTCCCACTCTCCCTTTCAGGGAGAGTGGCAGTGTATAAAATGTTTATACTCCCAAAGATACTTTACACCTTGCGCATGTTCCCTTTATTAATTAAACAAGATGACCTGAATAATTTCATGAAAGCCCTTCGACATTTTATCTGGCGAGGTAGGAGATCCAGAATTAAGATGGATAAACTATACTTACCCTTTCTCAGTGGGGGCTGAGCTTTACCTAATCTGCTGCTTTATAACTATGCCACTCTGTTGTGGTTCCCACTGGATTGGACTTTCCAATCTAATATCTATACGAATTGTTCATTAGATAGAAGACTTTGCAAATCACTGGCACTAGAATTTGTCTTATATGCATCTAATAAAGAAAGAGGAAGGGAAATATGTCAACATATTATGTTGAAAGACACTCTGGCTGCTTGGACTGCAGCTATGAAAATAATATCAATAAAAAAGAAAGTATATGCTAGATGGGTACCACTGGTGGGGAACTCACAATTTATCCTGGGCCTAAATTACTCAGTATTTCAGCGCTGGGGAAACTGTGGTGTAACCAATTTAGGACATCTTTGTAATTGGAAGACTAAACAAATATTTAAATTTGAGGAAATTCAAAGGCTTTATCAAATTCCTGGTAAGGACAGATTCTATTTTATACAAGCAAAGCATTACTTAAGGTCATTTCTTTACCAGGACTCTGACCTATTTTTTCAGTCTCACCCTCTACTGGACAATCCAAAAATTAAGCAGAGGCCACTCTCAGTTATCTACGAAACACTTCTAAATGGGTTTAAGTCAAGACAATTAGAAGATCTCTATAATAAATGGGAAAACAGCATACCTATCTGCAGAGAAGATAAAATTATACAAATCAGTTTGGGGACAATACATAAACTGGAGAACTCAATGGCAGGAAGGGAATCACATTTTAGACTTATGCACCAAGATTACTTAACCCCGAATAGAGTTTGTAAGTGGAATAAAGAGGTGGAGAATAAGTGTATTAAATGCTCAAGAACTAATCCGGACTTACTCCACTTGGTATATGAATGCCCTAAACAATTTCAATTGTGGTCGAAAGTGGGCTTTTGGCTTTCTAGTATATTAAAATTAGATATAAAACTATCATCAGTAAATGTTTTTTTCCTTACACACTCTCCTTTATGGGGGGGGAAATAATAGATTCATACATAAAGTCATAATAAAAACAAGATCATTGATCTTTTCTTGCTGGATTAATAAAAAATCTCCAAATGTTAGTCATATTAAGAAGGCAATGCTAAAAGAAGGCATTCTTGAAGCATATGACTATAAAAAGTTTTGCCCTTTCAAAGTAGATAAATTCTTTAATATCTGGGGTCCATTTATTAAGGCTATGGGTAATGATTATATGAATCATATTAATCGGATTATCAGGATTCCCCAACTATCTGGAGAGGAGGGGAGAGGGATGTGAGGGGAGATGAGAGGAATTGAGAGGAGATTGAGAGAGAAAGAAAAAATTCCCCCTTTTTTTTTTTTTTTTTTTTTCCCTTTCTCCCTCCAAGCACTTCCATAGATATAGTGACAAACAATTTATTTAAGAACAATCCCCTTGGTCAATGCTAGGACTAAGGATAAATGTATCTACTTAGGAAGGATTGATTGTGTGGGTTAAATGCTTCCTTATTATAATGGACTTTGCCTTCCTTGTTTTTTCGCTTATATATGTGATGTAAAGTAACTATGTATCCAACTTTGTATTGTTGTTATAAGAAAATAATAAAATATTTAAAAAAAAAAACAAAACAAAAAAAACTTGTATTTCAGACACTCTGTATTATGGCAATATTTTCAGGATTCATTTGTGCCAGAAATGCCAGATTTCACTATACTAATATCTGATTCCTAAGGTAACTTGGTATTTAATTAATTATTTGCAATGTAAAATTTCAAACATTAACAAATAAAAATATAAATATATTCATTTTTATATGTGAATGTGGATTTATGGTAATTAATACTTTATTTAAAAAAAAATATATTTACATAGATGAAAACATACACAAGCAGAAAAAATTAACAAAGGATGAAGATATGCAAGATATGAACAATTAACAACTATGGGCGCGATCAAATATACGGCGCCCATAATTTCACCTCGTACATCGGGGTATTACATATACCCCGCCGGCAGTTCCTAAAGTGCCCTAAGTCGGATAAACTAGCAATGTCCAGAAATGAATGTAAATACAAATTTCTGGAGTCTCCAGTGACTTACGGCACTTTAGAAACTGCCGGCGCCTAAGAAAAGTACAGAAAATAACCAATGTCCCGTAAAAGTCTAACATGCCTCCCAAAAATAAGACCGACACGTAAAACCCCTATATCCGCAATCCCCCCTCTCACTACTAATAATAAATGTATTAACCCCTAGACCGACAACTCCCCACAACGCAATATGCCTATTTAAACTATTAACCCCTAATCTGCCACACAAACATCTCCGCCACTATAAGAAATTTATTAACCCCTAAACCTAAGTCTAACCCTAACCCTAATACCCCCATAACTTAACTATTATTTAAATAAATCTAAATACATTTACTATTATTAACTAAATTAATCCTATTTAAAACTAAATACTTACCTATAAAATAAAGCCTAAGATAGCTACAATATAATTAATAATTACATTGTAGCTATTTTAGGATTTATTTTTATTTTACAGGCAACTTTGTATTTATTTTAACTAGGTACAATAGTTATTAAATAGTTAATAACTATTTAATAACTTCCTAGCTAAAATAAGTACAAATTTACCTGTAAAATAAACCCTAACCTAAGTTACAATTACACCTAACACTACACTATCATTAGATAAATTAAATTAATTAACTACAATTACCTAACATTAAATACAATAAAATAAACTAAACTAAAGTACAAAAAAAACCAAACACTAAATTACAGAAAATAAAAAATGTACTAGAATTTTAAACTAATTACACCTAATCTAAGCCCCCTAATAAAATAAAAAAGCCCCCCAGCCAAAAGAATGCAAGGTCAATCATATTGGCTGATTGGAGCAGCCTATCGGATTGAACTTCAATCCGATTGGCTGATTGCATCAGCCAATAGGATTTTTCCTACCTTAATTCCGATTGGCTGATAGAATTCTATCAGTCAATCGGAATTCAAGGGACGCCATCTTGGATGACGTCATTTAAAGGAACCTTCATTCGTTGGTTAGTCATCGGTCAGGAAGGATGCTCCACGCCGGATGTCTTCAAGATGGAGCCGCTCCTCGTCGGATGGAAGAAGATAGAAGATGCCGCTTGGATGAAGACTTCTGCCCGGCTGGAGAACCTCTTCTGCCCAGATCGGATGAAGACTTCTGCATGGCTGGAGGACCTCTTCTGCCCGGATCGGATGAAGACTTCTGCCCAAATGGGTGAAGATGGCTCAAGGTAGGGTGGTCTTCAAGGGGTTAGTGTTAGGTTTTTTTAAGGGGGGATTGGGTGGGTTTTAGAGTAAGGTTGGGTGTGTGGGTGGTGGGTTTTAATGTTGGGGGGTTGTATTTCATTTTTTACAGGTAAAAGAGCTGATTACTTTGGGGCAATGCCCTGCAAAAATCCCTTTTAAGGGCTATTTGTAATTTAGTATAGGGTAGGGAATTTTATTATTTTGGGGGGCTTTTTTATTTTATTAGGGGGCTTAGATTAGGTGTAATTAGTTTAAACTTCTTGTAATTTTTTTATTTTCTGTAATTTAGTATGGTTTTTATTTGTACTATAGTTTATTTTATTGTATTGTATTCAATTGTAGGTAATTTTAGTTAATTTATTTTATTTAATGATAGTGTAGTGTTTAATTGTAACTTAGGTTAGGATTTATTTTACAGGTAAATTTGTAGTTATTTTAACTAAGTAGCTATTAAACAGTTATTAACTATTTAATAGCTATTGTACCTAGTTAAAATAAATACAAACTTGCCTGTAAAATAAAAATAAATCCTAAAATAGCTACAATGTAATTATTAATTATTTTATAGGTAATAATTAATTATTAATTATTTTATAGGTAAGTATTTAGTTTTAAATAGGAATAATTTAGGCCTAGATTTAGAGTTCGGCGGTAGCCGTCAAAACCAGCGTTAGAGGCTCCTAACGCTGGTTTTGGCCGCCCGCTGGTATTTGGAGTCAGTGATTAAAGGGTCTAACGCTCACTTTTCAGCCGCGACTTTTCCATACCGCAGATCCCCCTACGCCATTTGCGTAGCCTATCTTTTCAATGGGATCTTTCTAACGCTGGTATTTAGAGTCGTTTCTGCAGTGAGCGTTAGAGCTCTAACGACAAGATTCCAGCCGCCTGAAAATAGCAGGAGTTAAGAGCTTTCTGGCTAACGCCGGTTCATAAAGCTCTTAACTACTGTACCCTAAAGTACACTAACACCCATAAACTACCTATGTACCCCTAAACCGAGGTCCCCCCACATCGCCGCCACTCGATTAAAATTTTTAACCCCTAATCTGCCGACCGCCACCTACGTTATACTTATGTACCCCTAATCTGCTGCCCCTAACCCCGCCGACCCCTATATTATATTTATTAACCCCTAACTTGCCCCCCACAACGTCGCCGCCAGCTACTTAAAATAATTAACCCCTAATCTTCCGACCGCAAATCGCCGCCACCTACGTTATCCCTATGTACCCCTAATCTGCTGCCCCTAACATCGCCGACCCCTATGTTATATTTATTAACCCCTAATCTGCCCCCCACAACGTCGCCGACACCTGCCTACACTTATTAACCCCTAATCTGCCGAGCGGACCTGAGCGCTACTATAATAAATGTATTAACCCCTAATCCGCCTCACTAACCCTATCATAAATAGTATTAACCCCTAATCTGCCCTCCCTAACATCGCCGACACCTAACTTCAATTATTAACCCCTAATCTGACGACCGGAGCTCACCGCTATTCTAATAAATGGATTAACCCCTAAAGCTAAGTCTAACCCTAACACTAACACCCCCCTAACTTAAATATAATTTACATCTAACGAAATAAATTAACTCTTATTAAATAACTTATTCCTATTTAAAGCTAAATACTTACCTGTAAAATAAACCCTAATATAGCTACAATATAAATTATAATTATATTGTAGCTATTTTAGGATTAATATTTATTTTACAGGCAACTTTGTAATTATTTTAACCAGGTACAATAGCTATTAAATAGTTAAGAACTATTTAATAGTTACCTAGTTAAAATAATAACAAATTTACCTGTAAAATAAATCCTAACCTAAGTTATAATTAAACCTAACACTACCCTATCAATAAAATAATTAAATAAACTACCTACAATTACCTACAATTAACCTAACACTACACTATCAATAAATTAAATAAACACAATTGCTACAAATACATACAATTAAATAAACTATCTAAAGTACAAAAAATAAAAAAGAACTAAGTTACAGAAAATAAAAAAATATTTACAAACATAAGAAAAATATTACAACAATTTTAAACTAATTACACCTACTCTAAGCCCCCTAATAAAATAACAAAGACCCCCAAAATAAAAAATTCCCTACCCTATTCTAAAATACAAAAATTACAAGCTCTTTTACCTTACCAGCCCTGAACAGGGCCCTTTGCGGGGCATGCCCCAAGAATTTCAGCTCTTTTGCCTGTAAAAAAAAACATACAATACCCCCCCCCCAACATTACAACCCACCACCCACATACCCCTAATCTAACCCAAACCCCCCTTAAATAAACCTAACACTAAGCCCCTGAAGATCTTCCTACCTTGTCTTCACCTCACCAGGTATCACCGATCCGTCCTGGCTCCAAGATCTTCATCCAACCCAAGCGGGGGTTGGCGATCCATAATCCGGTGCTCCAAAGTCTTCCTCCTATCCGGCAAGAAGAGGACATCCGGACCGGCAAACATCTTCTCCAAGCGGCATCTTCTATGTTCTTCCATCCGATGACGACCGGCTCCATCTTGAAGACCTCCAGCGCGGATCCATCCTCTTCTTCCGACGACTAGACGATGAATGACGGTTCCTTTAAGGGACGTCATCCAAGATGGCGTCCCTCGAATTCCGATTGGCTGATAGGATTCTATCAGCCAATCGGAATTAAGGTAGGAATTTTCTGATTGGCTGATGGAATCAGCCAATCAGAATCAAGTTCAATCCGATTGGCTGATCCAATCAGCCAATCAGATTGAGCTCGCATTCTATTGGCTGTTCCGATCAGCCAATAGAATGCGAGCTCAATCTGATTGGCTGATGGGATCGGCCAATCGGATTGAACTTGATTCTGATTGGCTGATTCCATCAGCCAATCAGAAAATTCCTACCTTAATTCCGATTGGCTGATAGAATCCTATCAGCCAATCGGAATTCGAGGGACGCCATCTTGGATGACGTCCCTTAAAGGAAACGTCATTCGTCGTCTAGTCGTCGGAAGAAGAGGATGGATCCGCGCTGGAGGTCTTCAAGATGGAGCCGGTCGTCATCGGATGGAAGAACATAGAAGATGCCGCTTGGAGAAGATGTTTGCCGGTCCGGATGTCCTCTTCTTGCCGGATAGGAGGAAGACTTTGGAGCACCGGATTATGGATCGCCAACCCCCGCTTGGGTTGGATGAAGATCTTGGAGCCAGGACGGATCGGTGATACCTGGTGAGGTGAAGACAAGGTAGGAAGATCTTCAGGGGCTTAGTGTTAGGTTTATTTAAGGGGGGTTTGGGTTAGATTAGGGGTATGTGGGTGGTGGGTTGTAATGTTGGGGGGGGGGTATTGTATGTTTTTTTTTACAGGCAAAAGAGCTGAAATTCTTGGGGCATGCCCCGCAAAGGGCCCTGTTCAGGGCTGGTAAGGTAAAAGAGCTTGTAATTTTTGTATTTTAGAATAGGGTAGGGAATTTTTTATTTTGGGGGTCTTTGTTATTTTATTAGGGGGCTTAGAGTAGGTGTAATTAGTTTAAAATTGTTGTAATATTTTTCTTATGTTTGTAAATATTTTTTTATTTTCTGTAACTTAGTTCTTTTTTATTTTTTGTACTTTAGATAGTTTATTTAATTGTATTTATTTGTAGCAATTGTGTTTATTTAATTTATTGATAGTGTAGTGTTAGGTTAATTGTAGGTAATTGTAGGTAGTTTATTTAATTAATTTATTGATAGGGTAGTGTTAGGTTTAATTATAACTTAGGTTAGGATTTATTTTACAGGTCAATTTGTAATTATTTTAACTAGGTAACTATTAAATAGTTCTTAACTATTTAATAGCTATTGTACCTGGTTAAAATAATTACAAAGTTGCCTGTAAAATAAATATTAATCCTAAAATAGCTATAATATAATTATAATTTATATTGTAGCTATATTAGGATTTATTTTACAGGTAAGTATTTAGCTTTAAATAGGAATAAGTTATTTAATAAGAGTTAATTTATTTCGTTAGATGTAAATTATATTTAAGTTAGGGGGGTGTTAGTGTTAGGGTTAGACTTAGCTTTAGGGGTTAATACATTTATTAGAATAGCGGTGAGCTCCGGTCGGCAGATTAGGGGTTAATAATTGAAGTTAGGTGTCGGCGATGTTAGGGAGGGCAGATTAGGGGTTAATACTATTTATGATAGGGTTAGTGAGGCGGATTAGGGGTTAATACATTTATTATAGTAGCGCTCAGGTCCGCTCGGCAGATTAGGGGTTAATAAGTGTAGGTAGGTGTCGGCGACGTTGTGGGGGGCAGATTAGGGGTTAATAAATATAACATAGGGGTCGGCGATGTTAGGGCAGCAGATTAGGGGTACATAGGGATAACGTAGGTGGCGGCGGTTTACGGAGCGGCAGATTAGGGGTTAAAAGTGTAATGCAGGGGTCAGCGATAGCGGGGGCGGCAGATTAGGGGTTAATAAGTGTAAGGTTAGGGGTGTTTAGACTCGGGGTACATGTTAGAGTGTTAGGTGCAGACGTAGGAAGTGTTTCCCCATTGGAAACAATGGGGCTGCGTTAGGAGCTGAACGCTGCTTTTTTGCAGGTGTTAGGTTTTTTTTCAGCTCAAACAGCCCCATTGTTTCCTATGGGAGAATCGTGCACGAGCACGTTTTTGAGGCCGGCCGCGTCCGTAAGCAACTCTGGTATCGAGAGTTGCATTTGCGGTAAAAATGCTCTACGCTCCTTTTTTGGAGCCTAACGCAGCATTTGTTTGAACTCTCGATTTTAGAGTTAAATTTATGGTGCGGCCAGAAAAAAACCCGCGGAGCGTTAACAGCCCTTTTACCGCCGAACTCTAAATCTAGGCCTTAGTTAATAATAGTAATACTATTTAGATGTATTTAAATAATATTTAAGTTAGGGGGGTGTTAGGGTTAGACTTAAGTTTAGGGGTTAATAACTTAATTATAGTGGCGGCGACATTGGCTGCGGCAGATTAGGGATTAATACATTTAATAGGCAATGGCGGTTTAGGGGTTAATAGACTTTATTAGTTATTGCGGTGGGGGATTGCGATTGACAGGTAGATAGACATTGCGCATGCGTTAGGTGTTAGTTTATTTTTGCAGGAATTTTAGGGAGTTACGGTGCTCCCATACTCAGCGCAAGGTCTGCTATGGCTGCCTTTTATGGCGAGGTAAAAATGGAGTAAGATTTCTCCATTTTTGCCACGTAAGGCCTTGCGCTGGATATTGGATACCGATTTATGACGCGGCCCCATGTTAGCCTATGGGAGTAAAAATTGCGAGTGACGGGTGAAATATACGGGCGTAACTTGCATGCTACGCCGTATATGTGATACCAAAACAGCGCAAAAACCGGCGTTGCATACGTAATGGAGGCCTTTATCCTAATACCTATGAACTACTTACTCTTAAAGGGACACTGTACCCAAAAAAATTCTTTTTTTGATTCAGATTGAGCATGAAATTTTAAGCAACTTTCTAATTTACTCCTATTATCAAATTTTCTTGATTCTCTTGGTATCTTTATTTGAAATGCAAGAATGTAAGTTTAGATGCCGGCCCATTTTTGGTGAACAACCTGGGTTGTCCTTGCTGATTGGTGAATAAATTAATTCACCAATAAAAAGTGCTGTCAAGAGTACTGAAACCAAAAAAAGTTTAGATGCCTTCTTTTTCAAATAATGATAGCAAGAGAACGAAGAAAAATTGATAATAGGAGTAAATTAGAAAGTTGCTTAAAATTGCATGCTCTTTCTGAATTACAAAAGAAAAAAATTGGGTACAGTGTCCCTTTAACTATTTACAAATCTAACATAATAACTATGAACTACTAAATATGAACTATTTACAAATCTAACCTAATAACTATTAATGTTTTCTTATTAACCATAAACTACTTACTTTTAACTCTTAACTATTTACTAATATCTATGAACTACTAGTTAATCTGTACTACCTATATCCTTCTACTAACAAATAATTTAGGGTGCTTTTCCATTACAGAACCACCACTGACAGCAAATCGAGCTATATATTTTTTGTTCATTATTGCCAAAATACTGTAGAAGCTGAGATTCCCCCATCTACACTCTCAGGTGGAATACATCAAAGAGAGTGGAGATGGGGGAATTTCAGCTTCTACTGTACTTTGGCGCAATAGAGTTTAGTTCTGTTATTGCCAGAGTAGTACTCAATTAATGGAAAAGTACCCTAACATTTCTAAATGCATGTCACTCATTTACAAAACAACTATGCATGAGGTTATTATCAACTCTTTGAGAGAAAGTCAGAACTGCAATATATATTAAGGAGAAATATTATTTGCAAACATCATAAAATTATCATTTAAAAAAATCCTTGAGATTTAACTTTTTTGAGAAATTGTACAAATTAATAGACGAAGAGCAACTTTTTGAAAAGGCACAAGTGTCAGCTGAGAAAGGTAATTTTAAACACTATTAAAAGTAAACATTAATACAAATATGACATTAAATATGATATTGACCCATTGTTTTGTTTAACCTTTTGCAGATGTTGTGAAAAAAGGATGAGATCCTGGACGTTAATGCTGAGCCTATGAAATGTAATGCTTGTACAGAAACGGAATCAAGTTTTACAAATATGTGAGAAATATTTGTTGAGAACTTGTACCACTTAAGGAAATGTGTGCATAATAATTTCAAAAGAATCAAAGTAGGCAAATTCAGTTACTTCAATGTGCATTGGATAATGTGCAATTTCTAAAGGTACTTATTAAAAAAGGAAGTTTATGGTTGACTTGCAGTAAATTCCTTCCTTTTAGAAAATGAAAATCATGACATGTTTATTTAGAATTGTTTTTTTTCTTTTATAAAGAATATTTTTGACATACTTCAATAAGTCTGTGTGCATTTAAAATCCAATCCTTTAATGTTCATTGAAAATGTGCTGTGCATTAATACTGAACACTGAACCATCTGGAATGGCACTTTGTGGCCTCAAACTGTGGCCACACAGACGATTGCCTGATGATATGGTAGTCATGGGTGGATCCAGGATACTCCACAAACACATTCATAATAATGTGCATGTTCCAAATGTCACACAAAGTGGATATTGATAGAATGAAAGTGTTGGTGGATGCGATTTGCCATTTGCTGGTTCCATGGTGACTGCAGAGCAATATGGGTGCAGTGTATTGTCCCCCCACACATTAGATATTCCCCCCATATTCTATTATTCCCTTTTGAGATCAAGCCTAATGTCCTCTGTGTGAGGGAATCTTACGACAGGATGTCACTTGTTGATTATGGCATTACTAAACTTTCTGATTCTGACAGTAAAGTGACTTGAGTCATTATGACATGGTATAAACTAATAACTGATAGGCCAAGTTGGTCATCTGGGACATATTGGCTGTGATGTTTAATTTCTAGTACACTAGACTTATGCAAGCAACTTAGGAATGATTCTTGACCATATGCAGCTAAAATTTATTGAAAGCATAGAAGCCCAATTATTTAACCAGAAATTTTAGCTCGTTAGCGTGGGAGTGCACATATTACCCAGCAACTTGTAATATGAGTGAAGAATAATGTTTTTCATTGCCCACTGAAAAGATGACATGTCATTTGTCAAAGCTTGCAAAACTTTGTTATAATAATCTAACCGCCACTGAACTTGTAATACAGGTGCTAAAACCACAAGCTCACGATCGCATGCGTAAACCTTGCACATTTGTTAGCGCCTTTTGTAATCTAACCCTTGGTGTACAGCAGAGATTTTGTATAAAACACTAGGAGTGTCCTCCAGTTTTTGACTAACTACTGAATACATCAGGCGGGAACACTGCCTGAATAACTAAGTGAGGAAAGAATCACTACATACAATAATATAAAAACATGTAATATACTGTAATATCATTGGTAATTTTATGTAGACAGTTATCACCATTGGTGGGATAACATTTTAATAAAAATGGATATGTCTGATTTTTACTGTTTAATTAATACTAAGCGGTATCTTTTAAAGAGACTTATAGTTCAAAGAAATGACATAACAAAAGAGTGACAAAAATACTGTAACAAAATAGTGACACCTACAAAAATATAAAAATATTTTGGAGTAACAATTCAAAGGAATGGTCCTCTTAAAGGAGGTATTTTAGAGGTTATGGAGTCTTAGGGGTAAGGTAGTCTTAAAAGGGACAGTAGGTCAGATAGTCTTAAATGAGCAGAGGGTATGTGTAGATAGTCTTGAAAGAATAGGGATGGTCTTGAAGGGGCACGGGGTTTAGGCCAGATAGTCTTAGTCAGAAAGTCTTAAAGAGTCCGGGGGCAAGGGGGTTAGGTAGTTTTAAGGTGTAGAGGTTTAGGAAGGTCAGGAGGGGTATGGGTATTTAGTCTTTAAGGGGCAGTTGATTATCTAATGGGTATTGGAAATAGTCTTAAAAGGACAGTCTAGTCAAAAATTAAACCTGCATGATTTAGATAGGGCATGCAATTTTTTTTTTTAAAATATTTATTTTATTCCAATTCAAAGTTACAGCTTCATTCAAAACAATAAATAAAGTTTTAACAATAATGCTTATAAACCTAAAATTATAACATCACAGTTAATAACGAAGCAATACAATTAACACCTAATTTCCTGTAACTGAATTGGGGTTTTTCATATTTTTTCCCTGTCTATAGCCAGTATGGCCCCCAACCATACAAAAAAAAAAAAAAAAAAAGGGGAAAAGAAAGAAAAATTTCCCTCTCTCCCCCCCCCCTCCCCCACCTCCGGAGTTCACCACATACCGAGCTGAACTAATTCTGTATTTCTGAAGGGATATATCAGGTAATCAATTTCACTAGGTGTAAAATCCTTAATAAAGAGAGACCATTTTGAGAAGAGTCTACTAATTTCTTGATCATTGTCTTGATTGGTATCGATTTGTTCAAGAATGTATTGTTTCTTTAAATAATTCTTAATTTCAGTTATGCTAGGAGTAGTTCTTAATTTCCATTTTCTGAAAATTAGATACCTACCGGCTAATATAGTCATATTAATAATTTTTTGATTGATGCCTAAATTGCCCGCTGGGTGAAGATAAAGAAAGACTATAGTTTTAAATGAAAAAGTCACTACGATAGGATTTAGTATCTTATTTAGCCAATATTGAAGCCTCAGCCAAAAATTCCTGATCTTTGGACAAGCCCATAACATGTGCCGAAGGTCTGCTGCAGGGAAGGAACATTTTGGACAAGTGACAAAACTACAATTCCTATATTTGGATCCCTTTTCTGAGGTGAAATATGTCATGTATAATAATTTTAGATGGGATTCCCTCCATGAGGAGGAGAGAGTTACACGAGCAGTCTCTTGGATTGATAGATAAGGTATTCAGGGATCCAGTGCTTGATTAATCTGTATAGCCCATTTATTATGTATTTTTTCCAAATTATTTAAGCCCTTTGCTGATACCATAATTGAATATCCTGGAGTAATTGATAAATTTCCAGTTTTGGCAATGGTAAGCCAATCGCCAACACCCTTCAGGGACCAGTCCCATCCATGATCATGTGTAAGATTAAGAGCAAACTGTCTTGCTTGTAAATAAGCAAAAAAATTCTTATGTGATAGTTTAAATTCTGATCTAATAGAGTCAAATGATTTAATGCATCGTCTTTCAAAATCTAGTATGTGATGAACATTAATAAATCCTAGTGCTTGCCATTCTAGGTACACTCTGGTTTGAAGTCCTGCTTGAAATTGGGGGCTACCCAGAAATGGGATAAACCTAGAGATATGATGATCTACTACTAATAACTTTCTTCCAGGCAAGGATTGGGTTATATATCGATTTTAATTTCTTTATTTCAGGCGGTATCGCATTAGTATCGCAATGTATGTGCCGCTGGGTATAAAGGATGTGTTATACTTTTCTCCAAATCGTTATCTGTTACATAATTCTGCAAAAATATCCAGTCAATGACTGTTCGTGCCAAAAAAACTTGATTATATGCCCCTATATCTGGCAAGGCAAGACCACCATATTTCAAAGGAAGCGATAATTTAGAAAGGGATATTCTGGGTTTTCTACTCTGCCAAATAAAGAGTCTCAAAATGGAATTCAAATAATCAATATCTTTTTTTCTTAAGGAAAAGAGGGATATTTTGTAAAATATATAAGAGTTTAGGCAGAATAATCATTTTATAAGCTGCTATTCGTCCAGATAAAGAAAGAGGGAGATTTTGCCAATTTTTGAATGTATCCTTAATTCTGTTTAATACAGGAGTAATATTAAGAGTATACCAAGTGTCTGGAGTAGACAAGATATTAATGCCCAGATAACGAAAAGAGGTCTGAGCTATAGAGAACGGCATATTTGCCAGGGAATCTACTACATGAGTAATCCAAAACAATTCAGATTTTGTGTTGTTAACTTTGTATCCTGAAAAGGATCCAAACTGTTGTATTATACAGACAAGCTTAGGAATATTTATTTTTGTATTAGTCATGAAAATAAGGACATCATCCGCATATAAAGCGATTTTTAACTCCTTCTTGCCTATCTTTATGCCATCAAGTTGCTGTCTTATTACAATGGCAAGGGGTTCAATAGATATATCAAACAAAAGCGGGGAGAGAGGACATCCCTGCCTTGTACCTTGCTGTAATTTTATATCCTGTGATAGATAACCATTAACCACCAGTTTCGTAGAAGCATTTTGATAGAGATTACTTACAAACCTAGCGAAGTTTTCCCTTATACCGAATTTATCTAGGGTGAACAAAAGGTGGTCATAATGTATTGAGTCGAAGGCTTTTTCTGCGTCTATAGATATTACCGCCCTGTCAGGGGTGTCCTCTCCCCCCGGGCCTTCCTGGGTCCTGAGTGACTCGAAATAATCAATGACAAGAAAAAGTTCACGTATTTTGGCAGCTGAGTTTCTATTCTGTATGAAGCCTGCTTGATCAGGATGAATAATAGAAGGCAGAATGTTTTGTAGCCTAGATGCTAATATAGATGTTAAAATTTTATAATCTGTATTGAGTAGTGCAATAGGCCTGTAGGATTCTTTTTTTGTTGGATCCTTACCTGCTTTTAATATTAAAGAAGTACAAGATGCAGAGAAATTAGCTGTTGGCTCTTTTCCCTCTATATAAATATCATTAAATAAAGAAGTTAAATATGGTACAATAGGGGAGTGTAAAATTTGGTAAAATTCATTAGGTAACGCATCTGGGCCTGGTGCTTTATTGTGTGGAAGGTTTTGGATAGCTTTATTCACCTATATCTCAGTTATAGGGGCATATAAATCTTGCAATGCCTCTGGATCTAATGGGGGAGGAGAAATTCTGTTCCAGAATTCCTCACGTTTTAATGTGTCCGAACTTTGTAATGAATAAAGATCAGTATAATAATCGTGAAAGACTTGTAAAAGTTCCTCCGAGGTTTTAAAAGTCTGAGCTTCTGTATTTATGAGATCTATCCATTGAGAGCCTTTCTCGATTTTTAGAAGGTTTGCTAGTAATTTCCCCGTCTTATTGCCGTATCGATACAGTTTAGATTGAACCCTGGTATCCTTTTGAGTTGTTTTATAAAGTAAGAAAGAATCTCTATTTTGAAGAGCTAAAGTATATTTGTCCCAGCTTCGCGAAGAGTTTTCAAGTAAATGCAAATTGTAAGCATTTGAGACTGCCCGCACTAACTCTCCCTCTCTTCGCTTAATTTTTTTAGATCTTTTCACACTATAGGCTAATATTTATCCCCTTAATACTGCCTTGGCTGTTTCCCAAAATAACATCGGGCGAGAGACAAAATCATGATTAAAGTGGGCATAGTCTTTAAATTTAATTTCCAACCAATTTTTAAATTTGAGGTCTTTCACGAGAAAAGTGGGAAATAAAAATCGCCTAGGGCCACGTGCCAAATTATTCGCACGAAAATCTAGACAAATAGGGGCATGATCCGATATGACAATAGGTAATATATGTGCTTGGACTTGTGTTTTACATAGCCTTTCATCTAATAGAAATAAATCTATCCTTGAAAGTGATTTATGTGCCTTTGAAAGGCAAGTATAATTGCAAGAATCAGGGTTTTGCAGCCTCCACACGTCCCTAACTTTCAGGTTAATAAATAATCTAGAAAAGAGTTTTGACTCTAGTTTGTCCCTTTTTGTCTTTTTTGGAACAGGATCCTTTCTAAGCCTATCAAGCGGATATTTTGGAGCCATGTTAAAATCCCCTCCCATAATACAGTAACCCTCAACACATGTCATGAGCTTGGCTTGTAGATTTTCCCAAAACACCAGGTCAAAAACATTTGGGGCGTATAAGTTACATAGTGTATACAGTATATTATTAATTTTAACTTTAACAATTATAAATCTCCCCTCAGGATCAGGATCTACCTGAATTATTTCATAGTTAACCTTTTTACCTATTAAGATAGCTACTCCCCCCTTTCTATTAATACCTGTAGAGAAAAAACTCCTCCAACCCATGAAGACTTGAGTTTGAGAATCTCTTCAGCTTTTAAGTGCGTTTCTTGCAAAAATGCAACAGAGGTATTAATTTTCTTTAAGTATGATAGTATTGTTTTTCTTTTAATGGGAGAGGTTAAACCTCCAATATTCCATGAGGTAATTCTAAACTCCCCAGACATGACTATTCTCTATATGAGAGACATGAGAGCGAAGAAAAGGAGGGAGAGGAGAGAGGAAGAGAGAGAAGGAAGAGGAAAAAAGAGAAAAAAAAAAGGGGGGGGGGGAAATGTTGACACTTCAGAGAGCCCATGCCATCTAGGCTCTCTGGTACCCAGTGTAAGCAAGACTTTATCTTTGGATTAGTTTTAGCAAACATTAGTCAATTACCTTCCTGTTATTAGCTATACAGTTCCTTAACCTGCAGGGAACTCCTTAGCATAAAACCTTCCAGCCTCTACGGCTGAGTCAAAAAAATATGTCTGGTTATCAGAGTATATTTTAAGTCTGGCGGGGTATATGATAGTTGCTCGTGTTCCCTTTTGAATAAACTTTGTGCATATTGGGGATATTTCCCTTCTCTTTGTGACTGTCTCTAGTGAATAATCCTGAAAGAGGAGGATTTTATTGTCCCCTAAAAATATAGGTTGATGCTTACGAAATGATTGCATAAATGTAACCTTGTCCTGGTAGTTCAAAAATTTAGCAATAATTGGTCTGGGTTTTGTATTTGTTTTACCAGGGGAGATAGAACCTATCCTATGCACTCTTTCTATAAAAGTTTTGGGGAATCCCTGAGAGATCTTTAAAAGCTGGGGAATTGTAGATGCAAGTAATTTAAATAAATCCTCATACTGTTGCTCCTCGGGGACCCCGATTATTCTTAAATTATTCCTACGTGTGCGATTCTCAAGCTCTTCGATTTTGTGCTGTAGTTTAGATATAGTAGTAAAGGAGACTTCAGACCTAGTATTATTTTCTATCATGGCATCTTCAAGATCGGATATCCTTTACTCTGCTTCTGTCAGCCTGCTAGCAAATTGTTTAACTTCTAATGCTAATTGTACTATATCTACTTTGATCTCATTTTTCAAAATTTCGAATTTAGGCGCAAGGGCCTCAGATATTCTAGAAACCAGGAATTGAATGTCCATAGATTCTATTGATGTTTGAGTGCTGGTGATAGAGGACTGTGTCTCAGCAGAAGGATCAAGAGTGCTTTTATTTCGCTTATCTCTCTGTCTAGCCGCCATGGGGGAAAGTGATGTTTTGGAGTGAGGATGTAAAAATTTATCCATATGGTTGTAACCGTAAGGATTGTGATGGGTGGCGGGTGACTTGATAAAGTGAAGGGGGAAAAAAACAAAATTCCCTGGGTGAAATAAAAAAGTGATTGAAAAGAATTTTACTTTGAGTTGAAGGACCATGAGGGAAAGGAGTGAGTGAAGGATGTGGGGTAATTTAATTAATCGTGGACTATCTTAGAGTCAGGTGAGGGGTCGTGAATCAATGTGGGGGTAGGCAGAAAGAAAAAACGAAGACCAAGCAATAAAGACCAAGCAATAAAAAACACTCTCTAGGGGGTTAAATATAATTTTGGTATTTTAGTTCGCCTCAGACTTGTATTCTAGGGGGATCCTTTATGATGGGATTATCGTATCATTGGTCACACCACAAGTGACCAAATTGTGTCAGGTAAAAAGACTTAAATTCAGTTATTATATCCAAAATTACCAAAGTAGACTATTATATTTATTTCAGACAAAATAGAGTTAGCTGATTTTTTTTTTTTTTCCCCTAGTAGTTTTTATACTTAAAAACTGCCCTCTCAGTCAGTGAGAGGCATTTTGGGTTCTGCTACTTAATATAAGATATATGCTTATATACTTCTATATAGGAGATATGAACTATATACTTAAATCACATAAATAGATAGTTGTAGCTCTTAATATCCAAAATTCTGTTTCCTTAATTTTATGAAGAATATGTAGAAGAGAATTACTTAATTGCTAGTAATGGGAGAACACAATGTTTCTTATTTCCTAACAGAGTGTAAGATATAAAAAGACAACAATTTCTGCATTCAACTCTAATTAGAAAAGAAAAAACCTTTTCTTTCTCTTTCCTTTCTTCTCCCCCTTCCTTCCTAAATACCCATCAGATCCTAATCAATTATTTTCTTAGGTACTATATGTCTGACAATACTATCTGAAATTAACAACCGTTTTTACATTTATCAGAACAATCACAATCTTTGCATTTTTGTTTCACCTGGCAAGGCCTGAAAACCAATACCTAAATTGCCCTGAATTCTGTTACTTAATAAAAAAAAAAGTATGTGCTTGTATACTTTTATAAGGAAGATATGAACTATATAATCAAAGCACAGATTTTGACTATTTGTGACTCTTAATAACCAAAGTTCTGTGTCCTTAGATTTTTTTCAGATTTCACTCTTTTTCTCTCAATTTTCTTCCTTTTCTTCCTTCCACCCCTTTTCTCTGTCTTGCTTTTAGCCCAGTGCCTTCTTAAAGTCCATCTCTAGTTAACGAACTTTGTGTGTGGGCAGCAGAGAATAAAATTCCAATTTAGGTTTATGGTGAAGGAATCAATACGAACTAAGTTTATGAGAGAGAGTTAAGTTATTGTACAACACAGTTATGTTGATTAACACTGCGTTCAAAGGGAAATAAAAAAGAAAAAAAAAAAAAAAAAAGGTAGAACTCAGGCGTATGTCATATAATGAGAATGTACTTTACCCACTCCAGAAAGTCTTGCCTGTGGAGGCAAACCCCCCCCTCGCGCAGCACCGGTGGGAGGGGGAGCGCAAAACAAACAGGCTGGTACGAGGATCCCGAATTGCCGTACCCAGCAAAGCAGCCCCAGCAGTGGATAGGACAAGGAGAGCCGCAGCCCAGATCAAGACAAACAGCACAGCGTGTGAGAATGGTCCAGGCCCCTCACGCAGCACCGGTGGGAGGGGAGCGTCCGGACCAGTAAAGGGCTGCGCTCTCAGGGCTGCTGTGCTTCCTCACCATAGAAGCTGTAATTCTCTGCACACGTTGGGCACCTGTTCAATTTGGAAGCAGTCCAACCGGCAAGCAACCTCCTTCTCACGATCAGGTAACAGGACCCCAGCCGGACAACGAACCATGCCGCAGACCCCCAGCATTCAAACTGGGATACTATCTTCCACTCGCTCCAGCAAGCAAAAAAATAGCCTGCAGCATCCAGAATAGGCAAGGCTTTCCTCACAGAATACCTATGCAGGTGTGGTATATAAGGTGATTAGTGAAATAGCAATATGCACACAGCAGAAAAAAAAGTCTATTCCTTTTGCAATCAGGTTTGAAAAGGTAGATATTATTATGTATATATCTGTAAAATGACTTGAATCCAAGCTAAAGTCATATAAGTGCATTAGAGTGGCACTATTGGGTTCCAGTAGCGATGTATCACAGCCTTGCAAGCCGCCCAAGGTCAGGGGCCTGAAGCACAGAGTTCCCACCAGCAAGCTTGAAGAGAGGTAAGTCAGGACAGGTGTCTCACATGACCTCACACCTGTGCTCCTCCTCCGGAACCCAGGGCATGTCAGGGCATGCAATTTTAAACGACTTTCCAATTTACTTTACCATCAAATTTGCTTTGTTCTCTGGATATTCTATTTTGAAAGGTAAAACTAGGTAGGCTTATAAACGGATTCCTAAGCCATTGAAGCCACCTCTTATCTCAGTGCATTTTGATAGTTTTTCCCAGTTAGATACTGCTAGTTAATTTGTGTCATATAGAAAATATTGTGCTCACTCCCGTAGAGTTATTTATGAGTCTGCACAGATTGGCAAAAATACAATTTACATAATTAAAAAAGGTAATATTATAAAAGTGTTGGTTATGCAAAATTGTGGAATGTGTAATAAAGGGATTATCCATTTTTTAAACAATAAACATTTTCAAGTAGACTGTCATTTTAGGGGTAGGGAGTTTTAAAGGGACAAGGGGTTAGGGACACATAGATTTAAAGGGGCAGGGAACATGTCTAAATGGGCAAAGTTAAAAATATTCATAAAGGGCAAATGGTAGGTCAGAGGGGTAAGTGTCAGAGGACTTAAGGGGGTCAGGTAATCTAAAATAGTCTAAAAGGGGTAGGGTCATGTAGTCTTAGAGGCACATAAAACCCTCTAAATTGTCTTTCTCTAATAAAATATAGTGTTTCATTTTAAACAACTTTCTAGTTTATTACTATTATTTAATTTGCTTCATTCTTTTGGTATCCTTTGTTGAAGAAGCTACAATTCACTGCTAGGGCCTATATAAACACTTTGGGTGAACCAATGGCAAAAGCAAATACAGTATGTGCAACCACCAATCAGCAGCTAACTTAAAGTAGTGTATTGCTGCTCCTGAGACTGATTAGGTATGCTTTTAAACAAAGAATACCAAGAGAACAAATCAAATTGAATAATAGAAGTTTATTAGAATGTTGTTTAAAATTGCATGCTTTATTTGAATCATGACATTATACTTTTGACTTTTATTGTCTTTTTAAAGAGGTAGGTTTAAAAAGTCTTAAAGGGGGATAGTCTTAAATGGGTAAGGAGAAATAGTTTTAAAAGGGTAATGGAGATAATCTTAATGAAGAAGGGGGAAATAGCTTTAAAAAGGCTGGGGGTCATGAAGACTTCAATGAGCAGGGGTAGAGTGGTATATAATCTTAAAAGAGCATGAGGCTCAGACAGTCTTAAAGGGGCAGAGGGTATATAGTTTTAAAGCAGGGGAGACAGTCTCAAAGATGTAAGGGAAATAGTTTTAAAGGTTTAGACTACTTTGTCTTAATAGGGTAGGGTATAAGGCTGTCTTAATGTGGGAGGGGAACTAGTCTTAAAGTGGCCTATCAGGGTGCACTCACATAGCCTATATACTGTATAACATAATATAGAAAATAAACAGCAGCTCTCTCCAAAGATGAAGTTGATAAAAAAAATCTGCAAAACAGGAAGGAGGCACCTCATTGAATAATAACGTCTAAATAGGAATAACACTTAGAAAAGACAAGTGCAAACTCATGTAGTCGGGGGGCACACACAGTGCTATAAGTTGTGAGCCGAGACCTTTAAAGTCACCCGGCAGACTATCTCCAGGCAACCAGCTTCCGATCACGTGATGATATGTCCACCAATCTGAATCTTTGTTACAATAGCGTCAGGGATGGTTTCTTCAAAGTATCCGCCAATCGACTGGCCCAAACCAGTGGTGTGTTAAGAACGCAAGGATTACCTCGTGTGGAAACAGATCTTAAAGCAGGGGTATAAAAAAATCTGTTGATTTAAAACAAATGATAAAAACAGCAATGCAACGTAAAGTAATGTGTAGTGATAAATAAAAATAACAAGAGTGTAACAAACAATGACACATAGGGGCCGATTTATCAACCCTCTGTCTGACATGATCCGATCAGTGGATCATGTCCAACAGACATCGTTGAATGCGGGGAGCAATACACTCTCTGCATTCAGCATTGCACCAGCAGCTCTTGTGAACTGCTGGCGCAACGCCGCCCCCTGCAGATTTGTGGCCAATCGGCCGCTAGCAGGGGGTGTCAATCAACTCGATCGGGTTGATTTCCTGAAGGCTCGCCAGAAACACGGGCCTTTAGGCTCCATACGGAGTTTGATAAATAGGCCCCGTAATATCAGATTATATAGAAAAAATTCCATAACATAAGGGAAGCACCTAATCCCATAGCAATACAATAAAACATCCCCTTTTATTGCATTCAATGAAATATAAAATAAGATGACAATATGGATTTTTTTCTATATGAGCTGATATTACGTGTCATTGTTTTTTACACTCTTGTTATTTTCATTGTTATTTTTATGTATATTGTTGCTCACTACACATTACGTTGCATTGCTATCATCTGTATGGTTTATATACCATATTCATTGTTAATGGTTACATTTATATATTTCCATATGTTGTAGCATAGGTGTAACATACGTGGGTGTGTTAATTAGATCGATCAGTGATTGGTCAAGAAGAGGGTTAAATAGAGCAAGGGGTTCACATTTTATTTACAGCCTGATGAAACAGCACTGTGGCCGAGAAATGTGTTGCTGTTACACCTATGCTACAACATATGGGAATATAAATGTAACCATTAACAATGAATATGACATATAAACCATACAGATGATAGCAATGTAACGTAATGTGTAGTGAGCAATAATATACATAAAAATAACAATGAAAATAACAAGAGTGTAAAAAATAATGACACGTAATATCAGCTCATATAGAAAAAAAGTCCATATTGTCATCTTATTTTATATGTCAGTGAATGCAATAAAAGGGGATGTTTTATTGTATTCACTCACGTATAAAAAAAGATGGCAATCCATGTTGATTATGTAAATCACATGGGTTAATAAAGCTATTGAGACTTTAATACACTATTCCCTGTGTTAGGATCACAATTATAGTTTCAAGACTAGTGGCTATGGGATTAGGTGCTTCCCTTATGTTATGGAATTTTTTCTATATAAACTGATATTACGTCTTGTTATTTTTATGTATATTGTTGCTCACTACACATTACGTTACATTCATACATCATATATTCATTGTTAATAGCTACATTTATATTCCCATATGTTGTAGCATAGGTGTAAGATCCATGGGTGTGTTAATTTGATCGATCAGTGATTGGTCAAGGGGAGGGTTAAATAGAGCGAGGAATTCACATTTTATTTACAGCCTGATGAAACAGCACTGTGGCAGAGAAATGCTGTTTTTATCATTTGTTTTAAATAAACAGATTTTATTATACCCCTGCTTTAATATCTGTTTCCACACGAGGTAATTCTTGTGTTCTTAATACACCCCTGGTTTGGGCCAGTCGATTGGCGGATACTTTGAGGAAACCATCCCTGACGTTATCGTAGCAAAGATTCGGATTGGTGGACATATCATCACGTGATCGGAAGCTGGTTGCCTAGAGACTTTAGAGGTCTCGACTCGTGACTGTGTGTGCCTCTGACTACATAAGTCTGCACTTGTCTTCTTAAAGTGTTATTCCTATTTAGATGTTATTATCCTATGAGGCGCCTCCTTCCTGTTTTGCAGATTTTTTCTAAAGATAGGTGTAGATAGTCTTTAATTGTAACCCCTTGATACCTATCACTCAAAAAATAAATGTTAATCCCCCTTAATACTGGTGACACAGACAGTCATTTTAAGCACACAGACACATAATGACAATCCAAAAAATGTATAGGATCAGCACATCACCTTAATAAAGCACAATGTCCATTTATATCAGGGTGCAGGACCTTCCAGGCTCCCCTCTACAAAGCCTAAAGAATAAATATCAATAAAAGCAAATGAAGGTGACACTCATGTATCAAAGCAAACCATTATTTGAAGAGCAGAGTGGTTTTATGTCTATAAATCTCAGTTCCTTTAACACTATCAACCTCTCCGTCCCATGTCCCATTAAGACTAACTGCATCTGCCCTTTGAACCTCTTTGGTGATAATTAATTTACATACCCCTGTTCTAAGTTGATTTTTAGTTCTTTTTTCTGCTTGAATTTAACCCCTTCTACCTCTTGGATGTAACTTCTATGTCACAGGGTACTTTCCCCAACATACCCTGTTGACGTAGTAGCTTCATCCAACATTCTGCCTCATACTGCAGTCCCAGATTTCAGCACTGACAGCTAAAACTGCAGCCAGAGGGGGATCTGTCTTCATATGGTAAGGAAGTGCTGATCATGCTCATGTTACAATATGCAGACATATCACAGATACAGGCAGTGACACTCAAACAGACAGTGACACTCCATCTTCATCTTAGGTACTGTACAGAGGTCTGCCAGTACCCAGTTATTATAAATGTATTTATCATTTTTACTTATTTTTTTATTTTTTAATTTAAAAAAACCCACAACTTTATCTATAGTGTAGCATATTAAAAAATAAAAAATAAATACAAATTATACATACATTTATATTAACTGGGTACTGGAGGACACACGTTAGAGAGGGGAGGGTTGGAGAGCTGTTTCGGAGGATCAGGTGGATGGGAGGTTTAAGGAGGGATCCCTACAATGCAGAAAAAAGTATAATAAAAAAAAATAAAAATAAAAAAAAAAAAATAAATGTGCATACTGGCAGACCGTCTGCCAGTACCTAAGATGGTGGTGACCATTGGGGGTTGAGAGAGGAAAGAGAGCTGCTTGAAAGGGTTCAGGGAGTGGGAGATGTCAGGTGGGAGGGTAATCTCTACACAACAGCTAAAGTTAATCTTACAAGCTGATTAACCACTTCACTGATGGGGAATTTCAGAAGTGTGGTGTGCAGCTGCAATTAACAACCTTCTAATTACCAAAAAACAATGAAAAATCCACGTATGTCTGCTGTTTCTGATCAAATGGAACCCCTGAGAAGCTTTCACAGCTATTTATGCTATAACTGCACACACAGCAGTAAAACAGTGGCATGAAATATACCAAAATGAGCCTAGATCAATAACTTGGGTTGTCTACTAAGAAAATATATATATATAGTTTTGATAGGTAAATAAAAAAAACAAGTCACTATTTCTGTTTAAATAGAGGGATACCAAAAATGCTAAAAAATCTTTGATCTTTTTGGCAAGTGTCTCTCCAAAAGTCCTTAAGGAGTTACACAGTATTTTAAGTCATATTTTAGTGAGTGACCCACACACGTGTTATATAAATAACATAATGTATGTAATAACTTTAGTTATTACATACATTACCTCAAAATGTCTATTAATATACCTCCCACCTCACTCATACTTCAGTTTAACATATAGTCAAGAAGTGGTGTGTATAAAAATGAGTAAAAAGCATACAAAAAGAGGAACTGGAAAAAATAATGTGCTTTATACAAAAAAATCATAAACACAAAAAATAGGTTGGGTCTCATAGACTCTTGACACTATGAAAAAAAATGAATTTATCAGGTAAATTATTACATAAATTATGTTTACTTTCATTTAAGTGGCAAGAGTCCATGAGCTAGTGACATATGGGATATAATACCCAAGATGTGGAAATCCAGGAGTCACTAGCGAGGGAGGGAAAAATAAAAACAGCTATTTCCGCTAAGAAATTAAATACCAAAAATTATTATTTTCTTAAAAATTTCAAAAAAATCTCAAAAATCTCAAATCAAAGGCATTAGAATCAAGTTGAGTCAAGAAATAAAGTTAAAACAGGTTTAATGTGAATCAAAGCCTGAACAAAACAGTGAATATCAGGAAGTTTAGCAATCTTTCTATGAAATAAGACAGAAAGAGCATAAATTTGTCCTTTCAAAGAATTTGCAGACAAAAGTTTATCCAAACCATCCTGAAGAAACTGTAAAATCCTAGGAATTTTAAAAGTATGCCAAGAATAATCATGAGTAGAACATCATGAAATATAGGTTTTCCAAACCCAAAAATAAATTCTCCTAGAAACCGACTTACGAGCCTTTATCATAGTGCTAACAACTGAGTCAGAGAAACCTCTATGACTAAACACTTAAGCGTTCAATTTCCATGCCTTCAAAATTAGAGATTTGAGATCTTGATGGGAAAAACAGCCCCTGAAACAGAAGGTCTGGCCTTAAAGAAAGTAACCAAGGCTGGCAAATGGACATCCTGACAAGGTACGCATACCAAAACCTGAGAGACCAAGCTGGTGCTATCACAAACACATAAGATTATTCCATTATGATCTTGGAGATCACCCTTGGAAAAAGAACCAGAGGCCGAAAAAAGGCAGGTTGGTGAAAACTAAGAAACTGCTAGAGCATCCACCATTTCTGCCTGAGGATCCTTGGACCTGAAAAGGTATCTGGAAAGCTTCTTCTTTAGACAAGAGACCATCAGATCTATTTTTGGAAGACCCCAAATCTGAACAAGATGAAAAAAAACGCATCTGGGTGGAGATTGCTCCCCTAAATATAAAGTCTGATGGCTGTGATAATCCACCTCCCAATTGTCTATACCTGATATATGAATTGCAGAAATTTAGACAAGAGTTGGATTCCATCCAAGAAAGTATCCGAGATAGTTCCTCCATAACTGAAGGACTGCGAGTCCCTCCATGATGAATGACAAATGCCACTGTTGTGATATTGTCTGTTTAAAAAACAAATGTAAAAGTTGTCTCTTCAATATGGGCCATGCCTGAAGAGCCCTGAAAATAGCATTAAGTTCTAAAATATTGATTGGTAACCTCGCCTCTTGAGGTTTCTAAACCCCAAGTGATGTTAGAGACTCTCAGACAGATCCCCCACCTGAAAAACTTGCATCTGTTGAGAATACAGTCCAGGTAGGATGAACAAATGAGGCCCCTCGAACAATAAGATGATAGCCCAATCACCAAGAGAAAAAAGTGATGGGATTTAAGTATACCAGTTGTGATAACTGAAAATAATCCCTGCACCCATGGTGCAACATGCAAAGCAATAAAGGCCCCAAACGAAAATGAGCAAATAGGATTGTACCTGATGCTGCAGTCATGAGACCAAAAACTTCCATGCACATACCCACTGAAGGAAAAAATAGAAACTGAAGGTTTAGACAAACTAAAATTAACTTCATTTGTCTCTAGTCTTTTAGAGAAAGAACCATACAGGGAGTGCAGAATTATTAGGCAAATTAGTATTTTGACCACATCATCCTCTTTATGCATGTTGTCTTACTCCAAGCTGTATAGGCTTGAAAGCCTACTACCAATTAAGCATATTAGGTGATGTGCATCTCTGTAATGAGAAGGGGTATGGTCTAATGACATCAACACCCTATATCAGGGGTGCATAATTATTAGGCAACTTCCTTTCCTTTGGCAAAATGGGTCAAAAGAAGGACTTGACAGGCTCAGAAAAGTAAAAAATAGTGAGATATCTTGCAGAGGGATGCAGCACTCTTAAAATTGCAAAGCTTCTGAAGCGTGATCATCGAACAATCAAGCGTTTCATTCAAAATAGTCAACAGGGTCGCAAGAAGCGTGTGGAAAAACCAAGGCGCAAAATAACTGCCCATGAACTGAGAAAAGTCAAGCGTGCAGCTGCCAAGATGCCACTTGCCACCAGTTTGGCCATATTTCAGAGCTGCAACATCACTGGAGTGCCCAAAAGCACAAGGTGTGCAATACTCAGAGACATGGCCAAGGTAAGAAAGGCTGAAAGACGACCACCACTGAACAAGACACACAAGCTGAAACGTCAAGACTGGGCCAAGAAATATCTCAAGACTGATTTTTCTAAGGTTTTATGGACTGATGAAATGAGAGTGCGTCTTGATGGGCCAGATGGATGGGCCCGTGGCTGGATTGGTAAAGGGCAGAGAGCTCCAGTCCGACTCAGACGCCAGCAAGGTGGAGGTGGAGTACTGGTTTGGGCTGGTATCATCAAAGATGAGCTTGTGGGGCCTTTTTGCGTTGAGGATGGAGTCAAGCTCAACTCCCAGTCCTACTGCCAGTTTCTGGAAGACACCTTCTTCAAGCAGTGGTACAGGAAGAAGTCTGCATCCTTCAAGAAAAACATGATTTTCATGCAGGACAACGCTCCATCACACACGTCCAAGTACTCCACAGCGTGGCTGGCAAGAAAGGGTATAAAAGAAGAAAATCTAATGACATGGCCTCCTTGTTCACCTGATCTGAACCCCATTGAGAACCTGTGGTCCATCATCAAATGTGAGATTTACAAGGAGGGAAAACAGTACACCTCTCTGAACAGTGTCTGGGAGGCTATGGTTGCTGCTGCACGCAATGTTGATGGTGAACAGATCAAAACACTGACAGAATCCATGGATGGCAGGCTTTTGAGTGTCCTTGCAAAGAAAGGTGGCTATATTGGTCACTGATTTGTTTTTGTTTTGTTTTTGAATGTAAGAAATGTATATTTGTGAATGTTGAGATGTTATATTGGTTTCACTGGTAAAAATAAATGGGTATATATTTGTTTTTTGTTAAGTTGCCTAATAATTATGCACAGTAATAGTCACCTGCACACACAGATATCCCCCTAAAATAGCTATAACTAAAAACAAACTAAAAACTACTTCCAAAACTATTCAGCTTTGATATTAATGAGTTTTTTGGGTTCATTGAGAACATGGTTGTTGTTGTTCAATAATAAAATTAATCCTCAAAAATACAACTTGCCTAATAATTCTGCACTCCCTGTAGGTACTAAAATTGATCTGGAAACCTAAAAAAGGTGACCCTTGTCTAAGGAATCAAGAAACACTATTGTAAATTGATCCTCCAACCATGTTTTGAAGAAACCACACTACTTGTATCAAGTGAGATTCTGCTGAATGAAAAGATTAAAGCTAGTACCAAATATCATCCAAATAAGGAAAAGCCGCAATACCCTGGTCTCTGAATACAGATAGAAGGGCACCAAGTATCCTTGAAAAGAATCTCTGAGCTGCCATTAGCCCAAAAGGACAAGTGACAAATTTTGAATGTTGGGACTCTAACAAAACGATATAAAAAAATTTAGATCCAGAATTAGTCTGAATTAATTTTCTCTTTAGGACAATGAATATATTTAAATAGAAACCCAAACTCCGTTCCTGCAGAGGAACTTGAACCATTACCCCTGAAAACTCTAAATCTGAAACACATTTCAGAAAAACCTGAGCATTCACTGGGTTTGTTATAACATGGAAAATAATCTTCCCATGGGAGTTTTTTATTCTGAAACCTATTCGATACCCCTGAGAAAACAATATTCTGAATCCACTGATTTGAACAGAAACTGTCCAAATGTGTTGAAATAAATTCAATCTGCCCCCCCCCTCACCATTAGAATTGGTTAAAAGGCTGCACCTTCATGCAGTCTTAGGGGCTGAAATTAGTTTAATTATAGGGCTTGGAATTATTCAAATTCAGAAAAAAATCTAAAATCAGAGCCATAGGTCTTAGGGGAATGAAAAAAACAATTGGGAGTTTAAAAATTACCCTTAGATTTCTTAACTTGGGGCAGAAAAGACTCACTTTCCCCCAGTAATAGGGAAGATAATAAAATCCAATAGAAAACCTTTAAAAAATTACTATCCTAAAATAAAAAGATAGTAATCTAAATTTAAACACCATATCAGAGATTTAAGCCATAAAACTTTTCTAGTAAAAATGGCTAAAAACAAAGATTTAGTATCAGATAAAATGACATAAAATATAGCATCATAAATGAAATGATTAGCATGTTGAAGAAAAAGAACAATGCTTAGACAAATCAAGATCTGGGGGTCGATCCGATAAAAATCGTCGACCGCAAAAGTCGGCGACGCCAATATTTGCGCGGGTTTGGTATCCTATATACGGCGTAACCTAGAAGTTACGCGCGTATATTTCTGCCGTTGCCCGTAGTTTTTTGGGCCATAGGCAGGTATACCAAACCCGCGCAATTTGGTATCCAATATACAGCGTAAGGACTTACGTGGCGAAAATGGAGAAATCTTACTCCATTTTCACCTCGCCACAAAAAGCAGCCGTAAGAAGCCTTACGCTGACTATTGGAGCCCCGTAACTCCCTAAACTGGCTGCTAAAATGTCTATCTCCCTGTCAACCGCGATCTTCTAAAATAAACCTAACACGTAACGCATGCGCAATGTCTATCTCCCTGTCAACTGTGATCTGCTAAAATAAACCTAACACCTAACGCATGCGCAATGTCTATCTCCCTGTCAACCGCGATCCCCCGCCGCAATCTCTAATAAAGTATTTAACCCCTAAACCGCCACCATCTACATAAACTAACCCCCTACTGTGAGCCCCTAAAACCGCCACCATCTAACTGATCTATCCCCTAATGTGAACCCCTTACACCGCCGCCATCTATATTACAATTATTAACCCCTAATTTAATCTACCTACCCCGCCGCCAGCTATATTATCTATATTAACCCTAAGTATATTATAGTTAATATAGTTATTACATTATATATATTAACTATATTAACCCTAATTATATTAGGGTTAATATAGTTAATATAGTTATTATAGTATTTATATAAACTATATTAACTCTATCTAACCCTAACACCCCTAACTAAATTCTTATTAAATAAATCTAATTCATATTATAAACTAAAATATTCCTATTTAAATCTAAATACTTACCTATAAAATAAACTCTAAGATAGCTACAATGTAATTAATAATTACATTGTAGCTATGTTAGGGTTTATATTTATTTTACAGGTAAATTGTTAATTATTTTAACTAGGTATAATAGCTATTAAATAGTTATTAACTATTTAATAGCTACCTAGTTAAAATAATTACCCAATTACCTGTAAAATAAATCCTAACCTAAGTTACAAATACACCTACACTATCAATAAATTAAATAAACTACAAATATCTATCTAAAAATACAATTAAATAAACTAAACTAAATTACAAAAAAAAAACCCCACTAAATTACAAAAAATAAAAAAAAGATTACAAGATTTTTAAGCTAATTACACCTATTCTAAGCCCCCTAATAAAATAATAAAGCCCCCCAAAATAAAAAGATTCCCTACCCTATTCTAAATTAAAAAAAAGTTCAAAGCTCTTTTACCTTACCAGCCCTTAAAAGGGCCTTTTGTGGGGGCATGCCCCAAAGAAAACTGCTCTTTTGCCTGCAGCCAATCAGATTCAAGTTCAATCTGATTGGCTGATTGGTTCAGCCAATCGGATTGAACTTGAATCTGATTGGCTGATTCAATCAGCCAATCAGATTTTTCTACCTTAATTCCGATTGGCTGATAGAATCCTATCAGCCAATCGGAATTCGACAGACGCCATCTTGGATGACGTCATTTAAAGGAACCTCATTCGTCGGGAAGTCGTCATGCCAGATGGATGCTCCGCGGTGGAGGAGCGAAGAAAGAAGATTGAAGATGCCGATTTGCTTGAAGACATCGCCGATGGAAGAAGACTCTCTGCCGCTTGCTTCAAGACATCGCCCGGATGGAAGAAGACTTCACTGCCGCTTGCTGGAAGACATCGCCCGGATCGGATGAGGAGTTCGGCCCGGCTGGGTGAATACAAGGTAGGGAGATCTTCAGGGGGGTAGTGTTAGGTTTATTTAAGGGGGGTTTGGCTTAGATTAGGGGTATGTGGGTGGTGGGTTGTAATGTTGGGGGGTGGTATTGTGTTTTTTTTTGCAGGCAAAAGAGCAGTTTTCTTTGGGGCATGCCCCCACAAAAGGCCCTTTTAAGGGCTGGTAAGGTAAAAGAGCTTTGAACTTTTTTTAATTTAGAATAGGGTAGGGAATTTTTTTATTTTGGGGGGCTTTATTATTTTATTAGGGGGCTTAGAATAGGTGTAATTAGCTTAAAAATCTTGTAATCTTTTTTTTATTTTTTGTAATTTAGTGGGGTTTTTTTGTAATTTAGTTTAGTTTATTTAATTGTATTTTTAGATAGATATTTGTAGTTTATTTAATTTATTGATAGTGTAGGTGTATTTGTAACTTAGGTTAGGATTTATTTTACAGGTAATTGGGTAATTATTTTAACTAGGTAGCTATTAAATAGTTAATAAACAATAAAAATAATTAACAATTTACCTGTAAAATAAATATAAACCCTAACATAGCTATAATGTAATTATTTATTATATTGTAGCTATCTTAGGATTTATTTTATAGGTAAGTATTTAGATTTAAATAGGAATATTTTAATTAATAATATTAATATTAGATTTATTTTAATAAGAGTTTAGTTAGGGATGTTAGAGTTAGATAGGGTTATTATACTTTATATATATATATATAATATAATAACAATATTAACTATATTAACCCTAATATAATTAGGGTTAATATAGTTAATATATATAATATAATAACTATATTAACTATATTAACCCTAATATAATTAGGGTTAATATAGTTAATATAGCTGGCGGCGGTGTAGGGGGATTAGATTAGGGGTTAATACATTTATTATAGGTGGCCGCGGTGTAGGGGGATGTAGATTGTAGGCAAAAGAGCAGTTTACTTTGTGACAAAGCCCCGCCAAAAGCCCTTTTAAGGGCTGGCAAAAGAGCTAAATTCTTTGGGGCATGCCCCGCAAAAAGCCCTTTTAAGGGCTGGCAAAAGAGCTGTTACTTTGGGGCAATGCCACGCAAAAAGCCCTTTTCAGGGCTATTTGTAGGGTTAGACTTAGGTTTAGTGGTAGGGATAGTTTAGTATTTCAGGGGTTAAATAATTTAATATAGCTGGCAGCGGTATAGGGGATTAGATTAGGGGTTAATAATTTTACAATAGATAGCGGCGAGGTAGGGGCTCACTTTAGGGGGTAGGTAAGGTAGATGGCGGCGGTAGTTAGGGGCTCACTTTAGGGGGGTTATAGATTTAATATAGCTGGCGGTGGTTTAGGGGTTAATAATTTTATTTGGTTGCGGCGGGGTCCGGGAGTGGCGGTTTAGGGGTTAATAATTTTATTAGGTTGCGGCGGGGTTTGGGAGCGGCGGTTTAGGGGTTAATACATATTTTATTGTTAGGCTAGTGAGGGGGGATAGCGGATAGAGGGTTAGACGTGTCGGGCTATGTAAGGGAGGCGTGTTAGACTTGTCGGGCTATGTTAGGGAGGCGTGTTAGACAGTGCGGGTGATTTAGACTTTAGTCAGGTTTTGTAGGCGCCGGCAGTTTCTAATGTGCCATAAGTCACTGGCAACGCCAGAAATTTGTACTTGCGCAGATTTCTGGACTTCGCTGGTTTATCAGACTTACGGCACGTTAGCATCTGACGGCGCAGTATATGGGATAGCTCGAGTTGCGAGCTGAAACTGCGGGCGACGTGGGTTCCCTCGCTTGCGCCGCAAACTACGATCTATATCGGATCGCGCCCCTGATAACTAAACTGTCCAACCAAAAAGTTGAAACAGCAGCAACATTAGCCATAGAAATGGCAGGTTAAAAATATGGCCAAAATGTAAATATGCTTCTCTTAAGATAGGAAACAAACTTCTTATCTAAAGGATCCTTAAAAGAAGAAATATCTTCCATACGGTCGGCAAGAGAAGGGACTTTTACCTAAAAACAGTTATTTAGCCATAGGTTAAGGATATAGCTTTTTAAACCTAGAAAAAAAAGGTAAAAAGAAGCACTACGTTTAGATTCCTTACTAAACATTTGATAGATAGCATCTGGAATAAGAAAAACTTCAAAAGTTACCTCTGACGCTTAAAAAAACAGAATTCAAACATTTGCTATTCTTGTTATCAAGAGGACTAGATTCCTCAATACTCAAAGTAAACAATACTTTGTTAATCAAGAATGAATACATTGAATTGAAAGTTTGATTTATCAAAATCAGTATCTGAAATAGGATCTTCTGAGTCAGAGAAAACCCCATCAGCAGAAATACTACAGTATGCTGTCAATCAATACAAACTTCAAAGGTTTATGAGAAGTTAGGAGAGATCATTTACGTTAATTTGAAGACGGAATAGCAGTCATAGCCTTCTCTATATCTTTTGCAATATAATCCTTTATATCAACAGTAATATCATATACATTAGACTGTGAAGGTAAAACAGTAGAAACATTATCAGTATGAATAATAAAACATAACAAGTGCCACATATTTGAGCTGAAGAAATAAAATCAGCTAATTAAACAATATACACACAGCATTGGTAGAAATTGCGTACAGGCAGCATAGTTTCTACAGTAACATCAGAGGCAGGATCAGTTTGAGACATCTTGAAAAATGTAACACAAAAGAAAAAATAACATTTAAACAAAATATCCAATTTCCACAAAATAGCAGTTTCAGGAATGGGAAAAAATGCTTATATGAAAAACAAAAGCAAATATTATAACCCTCTGTAACATATGAAAGCAGAGAGCAAAAGAGGGAGAGACTTAATATAACAAAATGTTTGGCGCCAAAAATGACGCCAACAAAGATGACGCAAATGCTGAGAAAAAAAACTTTTGGCACCAAGGTTAACAGGAAATGACATGATTCGCATTATAACCAGCGCGCCAAAAAAATTTGCATCAACAAAGACGCAATAAATGACGTGACTCGCATCACAACAAATGCAACCTTCGCGCCAAAAAAATTTGCTCCAAGAATGACACAATGAATAGAAGCATTTTGCGCCATCACAAGCCTAATTTGTCCATGAAAATTTGAAAAAACAAGACCGAAGTTACAACTAGCTGGAACCTCAGGTAAGAAAAAAATTTACTAAATTTCTCCCAAACATAATTTTCCATGCTAAAACTGTTAGACTGCAAAGGGAAATAAACAAAGACCTGACTCATGGCAATAATATCCAATATATATTTAAAACTTTAAAAATACAAAGTGCCAAACATAGCCAAGAGTGTCTTAAAAAAAGATATATACTTACCCGAAGACACCAATCCACATATAGCAGACAGCCATACCAGTACTGAAACATATCAGCAGAGATAATGGTAGAGGAGTATAATGTTTATCTGTAAAGGGAGGTGGCAGATGAATCCCCTTAACCAAATTTACAGAGAACCTTAGAATAGATTTCCCATAGGTGAAAACATGGCTTACAAATACTCCCTCACATCCCTCAGACAAACACTGTACTTTGGGAGGAACTGTGCTTCAAAATGCTTAGAAACGCCTTTCACAGAAGAAATCAAGCACCATTTGCTTCACCATCCTCCAACGAAGGCAAAGTTTGTAAAACTGAAGTGTGGGTGTGGTGGGAGGTGTATTTATAGGCATTTTGAGGTTTGGGAAACTTTGCCCCCTCCAGGTAGGAATGTATATCACATACGTCATTAGCTCATGGACACTTGCCTATTACATGAAAGAAAGATTTTATTTTTTTTTGAGCAGCCCTGGCACATTCCGAATATACCATTATTAAAGGGATAGTAAACCCAATTTTTTTTTTCATGATTCAGATAGAGCATGCAATTTTAAGCAACTTTCTAATTTACTCCTATTTTCATCTTTTATTTGTTCTCTTGCCATCTTGATTTGAAAAGCAAGAATGTAAGCTTAGAAGCCGGACCTACCTGTCATCATTCATTTCAAAATCTTTGGTTGAGCACTTGTGTTGTTAAAAGGGGGACAGGGGGGACACGGCCCCACTAGGCTAATGACTTTTTCCCCAAGAAGCCTTCAAACTGTAAACCTATCTCCATAAAATTAGGCTGAACCTGTAAAAGGACAGGCACTGTTACTGACAACTATTGGTAGGGAGGAAGGCTGAGGGAGATTGTGTGAGAACAGACACGTTCATTCTAGAGCTTAAGGACTTCAGTAGACTTGTTTATAAGTAATGTAATCAGTAAATTTGCATATTTGGATTAGGAATTTTGGATGTGGGAGGAAAACTTTTAACATTTTCTTCACTTCAAAAGTTCTTTTTTTTTTTCATTCTGACTTTGAAAGAAATTAAATAAATTTAGTTACTATCATGGGCCCTAGGCACAGTGGCTAATGGATAACTGCAGAGCACTGTGAGAAAGTAACTGTAAAGACCATGGCGAGCAACACCTGCTGTCAGTTTTAAAATCAATTCACATGGAAAAAAACCCAGCATGAAATGCAGATTTAGAAAAATTGCTTGTACTCTAAAAATGTGGTGCAACATTATTACAAACTTGCAGAAATCAGTTTATTACAGTTTATTAGAGTTCTGTTCAAATAACGCAATATATACACAAAGTACATAAAAAATTATTTGTGATATTAAATTTGTATGTAAAACATTACATTAAAAAAAAAAAGATGAAACAAAGCTAGGAATCTGATTTCATTTGTGTGATAGCTTATAATTTATAAGTAAAATAAAGCATTTACTACTATTTTTTTTTTATTATTTTGCCAGGTTTCATGAGCCAAATTTAATTTTCTAATAGCATGTACTCTGGGTGTATGGCCATTGACTTTCTATAGCAGACTAAGTAGAATTTTCCATTAGATCCTTGTGTACTTTAAATTTGCTCCTAGAATTTTATAATTTTTCTTTTTATACCATTCTCTTTTTCATAGCAACAACATTGCTTTGCCACAATGAATGACAAGTGCTACATTTTGTTATTAAAGCAAGGTGTTTTAGAATCTACTGTTGTTGCTGTCTTTATGTTTTAGACAATTTTGATTAGTATGCCTTATCGCTACCTATCAAAGAGTGTATTTGAGGACCTTGAAATATTGAATAGATGACTAGCAGGCTGAATCACTATCACTAAGGGTCTGATTATCTAAAAAATTGTCAACATTGTGTAAAAACACAAATTTGAGTGAGTTGCAAACTTTCTTCCACATAAAGTAATAAAGCTCTCTTGAAAGCAAAAGTCTCACAGGGGACACTGAACATCCGTCACTGATACCATAAATTTTATTTTCTAAGCATAAAAATGAAATGATGGTGTTTTAAG
Organism: Bombina bombina; assembly: GCF_027579735.1. Classification (NCBI taxonomy): domain Eukaryota; kingdom Metazoa; phylum Chordata; class Amphibia; order Anura; family Bombinatoridae; genus Bombina; species Bombina bombina. The sequence goes on from NC_069500.1 coordinate 694,554,253, forward strand.
CATAATTTAAATTGCATTAATTTTTAGATTCACAAACATTATTCCCTACTTTAGTTTAGTAAGTGCATTGCATATTTTGAAACAAACATTCCAGCTTACATTTGCTGATACAAAACAGTGGGGCCTGTAGGTATATCATGCTTAGAAAATTTGGATGAGAACTGTGAGAAAATAACCTACACACCAAAGGAATTACCCTTGTTCTGCCCGCTCATCTAGGGCGCGATCCGATATAGATCGCAGTTTGCGGCGCAAGCGAGGGAACCGGCGTCGCCCGCAGTTTCAGCTCGCAACTCGAGCTATCCCATATAAGTCGCCGTCAGATGCTAACGTGCCGTAAGTCTGACAAACCAGCGATGTCCAGAAATCTGCGTAAGTACAAATTTCTGGCGTCGCCAGTGACTTGCGGCACGTTAGAAACTGCCGGCGCCTATAAAACCTGACTAAAGTCTAAAACACCCGCACTGTCTAACACGCCTCCCTAACATAGCCCGACAAGTCTAACACGCCTCCCTAACATAGCCCGACACGTCTAACCCTCTATCCGCTATCCCCCCTCACTATCCTAACAATAAAAAAGCTATTAACCCCTAAACCGCCGCTCCCGTACCCCGCCGCAACCTAATAAAGTTATTAACCCCTAAACCGCCGCTCCCGTACCCCGCCGCCAGCTATATTATATCTATAACCCCCTAAAGTGAGCCCCTAACACCGCCGCCATCTATATTAAAATTATTAACCCCTAATGTAAGCCCCTAACACCGCCGCCATCTCTATTAAAATGATTAACCCCTAATTTAATCTACCTACCCCGCCGCCAGCTATATTATCTATATTAACCCTAAGTATATTATAGTTAATATAGGTATTACATTATATATATTAACTATATTAACCCTAATTATATTAGGGTTAATATAGTTAATATAGTTACTATAGTATTTATATTAACTATATTAACTCTATCTAACCCTAACACCCCTAACTAAATTTATATTAAATTAATCTAATTCATTTATGAACTAAAATATTCCTATTTAAATCTAAATACTTACCTATAAAATAAACCCTAAGATAGCTACAATATAATTAATAATTACATTGTAGCTATGTTAGGGTTAATATTTATTTTACAGGTAAATTGTTAATTATTTTAACTAGGTATAATAGCTATTAAATAGTTATTTAACCTATTCTAAGCCCCCTAATAAAATAATAAACCCCCAAAATAAAAAAAATTCCCTTCCCTATTCTAAATTAAACAAATTTCAAAGCTCTTTACCTTACCAGCCCTTAAAAGGGCCTTTTGTGGGGCATGCCCCAAAGAATTCAGCTCTTTTGCATACAAATACAATACCCCCCCCATTACAACCCACCACCCACATACCCCTATTCTAAAACCACCCAAACCCCCCTTAAAAAAGCCTAACACTACCCCCCTGAAGATCTCCCTACCTTGTCTTCACCACACCGGGCCGAACTCCTGATCCGATCCGGGCGATGTCTTCCTCCAAGCGGCAAAGAAGAATTCTTCCTCCGGCGATGTCTTCCTCCAAGCGGCAAAGAAGAATTCTTCCTCCGGCGACGTCTTCCTCCAAGCGGCAGCAAAGTCTTCATTCTTCCGGCGGCATCTTCAATCTTCTTTCTTCTGTTCCGATCAGCCAATAGAATGCGAGCTCAATCTGATTGGATCAGCCAATCGGATTGAACTTGAATCTGATTGGCTGATTCAATCAGCCAATCAGATTTTTCTAACTTAATTCCGATTGGCTGATAGAATCCTATCAGCCAATCGGAATTCGGCGGACGCCATCTTGGATGACGTCATTTAAAGGTACCTCATTCGAAGTTCAGTAGTCGGCCGGGATGGATGCTCCGCGGCGGCGGAGCGAAGAAAGAAGATTGAAGATGCCGCCGGAAGAATGAAGACTTTGCTGCCGCTTGGAGGAAGACGTCGCCGGAGGAAGAATTCTTCTTTGCCGCTTGGAGGAAGACATCGCCGGAGGAAGAATTCTTCTTTGCCGCTTGGAGGAAGACATCGCCCGGATCGGATCAGGAGTTCGGCCCGGTGTGGTGAAGACAAGGTAGGGAGATCTTCAGGGGGGTAGTGTTAGGCTTTTTTAAGGGGGGTTTGGGTGGTTTTAGAATAGGGGTATGTGGGTGGTGGGTTGTAATGGGGGGGGTATTGTATTTGTATGCAAAAGAGCTGAATTCTTTGGGGCATGCCCCACAAAAGGCCCTTTTAAGGGTTGGTAAGGTAAAGAGCTTTGAAATTTGTTTAATTTAGAATAGGGCAGGGAATTTTTTTTATTTTGGGGGTTTATTATTTTATTAGGGGGCTTAGAATAGGTGTAATTAGCTTAAAAATCTTGTAATCTTTTTTTTTATTTTTTGTAATTTAGTGTTTGTTTTTTTTGTAATTTAGTTTAGTTAATTTAATTGTATTTTTAGATAGATGTTTGTAGTTTATTTAATTTATTGCTAGTGTAGGTGTATTTGTAACTTAGGTTAGGATTTATTTTACAGGTAATTGGGTAATTATTTTAACTAGGTAGATATTAAATAGTTAATTATTATTAATTATATTGTAGCTATCTTAGGGTTTATTTTATAGGTAAGTATTTAGATTTAAATAGGAATATTTTAGTTTATAAATTAATTAGATTAATTTAATATAAATTTAGTTAGGGGTGTTAGGGTTAGATAGAGTTAATATAGTTAATATAAATACTATAGTAACTATATTAACTATATTAACCCTAATATAATTAGGGTTAATATAGTTAATATATATAATGTAATACCTATATTAACTATAATATACTTAGGGTTAATATAGATAATATAGCTGGCGGCGGGGTAGGTAGATTAAATAAGGGGTTAATCATTTTAATAGAGATGGCGGCGGTGTAAGTGGCTTACATTAGGGGTTAATAATATTAATATAGCTGGCGGCGGTATAGGGGGATTAGATTAGGGGTTAATAATTTTTATATAGGTGGCGGCGGTGTAAGGGGTCAGATTAGGGGATAGATAAGGTAGATGACAGCGGTGTAAGGGGTCAGATTAGGGGATAGATAAGGTAGATGACAGCGGTGTAAGGGGTTCTAATTAGGGGATAGATAAGGTAGATGGCGGCGGTTTTAGGGGCTCACAGTAGGGGGTTAGTTTATGTAGATGGCGGCGGGGTCCGGGAGCGGCGGTTTAGGGGTTAATAACTTTATTAGGGATTTCGGGGGGGGGTGGATCGCGGTTGACAGGTAGATAGACATTGCGCATGCGTTAGGTGTTAGGTTTATTTTAGCAGATCGCGGTTGACAGGGAGATAGACATTGCGCATGCGGCGGCGGTGTAAGTGGCTTACATTAGGGGTTAATAATATTAATATAGCTGGCGGCGGTATAGGGGGATTAGATTAGGGGTTAATAATTTTTATATAGGTGGCGGCGGTGTAAGGGGTCAGATTAGGGGATAGATAAGGTAGATGACAGCGGTGTAAGGGGTCAGATTAGGGGATAGATAAGGTAGATGACAGCGGTGTAAGGGGTTCTAATTAGGGGATAGATAAGGTAGATGGCGGCGGTTTTAGGGGCTCACAGTAGGGGGTTAGTTTATGTAGATGGCGGCGGGGTCCGGGAGCGGCGGTTTAGGGGTTAATAACTTTATTAGGGATTTCGGGGGGGGGGGGTGGATCGCGGTTGACAGGTAGATAGACATTGCGCATGCGTTAGGTGTTAGGTTTATTTTAGCAGATCGCGGTTGACAGGGAGATAGACATTGCGCATGCGTTAGGTGTTAGGTTTATTTTAGAAGATCACGGTTGACAGGGAGATAGACATTGCGCATGCGTTAGGTGTTAGGTTTATTTTAGCAGCCAGTTTAGGGAGTTACGGGGCTCCAATAGTCAGCGTAAGGCTTCTTACGGCTGCTTTTTGTGGCGAGGTGAAAATGGAGTAAGTTTTCTCCATTTTCGCCACGTAAGTCCTTACGCTGCATATTGGATACCAAACTGCCCGGGTTTGGTATACCTGCCTATAGCCCAAAAAACTACGGGCGACGGCAAAAATATACGCGCGTAACTTCTATGTTACGCTGTATATGTGATACCAAACCCGCGCAAATATTGGCGTCGCCGGCTTTTGCGGGTGACGATTTTTATCGGATGGACCCCCTAGACTATGAGACCCTTTGAATTTTGACCTCTTGATTACAATTTATATATTGTTTTCAGAACTTATGTTACATGTTAAATACAATGTAAAAACTATTTTTGTGGCTTAATGTGAATTCTTATTTTGCTGTAGATTTTTAATAAAAGATTTTATGCATACTATTATTTTTTTTAAATATTTTTTGTTGTTGTTGAGGTTATGCATAAAGGAAAACAGCATATAATGATAAATTTGCAACAATAGCTGCACATAAAACATTTGTCAATAAACATTGTCGGTCATGAAAAGGAAATAGAAGACAAAAACATCAAAAATACAACAATACCTGACAGCAGGTAAGCTTCTCAAACCTCTAATTTTGTGGATATAATAGCAAAACTGGCTGACTAGATAGAAGGTCTCTTATGGGCTCATTAGCTACGTAGGGACAAAATAACATATGATAGTAAGTGCTGCGGCCACTGTTGGGCCTAAAGATTGTAGATAGTGATAATATTATATTGGGGGGGGGGATACAGCGGGCAAGCGCCACTTATTAATTGAGGGGGAAGGTAGAGGGGCGGAGCCTTATCAAAGAGCTTCTTGTGGAGTATGCTTGAGTATTAAATCTTATTATCGGAGGAGTAGTTATAGGACAAAATATCAGTAAGAGCAATAAAGCATTGGAATGCTTAAGACATATAGATACTTAAATGATAATATTCCATGAGGACATTTAGACTAATTATGTAAGTTAATGCTTCTTAAGAAGGCTTATATACTAAAAGGGAAGGGAAGTCCAAGGCATATATCAATATTAAGAATCTCTTTGTTAGTGCTGACCTTCAAAACCTAGTCAAAATACAATTGACATTGCAGAGTAAATGGAATAGACAGTTATTTTATGACTAAGTGTAGAGACCATTCAGATGATAAAAAATACTGGTGGGTGCAAACAAACTTTGTAACATAACTTCTCATAAACTTACTCTTACTTGACAGTATATAAAAAAAAACAGTGGTCACAATAGCAGAATAGTGATCCTGGACACAGACAACATCTTATCCCAACTGTATAACTTAGAGCAACTATCCAGTGGGCCTTCGTCATAACTTTTAGACAAAATAGAGTCTCATTTGCTTTCATTAATTTTTGGACTAAGTCAGTACTGGCCATAAATATGAAGAGTTTACCATATTCTGTGAAGGCATCATAAAGATGCTATTTTAAGCTCAAACAGCACAGAATCATATGGAGCAATGGATAAACAACAAAGGCTATTCAGTGAGTATGATCCAACAAGTTATTCAAAATATAGAAGCATCACCGTGAATAATGGCTGTATTTCAAGAGGAATATTGTATGAGCAACCACAGCTTCTGCAGATATATTAAAATAAGATAGGAAACTCCGGTCTGTGAATTAGTGGTCCAATACCTAAAACAGAATTTTGCTATGCGTCTAGGCAAGGAAAAACCACTGAGTGTGGTAGGAATACCCCTATATATCTTGAGATAACCATAATAGCTTTAGGAGGATATAGTAACTAGAAGACCATCCAGTGGTCTATATAGTTATAAAATTAAACTTAATATTACAAGTATAGACAGATTGATAATAAAATTCTGCTGCTGGTCCACCAAAGGGTAATAAACCTGCATAACATCTCTTAGAAATCAGCGTTAGAAAGGTTAACCCAATTTGTAAACATTTTAGAAAAGAACAGTCAACTAACATAATAATGTACCACCTGCAGAAAGGAGAAACAATGGTATAACTCTGACATAAGTAATATTTAAGTCCTCATTTCCGCTTGTGGGTATTGAAACCCTAAAATATTCCTTAGTCCAGAGCCTTCTTGGGGATTCCTGAAAAAAAAAACACATTTGCAATCTGGCAAAAAGGAAAATAAACAAATTACATAACTTTTAGCAACTCTTATTATAGAGGTTAAACAGATTTAGAATAAATTTAACCACATACTGAAGTCCAAGATATCAGTGCGAGGCCTTGACAGGGGCCCAGATGACGAGCAGTGCCTGAAAATTCCTACAGAGAGCAGTTTCAGGATTCTAGAATAGATAAATTTCGCCTCTTGAGTGACGGAGGAGAGCCCATTCCGAAGCTGCCGCTCTAACTAGCGGGGGCTGAGCTCGAAGACAGGAGCCTTGAGCAATATCTACCTGAGAAGAAGACAGAGGGTCTAATTGGCAGGAGGAGGTAGATGGAGTGTTCTGTAAAAAATTTGACTAGCCTAAAACCTCCATGCCTTGCTTAATGTTAAATAAGGTGTAAGATGCTCCATCATATTTGAAAAACAGCTTGACAGGAAAGCCCCACCTGTACTTTATGGAGTGCTTGCACAGGCATTGTGCAACAGGAAAAAAGTACCTCCTTTTGGATTAGGTATGTGTCTGGAAAAAACTGTACTTCCTTATAAACTTCTGGCAAATCTTTATTGAGGTATGCTGCTTTCAAATTTATTTCCTTAAAAGCAAAGTAATGGAGACGTACTATTACATCTCTTGGTTGAGACTGGTTGGTATTCCTGGCTTTTAGAGCTCTATGAGCTCTATCAATTTTTGAATCCGGATCTTGTGGGGAGCCAAGCAAAGCAACAAATAATTCAGCGAGATATTGGAGAAGATCATTAGCCATGACGCTCTCGGGGATGCCCTTAATACGAATGTTATTGCGTCTTGACCTGTCCTCCAGGTCTGCCAATTTCCCCTCTAAATCTGAGATCATCTCAGCCAGCGATTGAGTATAAGTGAGAAGGTTAGAGTGGTCAGTAGCAAGATCTTCATGCTTTCGTTCAAGGATGTCTTATCTCTCTCCTTACGATGCAATGTCTCTCTTAAGCTCAGCTACAGAAGATTTGAGTTCCTGCTTTAGTGAGGTATGATGAGAGTCCATTTTAGCTGAAAGAGAATTGATGAGCTCTTTAAGAGAGGAATTTTCAGAGGTGTCTGAAGATAGTTTACATCTAGTATGTGCTGTACTATCCTCTTCATGTCTGGACGGGGAATCTCTTGAATCCTCGTCTGATAGATCTCTCTCAGATATGAATTTACTATGGAAATGATCTGCAACAGTCCTTTTTGGAGCATACTACTAATTTTAACAACTATGGGTCCAATGTATTAAAAGGCGGGCAGACAGCTTCTCAACTTGAGAAGCTGTCCGCCTGCCTTTGCTGCATACGGGCAGTGAATCTGTTCGTCCGTTGGCCAATATGTATCATTACACACACAATAATGTGATGAGAGTGTAATGCTTGCCCCTTCATTCGCGCGACCAATTACACGTTTGAAGGGACTGTCAATCATCCGAGAGAGAGCCACTGAGGTGGCGCCTCTGAGGTGACAAAGAGTGTAAGAAGCAGCGGTCTAATGACCAATACTTCTTATATTGCGGGAAGCAGGCTCGCATATGTGAACTTGCCCCGCAAAAGGCTCTGGAGCAGCTCTCGCTGCTTTGTACATGGAGCTCTTAAACTGCAATTTTTTTTAATAAACACTCAAACATATTGCATATTGATTTTCTAAATCTCACCAGATCAGATGTGATTTTTCCATCACTGGGGTTGCCCTAGTGGAATTATCTTAAAAAAGAGGCAGTCCCTGTGAGAGGCGAGACGTTCCCTATTGAAATTAATGGAGCTCCCTGAAAAGGAAAACTTCACTGTGTAGGGCAAAGTTAGCAGTGAGCAGGGGGCACACTTTAAAAATTAAATCCTCCAGCCAATATAAATAACAGTACGCTGCTTTCTGCATATAGCATCTTACAATCGCCTATATATTTATTTGCATGTGTTATTCTATTAGGGTATTAAGTATTTTGTCACAACCTTACCACCTTTTCATTTAAGAGAAAAAAAAACAGTGAGAGCTGTAGGGTGTAAATCTTTAGAGAATGTTGCTGATATTTGATAGAAAATGTTATACACTCCCACGGAATGCCCATGTTCAGCACATTTTACCAAAAACAACAATTACGCTTTGTATTTTGAACTTATATCTATGATTTTCTTTTTTTGGGGGGGGGTTGCACATCCAGTGTACTTAAATCATGATTTATGCTGTGAATATTTAATACAATGTATTCCTGTGTAATTTACAGACACATTTTATGTTTTTGATAAAATATGATTTTGGTGAACGATTTTTGATGCAATACATATTTTTCCTGTGTATTTTTGTGTGAATGGGCAAATTGTTAGTTTTGTATAATTTTTAAATTACAAATTTAATTATTCACTTTTGTAATGTATGCATCTCCTTCCCATACAAAAATGCAGTATATACCCAATAGCAAGACAACCTGTTTTTATGGTAAAAAGTGGCTTTATAGAATTCCACCAGGGAAATAAAAGGACTGGCAAGCATTCTTATAAAATCTCATCAGCTTAGAGAGCTTTAGAGAATTGTCCCCTTAGTCATTCTTTTTTTTTTTTTTTAAATATTGTACTTTGTTTTTTAAGTAAGCCTCTTTAAAAAGCAGCGGTTTTAAGGCCACTGCTGCTTAATCTCTCCACCACTTCAGAGTGACAGAGTTAAATCATCCTAGTCAGATCTGACCGAGATGATTGATAAGCCCTGCTATCACACAATACGTTGCACAAGAGCAGGTTGTGTGGTGGCAAAAGCATTTGCTTGTGCAATGGAAAAGGTGGGCAGCAGAAGGACAGTATCCCATCTGGGAATCTTATTGATCTGCCGTATGGTAAATGGAGCCCATACAATTAAAGGGATAGAAAGGTAAAAAATTAAATATGCATGCTTGCATTTCAATTTGAAATAGAATAATTTTTGGAATATACTTCCATTAGTAGAAATGCTTCTATTCAAATGCTTCTGTTTTTCTGCAGCATACGCACATATCCTGTGAGGGCCCGTGCACCAGAATTCAAACACCAGACCTTCTCAGAGGTTCAGCATTAGCTTCTATGACACAAATTGTCGGCTAGATTACGAGTCTAGCATTAGGGTTAAAAAGCAGCGTTGAGAGGTCCCAACGCTGCTTTTTAACGCCCACTGGTATTACGAGTCTGGGAGGTACAGGTGTACCGCTCACTTTTTCTCCGCGACTCGAGCATACCGCATATCCCCTTATGTCAATTATCCTATATTTTTAATGGGATTTTCCTAATGCCGGTATTCCGAGTCTTGGAGAAAGTGAGCGGTAGACCCTCTCCTGTCAAGACTCCTACCACATTTAAAAGTCAGTAGTTAAGAGTTTTTTGGGCTAACGCCGTAATATAAAACTCTTAACTAAAGTGCTAAAAAGTACACTAACACCCATAAACTGCCTATTAACCCTTAAACCGAGCCGCCCCCACATCACAAACAGTTAACTAAAGTTTTTAACCCTTAAACTGCTGACCGGACATCACTGCCACTTCAAAAAATATATTAACCCCTAAAGCACCGCACTCCCGCCTTGCAAACACTAGCTAAATTTTATTAACCCCTAATCAGCCGTCCCTAACATCGCTGTCCCCTACCTACATTTATTAACCCCTGATCTGCCGCCCACAATGTCTCCGCCACTATATTAAATGTATTAACCCCTAAACCGGAAACTAACCCTAACACCCCCTAACTTAAATATAATTTAAATAAAACGAAATAAAATTACTACAATTAAAAAAATTATTCCTATTTAAAACTAAATACTTACCTATAAAATAAACCCTAAACTAGCTACAATATAACTAGTAATTACATTGTAGCTAACTTAGGCCTAGATTTGGAGTTTGGCGTTAGCCGTGAAAACCAGCGTTAGAGGCCCCTAACGCTGGTTTCTTACGGACTCTGGTATTTAGAGTTCAGTTACCGACACTCAAAAATCACCCAACGCTCAAATTTCTACCGACACCTCAGACCCAGTAGTAAACATATACCGACAAAATAAACATTCACGAATCACAAAACAAATATTACACAAAGTACACTTACACTCATACAAACACTACACTATATTTATTTTTAAGATTTATTCATTTTTCATCAAAATACAAAGGATCAAAGTTGCGAGATCTCGGGTGTTAGAAAAAAAAACTACACAAATCCATTTTCCCATTGACTTACATTGACACACGGGAAAAGACCCTCATATACCTACATCTAACTAATAAGATTATCACAAATATACACTCATCGATGCATACAAACAATATACACCACATGACATACAAAAAATATTTATTTATTACAAAAAGAACACGATTTAGTTACTTTTTCACACAAGCTCATGACGTCACTCACTTTACGAGGAAAACCAGTCTTTGAAAAAAAGATTTACCAAATTTTAGAGCCTCCATTGACTTCTATTGGGAAGACGTGCTCGTGCACGCGGAACCCACATTTCCCTAACGCACGCAAATAGCGTAGACCGAAAAACTCCAAATACCAGCGCTAGAAAATACATGCTTTTCTGCGTTAGACCCAGCTATGATAAATAGATCAAGAAATGACTATTTCCCTACGGTGGATTTATGGATTGTACTTATTGAATATTCACAACACCATTAAATTGTTTCAGACTTTTATATTACATCAACTACAAATCAACATCACTAGTAACAAACTTTTTTTTATCAAAATATTACATTTAAACGGACACAAAAATAATGTAAACTTTTCAGGATTCACAAACACTACACAATGGGAAACAATTCTCATTTACCTTTATTATTGCATTTCATTTATTCAACTCATATGCTTGCAGCAACAGCATATCTACATAGGCTTAACACATGATAAGTCATGGATGCACATACATTACTTTTAACATTCACTCATACATGTGCATTCAAATGATGGGGGAAAAACACATTACATTCTCTCTAGGAATCACAAAACAGAACATATGGATTTTACTGTACTTTTAACATCATGATTCCATCACCAGAAACCATTAGGAATTACGTACAACAAGAACATCATTACACCAGATTACAGATGTCACTTTATGGGAAGGAACAACAATGCCAGACCGCTATATAGAAGTCAGCATATGTGGGACACAATCACAATATATACGTACATGTACATAACACGCATCACCCATCACGCAACCACAAAGCACACATTTAGATTTTATTCAGCACACAATAACAATGTAGCACAATACAACAACACAATGAGGATTTCAGAACTACATAGGCAGGTTAATAATATCATGACGTCATTAGAAGATTCAACCATACACATCACAGATTCACGACTGTACCGCCCCTTTCAGAAATTTACCACTCAATACTAAAATACAACATATACGTAAATAACAGTTTGGAACAGCATTATTATGGAGATTTGAATGGGACAATTAATAAATATTGTCAGATCGCAAATCACTTATATATATAATACTACAGATGACAGCCGGAAGTTATTCAGCATTAGTGCGATTTTAATGGGACGCATACAATATTGACATCTCGGCAATCACTTATATATATAATACTACAGATGACAGCCGGAAGTTATTCAGTATTAGTGCGATTTTAAAGGGACGCATACAATATTGACATCTGGGCAATCACTTATATACACAATACTACAGATGACAGCCGGAAGTTCAGAATTATTACGCAGATTTTAATGGGACGCGTACAATATTGACATCTCGGCAATCACTTATATATACAATACTACAGATGACAGCCGGAAGTTCAGAATTATTATGCAGATTTTAATGGGATGCGTACAATATTGACATCTCGGCAATCACTTATATATACAATACTACAGATGACAGCCGGAAGTTATTCAGTATTAGTGCCATTTGAATGGGACGCATACAATATTGACAGCTCGGCAATCACTTATATATACAATACTACAGATGACAGCCGGAAGTTCAGAATTATTATGCAGATTTTAATGGGACGCGTACAATATTGACATCTCGGCAATCACTTATATATATAATACTACAGATGACAGCCGGAAGTTATTCAGTATTAGTGCGATTTTAAAGGGACGCATACAATATTGACATCTGGGCAATCACTTATATACACAATACTACAGATGACAGCCGGAAGTTCAGAATTATTACGCAGATTTTAATGGGACGCGTACAATATTGACATCTCGGCAATCACTTATATATACAATACTACAGATGACAGCCGGAAGTTCAGAATTATTATGCAGATTTTAATGGGATGCGTACAATATTGACATCTCGGCAATCACTTATATATACAATACTACAGATGACAGCCGGAAGTTATTCAGTATTAGTGCCATTTGAATGGGACGCATACAATATTGACAGCTCGGCAATCACTTATATATACAATACTACAGATGACAGCCGGAAGTTCAGAATTATTATGCAGATTTTAATGGGACGCGTACAATATTGACATCTCGGCAATCACTTATATATACAATACTACAGATGACAGCCGGAAGTTATTCAGTATTAGTGCCATTTGAATGGGATGCATACAATATTGACAGCTCGGCAATCACTTATATATACACTACTACAGATGACAGCCGGAAGTTCAGAATTATTATGCAGATTTTAATGGGACGCGTACAATATTGACATCTCGGCAATCACTTATATATACAATACTACAGATGACAGCCGGAAGTTATTCAGTATTAGTGCCATTTGAATGGGATGCATACAATATTGACAGCTCGGCAATCACTTATATATACAATAAAACAGATGACAGCCGGAAGTTATTCAGTATTAGTGCCATTTGAATGGGACGCATACAATATCGACTGCTCGGCAATCACTTATATATATACAATACTACAGATGGCAGATGTTACTTTATCGTTTACAAACAATATTGCAGCAACATTGATCGATCACATTCGATGCACATTATACACAACTATGCACTTTCATTCATGTTAGCCTGGACGTGTGCTTGTTACTATAAGATCGCGTTTAAGAAATATTGATTACGCATATGATCAAACATTACAAACATGCACTGTATGTGTGATATTTGACACTTTCACATTGAGATTCATTGTTGGAAAACAACATTTCAGCAAACAACAAAAAAACGCCCACTGTGAAAGCATTCGCGCCGCTCACATACAAACAAGTGAATACAATTAGCAATCATTACAAACTCAATACCATTGGACTAATTGTACTATAAATCCACCAAACAACATGGCCAAAGCATCACTTGTGATCCATATCAGATCAAGTGCATACCTTGTTACGCTGTTTTGAAAGATGGATGACGATGACATGGTAGACACTGCTGGTGCTGCTATTGGCGAACTAGCTGTTGATCGAATCAGGCAGCCTCGGCGGCTCAGACTGAGACGAAGGGGTCGTCTGGTTCGAGGTCCTCCTGTCTACAGGGTGAGACCCACCTTGGAAAACATGAGCGACTTTGAGGTTTATGATAAGTATCGGCTCAATCGCGAACAGCTCATTGGCCTTTACGATCTTCTTAAACCTCATTTGGAGCCACGTATAAGAATAAGGACTGCTGTTCCCACCATGAGTAAGATGCTAAGTTGTCTATACGTCCTGCCCTCCGGGAGTTTTCAATCCGGAGAAATGTACATGCATGGCCTGGCTCAAGGTACATTCTCTGTGGTGTTTGATAACTTTCTGGACGCCATGGTATGTATCAGTAAGCAATACATAGGATTCTCACAGAATGATGGTGATTGGAGGCGCCTGAAGCGGGAATTCTTTGATATTGCTCAATTGCCCAATGTCTTGGGAGCCATTGATTGTACCCACATTGCGCTGCATGCTCCAATTGATGACTTGCCCTTCAGAAATTGCAAACATTTTCATAGCCTCAACGTGCAGTATGTTTGTGACGCACGGATGAGGATTATGCATGTGTGTGCGAATTTTGGAGGGGCTAGTCATGATGCCCACATCCTCTCTCTGTTGTCCCTGTGGAGACCGTTTGAGGAAAGACAAATGCCCCCTGGTTATCTCGTTGGTGAGTATTTGTGCACAACATGGTTAATTAGTTTGACAATTGCCACTGTAGTTTTAAAATGTTAGCGTAATGTTCAGCTATCGGATGCAATTTAACCATTTATTTTATTATCCCGCAAATGTCTAGTTTTAGTTCAATGCAGATATGTAGCATGTCTTACCTTAAATGCTCAGATAGAGAATGCAATGTAACCATTTAGTTTGCATTTTACACAAGGTCTGGTTTAGGAGAAATACGCATATGTAGCATGTCTTAGCTGAAATGTCAAGATATTAGCTAATGCAATTTAACCATGTCATTGTCTCTTTCTGCTAATGTCTTTTAGTTCAATGCAGATATGTAGCATGTCTTACCTTAAATGCTCAGATAGAGAATGCAATGTAACCATTTAGTTTGCATTTTACACAAGATTTGTTTTAGTAGAAATATGCATATGTAGCATGTCTTAGCTGAAATGGCAAGATATTAGCTAATGCAATTTAACCATGTCATTGTCTCTTTCCGCTAATGTCTTTTAGTTCAATGCAGATATGTAGCATGTCTTACCTTAAATGCTCAGATAGAGAATGCAATGTAACCATTTAGTTGCCATTTTACACAAGGTCTGGTTTAGGAGAAATACGCATATGTAGCATGTCTTAGCTGAAATGGGAAGATATTAGCTAATGCAATTTAACCATGTCATTGTCTCTTTCCGCTAATGTCTACTTTTAGTTCAATGCAGATATGTAGCATGTCTTACCTTAAATGCTCAGATAGAGAATGCAATGTAACCATTTAGTTGCCATTTTACACAAGGTCTGGTTTAGGAGAAATACGCATATGTAGCATGTCTTAGCTGAAATGGGAAGATATTAGCTAATGCAATTTAACCATGTCATTGTCTCTTTCCGCTAATGTCTACTTTTAGTTCAATGCAGATATGTAGCATGTCTTACCTTAAATGCTCAGATAGAGAATGCAATGTAACCATTTAGTTGCCATTTTACACAAGGTCTGGTTTAGGAGAAATATGCATATGTAGCATGTCTTAGCTGAAATGGGAAGATAGAGAATAATATTGAACTAGATTATTCTTTTACAAATTAAACATTTGTTAGTGGATTATCGTGTACAAAAAGTTTTATTGGACTCCAAATACTATTTTGAGGATTCTGTTTGAATTATGTTCTGTTCATAATTTATAGGTGATTCTGGGTACATGAGCCGGCCTTGGCTCATTACCCCCTTGCGTAGCCCGACTGATGTGTCTGAGGAGCGCTACAATAGGGCTCATAAGAGAACCAGGGCGGTGGTTGAACGGATGTTCGGGCTCCTGAAGATGAGGTTCAGGTGCCTGGACAGGTCGGGAGGAGCCCTCCAGTACAACCTAAACAAGGTGGCTAAGATCGTTGTAGCCTGTAGCGTCCTGCATAACATTGCACAGCGGGCTGGGATGCTGCAGGGCGTCCCGGCGCACAGAAACCTCCTCAGAGATGAGGAGGATGATCCTGTTCTAGAGGGGCCATTCCGGGACGAGGGGCTCAATGTCAGAGCAGACATCATCAACCTCCACTTTAGATGGTAAATAATAGAAGTTAGACTGGAGTATTGTCAATAGATGTGAACTCTAGGGAAATGACAAGTAGAGAATTGTGCAAACATGTTAGGATTGTTCATCAAATGCTAAAAATGTGTTTCATTTATTAATATAGGTGATGCTCTGGGCATTGGGTCCTGTAGCGAGTCTTTGCCACCTGGTTTTTAAAGAGGACTTCAGCTGATAAGTATAAATGTATGGACTGTTGCTGGCATGAATTGTACACAAATACATCATATGGCATACATTTTGTAAACTAGTATTTAGTTTACACATTACTTAAAATGTAAATACTCAGAAAGGGATCCTCTAGCATAACTATCCTCTATCATGACTATGGTTCAATGTCACACATTAGAGGTTCGTTATGCTCAATATGACTCATCTTCACACTTGATAGAACATAAAACAAGATGCTACACACGCTTAGTAAGCTAGTGACAGAAATTGATTATGAAATGGGGGGTGGTAGAGGGGTACAGAACTGATTCACACACTTGTAGTAATTTTTATTAAACTTTTTCTGCCATTAGGGAGCTGACTTAATCTAAAGACTGAAAGGGAAGAATAATAAGCCTGACAGTGAAGATTGCCCAGACTGACAGTGGAAAAAGCCAAGATTGAAATTGAAGTATACCAATGGGATCATGTCTGGCATTATCTTTCAAATCTGTTGACCTTGAAAACCATACAAAGACATGTTCACATGGTAAGTGCCAACTATTTGATAGAATAAGGCTGTGGAGGCATCCTATTGGAGACACTTAGATTATTTTCTAATTTTTAGATGGTATTTCACAGTCCTCTATTTTTGAACTGATGAATAAGACACCTATTGAAGATCAACTGTTTACCCCTGAATTGACTTTCAAAGACCATGCATTATCCAGGTTGGTGTACCAATGCATGCTAGTTAAGAATCACAGGAAGAATGTTGAATATTAGTAGCTTACATACATTAGTCATATTTAATTCATAATTAGATATTTAGGGATCACAATCAGACACTTAGATGATTTTACTTTTTTGATGGTATTTCAGTCCTCTATTTTATGAACTGATGAATAAGACACCTATTGAAGATCAACTGTTTACCCCTGAATTGACTTTCAAAGACCATGCATTATCCAGGTTGGTGTACCAATGCATGCTAGTTAAGAATCACAGGAAGAATGTTGAATATTAGTAGCTTACATACATTAGTCATATTTAGTTCATAATTAGATATTTAGGGATCACAATCAGAAAAAGGAATACATATTATAGTTGATATAGAGGTATTTGAATGGACATGAAATATTACATTTATGTTCAGCATACATATATATTATTGAAATGTGATATACATTATTATGTATAATTAGAAATTCAGATATTTAAATTTAATTTTTATTACACAATATAATGGTGTATGTTTATTTTCTTTATTTTTAAATTTAATTAATAAATATCTTGATAAAATGTTGAGCAAAGTTAGAGCATAGACACAAGATGATTGTAAATGTATTTTATGTATATTTGACAACGTGTGTATTAACTTTGTTAAAATTTTCTTTTTTAATTTCAGATTGTCATCTGATGACTTCCAGGAATATATATATATATTTTTTTTTTCAGAAACTTAATTTTTTAAATGGTAATAATAAACATTTTATTATTAAATACACTCTTTTGAACAGATTATAATAAATATCCATATAATCTGTCAATAAAAAACAATTTGACTCCCATGACTGGTAGTTGGCTATTTGACAAGCTCATGCATAAGATCAAATAATGCATTTATTTTTTAAAATCCACTGATTCAGAGAATATTAAATTAAACTATCTTTTTTAAATTAATTGGGGAGTGAGATCCATCGATGCTTTTCTTTTGAAATTCTTAGATGTTAAAAAAATTTCGGATATGTCGTCAAAATTTGACATAAATTATTTAGTTTCACTTTTAAGAAGGGGAAGTGGTTCAATTACATTAAAGTGACAGTGTTGTTGAATGTAAAATTAATTTTATAAGATATTGTATCTTCCTTAGGTATCTCAAAACATTATTTTCTAAACTTTTTTAATTTTTACATTTATAAATGGTAGGTCATTTAACTTCATATTTTTCACAAGCTAGTTATTGGATGACAGGTTAATAGATTTAATTTTCTAGTGGAGTCATTTAACTATAGTTATTAATATTATGTAGTTTTTAAAATCTTACCTCTTGGGTTAGACATCACATATCTATATATAATTTTCATTCCCCTTTAGTTTATTTTGACATTGTTAAATCAACATTCAAAATGTTTTGGTCCTTAAGGGGACATTCACAAAGTATATTGTGTATTGATTTTTAAAAAATTCATAAAAGAATTTAAACATATTTAGAAAATACTATAGAATTACATTCAGTCTTTAAATATACTTCGAAAAAGATACATCAATGCACATATCTTAGTCAATTACATAAGGCATCTATGTGCAACCAACAATCAGCATCAAAATAGCCTATGTAGATATGTATTTAATCCAAGAATATATATAATTACAATCTAATGATTGAATACCAAAACATATTAAGTTGTTCAAATATTATAATCTTATCCAAAATGCATACATAACATATAGCTTAATGTCCCTCTAAGCTGAAGACTCCGAAATACATCCTTTACAATATATATTTCAGTCAGTGTGTAAAACAATCCAGAAGTTAATCTAAATATGCTTTACTCATATGTTATACTAATTTAGCAAAAGGAAGGTGCCTAGGTTTCTGATTTTTCAAGCATTATTGTGAAATTTCTCTTTAAAGGGACATGAACTCACAATATACTTAAAGGGAGACAGTTAAAAAATTAATGATTTATACATTCTGAATGAGTATTCTATTTTAAGCAACTTTAAAAATTGTCTCATATTATGAATGTTCCTTGTGATGTTGCTATCATTAATTTAAAAATAAGGCATTAAATAGATATTTTATTTGCTTCAGTACTCTGGACAGAACTTGGTTTTTTTGGTTGGATTAATTTATCCAACAATCTGGTTGGATTAATTTATCCAACAATCATCAAGGACAACCCAGGTTTTTTGCAACAATTGTCCGTAATCTAAAATATCATTATTGATTTGCAAAGAAAGATAACAAGATAATTCTTAACATTTGAGAATCGGATTAAATTATAAAGTTGCTTAACATTTCATGCTCAATCTGAATCACGAACGCTAAATTTGTTTGGACAGTGTCCCTTTAAGAGATTTAAAGAGTGTATTTACTTCTCTTCTTATCTTGACATACTTTGCTTGAAAAGCATATCGAGATAGGCTCAGTAGATGAAGATTGGTGGATGCACAGAGATGCCTTATGTGATTGGCTCAACCATGTGCATTTAAATTTCTTCTGTTGAGGATATCTAAATACTAAGATAAATTGATTTACATTTTAAAGTCTAAACAATTTTCTATCTCTACAGATCATTTGATACAATTGTTTGTTTGTAATGTCTATTTAAAAATAAAGACGCCATTGCACAATAACATATATGAGCAGTTCAGACAAATACAAGCTTGAGGTTTATTTACTAATAACAAACAAACCTGTAGTTTAACATTTATAAAGAGATTATCCAAGTTACTGACATTAAAACCTGAATTTGAACATTCAGAAATATTGCGTGGGAAACGCATCTTGAAACACCAGATTAGCATCTTTAAACATTAGAGTCTAATGTCACGCAATAGCACACAAACAATGTGCATTATGAAATACATTTAATAGAGCAATATCAATACTTCACAATAAGTAAAGAAATGGATTTTATGAACAATAAAGACATACAATATTAAATGTGTATTTGTATTAAAGAAACAGACCATTATTAAACCGAAAAATGTATACAACATTTAATAATGTGACAATATTAGATTTTAAATAGAATTTTATTATTAATATTTAACAGATCACGGATATTAAATCTGCGTCACACATATCCGCATGACAGGCCCATGAGTTACAAATAAGTCTACATGAAAAATGAAGTTACAGCACCACCAGGAGGTATGTGTAAGGAAGTTACTAAGATATGAAACATTAAGGAACGGCCAATCAGAGTTCATCACACAAACACAACTTGAGTCAGGATGGTCTCACAGACATTCTAACAATATTTCAAACTTTTATCCAATCAGATGTACAGATAACTTGTCCCATGGTGCATCTCATGTTTACTTCACCATATAAAAGTCCATTACACGTTGCCATCTTTGTCAGTTCTCTAATGCCTGCAGGCGTACTGTATATATAATTTATATATATATCCAGCATATCCGAAAACCCAGCAGGCATGTCAGCTCCCAGGTTCACCAAGCAGGAGAGCGCTGCACTGGTCCACGCCGTCAAGGACTTTTATCCCCAGCTGTTTGGGAACAAGAGGAGGTTGACAGATGCGCCTGTTAAGAAGGCCCTCTGGGAGTCTATCACCAATGCGGTTAGACTGGTGTGTGACGTCCAGAGAAGCCAGGATCAAATCATGAGGAGATTCGGAGATATGAGGTTGCGCTTAACAAAAAAAGTCAACCTCATAAGGGACTGGGTACAAGCCTGTAAAAGAGGGGGCCAAATAAAGGCCCCGCGGAAACTATACCTACTCCCTTATGCGGTGACTTTTTGCGAGCTCCTCAATCTCCGGGTCCCCAAAAGATTTAGATCCTCGCCATCCTCGGCCTCCTCTTCTTCCCTCCCAGCTGCGGGATCTGAAAGTCCTGACGCGGGGGCCAGGGCAGCTGCTTCTCCGTCCGGTGGCCTGGGAGGAGATGATGGAGAATCTGAACCAGGTAACTATCCAACTTCATATAATATCTTAATATTTTAATTTTTTTTAAAAATGTGTATATAGTCAGATACTAAACCTATACAGATCTCACAACATACACTACATATGATGTTTAGATATCTGATTTTAGATTAGTGACACATGAAATAGGAATGATGTTTCTTGCGCTCTACAGAATATGCGTCACAGAGCGAAAATGGAATTGCACATACACGTTAACATGGGTTTGCTGTAAGTGGCATTGCTTTACACATGTTGGTCAAATGACGGATGCGTAATTCCGCTTGGAATCATTGCGCAATGATCGCGAAAATGGAATTGCGCATACACGTTAACATGGGTTTGCTGTAAGTGGCATTGCTTTACACATGTTGGTCAAAATGAAATGTGAATTATTATATATGTGAAGAATACAGTATTCTCAACCAGAGTAGTTCTGATTTGGATATGTTAATTGTGTAACCTGAGAAAGAACCAAAATTTTTTATAATTTCCAAAATTTTGGGAATTTCGATCTGTGCATCCTTTAAAAGTAAAATCAAGTCATCTGCGTAAAGTAGAAGTTTAACAGGGATTTTGCCTATCTTAATCCCCCCTAAATTATCCCTTAAGGTAACTGCAAGGGGTTCAATTGCTAAATTAAATAAAAGCGGTGAAATTGGACATCCCTGTCGTGTTCCAGATAGAATAGGGAAGGATGTAGTGTTTGAGCCATTAACCATCAAAATAGAAGTTGCATTGGAATATAAGGCACGAATACATTCAAGGAACTGATCTTTGAACCCAAAGTTCTTCATAGAGCAGAATAAATGGTCCCAGATAATGGAGTCAAATGCTTTATGGGCGTCAACTGCAAGAATGGCGGAGTTTTGTTCACTTTTATTTTTAACATCTGCTAAGAAGTCTATTAATAGAAAAATTTTGCGTATGTTTGCTGACAAGTTTCTCTTAGACATAAAGCCAACCTGATCTTGGTGTATTAACGGGCTCATAATTAACTTCAGTCTATCTGCCAAAATTGCAGTGAATAGTTTGTAATCGGAGTTTAATAGTGAAATTGGACGATAGGAGTCTATTGATTCAGGATCTTTCCCTTTTTTTAGGAGTAATATTATTTTTGAAACTGCAAAGTTAGGAGATGGAATCTTATAGTTAATTAAATAGTCATTAAATAGTTCCGTAAGTACACCTATTACTTCATTTTTGAGAATTTTATAAAATTCTGCTGGTAGAAGGTCAGGTCCGGCGGCTTTGTCCAACTTCAAATTATTTATTGCGTTTAGGACTTCCAATTCTTTAATTGGTGCATTGAGTTTCTCTAAATCTTCCGCCGAGAGCTTAGGTAATTTAATTTTTTCCCAAAAATCTTGTTTATTTTTTACATTAATATCCGCTACTGAGTATAGGTCCCTAAAGTATTTATAAAATTCTGCTTTGATTGTGTCAAGGTTCAATATTTTTTTGCCATCAATATTTAGTGACTTAATGTGATGCATCGGTTTCCTATCTTTTACAGATCTTGCTAACAATTTCCCTATTTTATTTCCAAATCTGTAAAATCTACTTTTGTTCTTCAGTTCTTGGATAGCAAATTTTTGTGATAGAAAAACTTCCCATTCTTGCTTAGCCTTCATGTAATTTTGCCAATTAGTCTGTGTATGAGATGCAATATATGCGTTATATTTGTTTTTTAGATAGTTAGAAATTTCAGTCTCTCTTAAATATAGCTTTTTTTTAAACCTAATAGTGAATTTTTTAATTTCTCCTCTGGCTACTGCCTTAGCAGTTTCCCAGAAGATCTCTTTCTTGTGTATATAGTCTTTGTTCTGTTGAACATATTCGTGCCATATAGCAATGAGTCGGTTTCTAAATTCTAAATTGTTTGCTAAATAACGTGGGAAGCCGTAACTCTTAACTGGATCATATCTGTCTGTTTCCCACCGTGTCTCTAATGATATCGGGGCATGGTCTGAAATGGTGAAGTTATCTATTTGTGCTTTTATATCTGAGTTAATAATTTTGTCTGACCCCAGAAAAAAGTCTATCCGTGAAAATGTCCGGTACTTTTTTGATTCACACGTAAAATCTCTACAATTAGGATATAGCAATCTCCAGATGTCTTTGATGTTTAGTGCGCTAGCAAATACTTTAAGGATCCTAGAGGATTTTTTTGTGATCTGTTTAGTTTTATTTCCAGTTGCCTGTGATCTATCAATATTGTTAAAAACCATATTGAAGTCTCCTGCAACTATAAGATTCGTATTTATAGAATCATGTAATTTTAATTTTAATTTTTCCCAAAATTTTATATCTGGCACATTTGGGCCATAGACATTACATAACGTGAACATACGTGAATTTATAATAATTTTTAGAATAATAAATCGTTCCCCTGGGTCTATCTCTTGCCCTATAATTCGATATTCTAAGTTTTTGCTGATTAAAACTGCGACCCCCCTTTTACGTGTTGCACATGGGGTATAGACAACCTCACTAACCCAGTTAACTTTAAGTTTATTATGTTCTATTTCAGTCAGATGTGTTTCTTGTAGGAGTGCAATATCCACTCTTTTATTTCTAAGATATGTCAGGATCCTCTTTCTTTTGATTGGGTTAGTGACCCCTCCCACATTCCACGAAATTAGTTTTAGTGTTGCCATTTATACTTTATTTTAAGATAACAAACCAGAAGAAGAAGAGAGAAAAAAAAAAAAAAAAAAAAAAAAAAGGGATTCAAAATAAATTCTAACCTCCTTGCCCCTCCCTCTAACCCGAACCTTTATCTTTAATAGAACATAAGTGTTTAAAATATTTAAAGAAAAATGTACTGTCCTTGTTTTCGACCATCACCAAAATCAATACACACCCCCTTTTAAAGTAGCCCCGCAATACATCACATATTTAGGAATCCAATTACCCACCCCTATTTGCAAAAATCAGATTTGAGATGATGAAATGGGATAATCTTCCACTCTCAATTACCGCAAGAATCAATGTAGTTAAGATGATCGTCTTACCTAAAATATTATATTTAATGCAAAATATCCCTCTAATCATACCAAAAAAATATCTTAGCAAGTTAGACCAACTAATGAGACGATTTATATGGGGGAGGGGTGCGAATCGAATATCATTATATAAACTGTCACAACTAAGGCAATA
Organism: Bombina bombina; assembly: GCF_027579735.1. NCBI lineage: Eukaryota > Metazoa > Chordata > Amphibia > Anura > Bombinatoridae > Bombina > Bombina bombina. The sequence goes on from NC_069500.1 coordinate 694,577,924, forward strand.
TGGTGGATTGGCACTACCCAATTTTGCTATTTACAATAGTGTAAGTCTTGCAAAAATTGCAATGGACTGGATTACGGGCGGGAACTATATTGCATTTACAGAAGCAGAACAAAATTTAGTATACCCTCTTTCATTAAATGCGCTTCTGCACTGTCCTAAAAAAGTAATTCCAAAAAGTATTAAAAATAAACAATCATTATATCATATTATAATTGCATGGCAAGACATACGACGCAGAGTAGATAGTGACCCTCATTTTTCAGATCTACTTCCTATTAGAGGTGACCCACGCTTTCCACCTGGTATTAGCAGTCAAGTATTTAGGAAATGGGCCACAGCAGGACTTATTTATTTAACACAACTTAGAGAACCCAATCTACAGAGTATATTACCATTTGAGACTCTTAAAGAGTCTTATAATGTACAGAATGTGGATTTTTTTGCATACCTTCAAGTGAGACATTGGTTCTTTAAAGCTATGGAAGATAATAAATTTCCATGGACCCACTCAGGAATGAAAATGGGGCTAGCATTATTTAAGGCAGGCAAACGCTCTATTAAATACTGGTATAATATGATTATTACTAAGACAGGGGAACTAAACATTGTACAGATCTGTTCAAAATGGCAAACAACGATTGTAGATCTAAAAAGGGAACAAGTAAAACAAAGTATAATTCTCTTGGACGAGGCCACACTCGCGGCAAGCTGGCGAGAAATGCATATAAAACTCTTACACAGAATATACTTTACGCCTGCTAAAATAAATAAATGGTCGACACAAGGTTTAAGGGTATGCCCACGTTGCTCTTTAGCCGATGCTGACTTAACCCATATGTTTTGGAGTTGCCCAAAAATTAATCAGTTTTGGAAACGGGTACAATTTTGGTTAAATAAGGTGACAGCTACAAATCACATATTAGAACTACAACACATAATTTTCCTACTAGACACATCAGACAGACTGGTAAACAGAGCTTTCTGTAATACGGTAATTCTGGGTGGAAGATATCTCATCCTTAAAAACTGGCACCAAAAAAAGTCACCGACTATAAATAATTTAACATTTTTATTACAAAGACAATATACAATAGAACAATTTGATAACGCAATTAACTCTGAACAGCAGCATAATAGATTTAATTCAAAATGGTTAGATTTTGTTAAACACTACAAAAACACTAATTTACAGAACCAGTTATTATCACCATTAGAGAATATAAGTTAAGACGCAAACCTCTTTTTTCCCCTTTTTTTCCCCCTTTTCTTTCCCCCTTTTGGGTTTTTTTTTTTTTTTTTTTTTTTTGTCTTTTTCTTTTTCTTCCCCCCTCCTCTGCCCCCCCTAGAGAAATTTAAAAGCTAAAAACTTTTCCTTGAAGCCGGTCAGGATTTTGATATTTAATTTGCAGGTGGCTCCACCTTTCTCAATAATTTAAAGGTTGAAATTATTTAAAATTTACACTGGACTACCCGAACTTATTATATATCACAGTAAAGACCTGTTTTTTTGTTTTTGTTTTTTTTCTTTGTTTTTTAAGGTTTATAATAATGAAGCTAGGGTAAATCCCGTGTTAATGACTAATGTGATAAAGGAAGAAAAGTGAAATATTTAATATCTGAAAAGGTTATGATTTTATTTTCATGTATATCTTATCTGTATCTCTGTTCCATGTTTTCTGGTTCCAAATGACATAAGTGTATCATTGATTATGTAATTTTTTGTCTTTGCCTTTTCTTTCTTATTTCTGTATATGCTTTTTTTTGACCTTTAATAACAATAAAAAAAACATTATATCGAAGAATACAGTATTCTTATTTTCAATATTAGACATAATAAAAAAATAAAAAAGCAGAATCCAAAAAAAATATAACATATGCCCATCAATTGATGAGAATGAAATAACACAAAAAAAATAATTTAAGCTACAGTAAACAACACAACTGATTGAAAATAAGAGTACAGGATATATTTATCATGAATTTAATTGAGGAAACAATTAACTCATGGGACTACCAAAGGATTAATAGTTTTTAATTGATTTGCTAATAATGTAAAGATTTTAAACATGGCATGATTTGTATTAATGATATCCAATCCTCATTTAATATATTACAGATCTGGATTTTGGTGCTGGATCCTCAAGGCAGGGCTTGTCACAGTATGGTATGTCTCATTTTAATTGACATTTGTCTTAGAAACATGGACAGAACATTACATACTAAATCCACATTGTTCAATATTTATATGTATCTGCAAAATGGATTTTAAAACTTTTTGCAAATAAGAATAAATAAAACAAAAAAATAGGATTACATTGTAAGACTACTCTGATTTTGTTTGGAATTTAAGATATCCCATCTATTCTGGATGTCTTAATTTTAATGCAAGATTCTTTGAATGTCCAATTTATATTCTTCCCTTGTGTATTGCTTAATCTTATTTGTATACATTTTTAAAAAATACACACACTTTTGCATATGTTTAGATTTTAAAAATATAGATTCCATTTTTGAAATTGATCACGTCATTTAAGGGACATGCCAACTAAATTTTACATAGAATGATTTTTAAACGTGATTTTATTGTTTTGTTTAAACATTTTATGAGTTACATTGGTTCAGTCTATTGTTTTAGTTCTTTTAAAAAAAATGGATTTTGGTTTAGGTTAAACAATGCATTACTGGTATTATCCGGCTGTTTTTTTATGCATAAATTGGCATTTTTACAAAAGTTAAAATCATGTGTTCAGATAACAGTAGTACATAGTTTCAAAAAGTATACAATTACACATTTAGAGCTTCATGTCCCTTTAATAGATGAAAATTAAATAATTCTTAGGATATCCTTAAATAAGATATTAGATTGGAATTGCATGCTCAATCCCATTCATTACATCAACATATGGAGTAGAGAATTCATTAACACCAACATTGTCAAATCAATATATTTTTATATTAAAGGGACACTGAGCTAAAATTATTAATGTTGTCATTCAGATAGAGCATGCAATATTAATCAACATTTAAATATAATACTATAATCATATGTGAAATATTCTATTGCTAAATGTATTTTAAAATCAAGAATGTACGTTTATCTGCAGCTCAATTTTGGTTGACCAACCTGGGTTTTGATTGATGATTGGTGGATACCTTCAACAAACAATATTTATTGAATCCAATATTGCTTACCTGCATTTAAGATTAAAATGTAGCAACATTCCAATTATAATAGGAGTCAATGTAAAATCATTTGGAACAGTTTGAACAGTAAAATCAATGATTGAAATAAATCATGTCAGTGTCCCTTTAATAAACAATAGATTCATTCATCTTTACATTCTTTGGATTAGACAATATTGATATATAATTCACATATTCACTGTTGGAGTTACTTTATAAATATCAGCATACTCTAACAGCACCATGATTACATATTTGTACTAATCAATTTGGTTTTGTATTGTGATAAATATGTGTTGTGTCCTAAACAAGATTACTGTACATTGCACAAATGGCTCGATGTGCCACATGTCTTTGTTTATATTTGTCAACAGCTGTTATTCAAAATGTGGTTTGTGTGTATTCTTTTAAGAACATTGATCAATGGGTATATTTAGATATGCAATAGCATCGTATGAGATGAGTTTGATGTCTAATATAGTCAGAAATTAAACATATGTTTAATACATCATTTTTAACAGAATCCCCTTGATTCAATCAAGCATTTTTTTTGGATAATGACTGGTCTATTCTTCACATTTTCAAGTTGATTATTCTTAAAAATTGCTACAGATGTGATTTAGTGCTATCCCAAATGTGTTCACTAATATATATCTATATCATTCATAGAGAGAGTTGGTGTGGGGAGCCCTGAGGAATCCAGCACTGACACAGAGCCGCATTTGCGGTCTTCTGGTAAGTCCATTGACTCATTTATATGTCATTGAAGGTGTATTGGTAATCAATATTATGAGCATGATTCTCATGAAGCATAACATTTGAAACAAACATATAATTTACTCCTCTGATTATATATTAATTTTCTTGGAATATTGAAAGATTAATAATTAAAACTTTCTTAGTCTACACCTTTGTTATTCAGAAGATGTATAGCATATGTTTGTTTCCATGTTCATTTTTGACAACAATCATCAAGTGATACACACATGAGAAATCTTAAAGGTTCTATGTACTATGCTTTTATGATTTTAAAATTAATACAAACAATAAATAGAAAATCTGAATAATTGAGAATTACAAATCTAATGTCATTTGTATGCTCCATCAAAATGATGTAAATCATAACTTTGGGTGTGTATATCTTTAATGCAACATTGATGTGTGTCTTTGAGCAACAGTAACATATGTTATAATATCTGATCTTAACGTGTACACAACATGTTATGTTTTACAGAGATTGATTTAACATGTGTGATGGAGGAGGAAGAGGCTGCCTTGAAGTCTGATGGTATGTGAAATATATCTATCATGTTTACAACATGTTGCTTTATTGGAAATCATTTTATTGAAGACATTCAAAATCTACAGCTTTTGCACTTTAAAAAGGAATATTATTTGTCTGTTCAAATACACCACTGCCCCCTTTCTATATCAGGCAGCATGAAAATATTCTTTTTTTATTTTTTATTTTATTTTATTCATAATTCATGCCATCATTATGTCACATGCATATTGCAGGCCAAACCACAATAATAATGTTATAATTGTACAGACAGTCATTGATATTCATCTGAGTGCCTATATGCATACCATATCCTCATTTCATAATTGTTTCAAAATTCAAACACACTTCTAAGTATATTGAAAACATAATCAATTTTAAATGCGTTGATTTGATTTCATGATGTAGGAGATGTTAATATATTTGTATTATTTATTTCAGATGGATCCTCCACCTCTGGTCATCTGATTTCCGCCCCTGCCCAGTCCCCTGGCCAGTCACAGACCCCTGCCCAGGCCCAGACCCCTGCCCAGGCCCAGACCCCTGCCCAGGCTCAGACCCCTGCCCAGAACCCTGCCCAGGCCCAGACTCCTGCCCAGGCCCAGACCCCTGCCCAGGCCCAGACCCCTGCCGGCCCTTCCCATTTGTCCTTTCCTGTCCCTCCCAAAAAACGGCCCTTCGTCCCCCTTCACCGCTCTCCCCGTATTATGGGCCGTACAGCTACCCCAGCTGCCCAGACCCCAACTCACCACTCCCCAGCTGTACGGCCTACACCGGAGCAGCAGCTCATCCCTCCCCAACCCAATCCCATCCCTCCCCAATCCAATCCCATCCCTCCCCCCTGTCTCAACCTTCATTGTCCTGGGTGTCGGATTGTCCTTCCCAGGCACAGCTGTAAGTATCATTCAAAATCCACATTATAAGTTACTTAAAGGTACACTGAAGGCAAATTGTTTCTATTGTGATTCCAATAGAGCATGCAATGTTAATCAAATTTATAATTTACTACTCTTATCAATTATTCTTCATTCTCTTGCTATCTTTATTTAAACAAAGAAATGCCTAGAATTAATTTTAAATAGAAAATAATTGTGGACATCATTTCTTTATTGTTGGATGAATGTATCCATCAACCAGCAGGGACAACCAAAGTTGATAAACAAATATGGCCTGCCCTATAAACCTACATTCTTGCATTCAAAATCTATCTAGAGAAATCAAACATTTAAAGAATATGTGTAATTTTTAATATTTGTAATGTCATGCTCTATCTGAATCAGTCAATTAAATATTTAGGTTCAGTGTCCCTTTAATTTGATATCACTACATATACCAATCACCACTACTTGGATCCAACAATTTATGTACAAATGTTGATACATTATCTCTTGTCTAACCCAGTGGAAATGTAATTTCTTCAGGTTGATATGTTTACACAGCTTGTCCTCAACGCCAAAATGTTTAAGGATAGGTGTGCCTACCACAGTATAATTAAAATATTTAAATTGCTAATGTAAGTACAATGTAAATCCTTTAACAAGATTTTATACACTCAAGCTGTATAAGTGGATCATCGAAAACCAATTAAAGGGGACAACATGTTTGAGTAAACTGTCCCTTTAATGATTCCGGTCTGTCTGAATAACATATTTAATGTGTAAAGAATCAATTTTAACAAATTGATGTAAAGAATGATTTGTCTTTATGATGACAATGTATCTTTGCTTATTTTTTCTTCTGTTGTGTAATTATCCTTAATATTTGATTTATTCTTTATTTTAGGCTGTGACTCAGCATGGCTCATGCTAGAAGGTATAGCACGAGTAGAGCAGGCCGTGTTGAGGAACGCAGCTGTCCTGAGAGGGATGAACGACACCATGCAGGCCCAGCTCCGGGTTCAGGATTTGACTCTGCGTCAAATCATGCTATTAAATTCAAGGCCTGAATCTGGAGCTGGACATGCACATGACGATGAAGAGGATGACCAGTAAGTGGAGGATCTGGAGATGCTCCAAGGTCGCAGATAAGAATCCTCCGTCCACATGTTGATGTTTTTGTTATTGTTGCCATTTGGGCTTTTTTTAAGTTTATTGTTGTGCCTGTTGCACTCTTTTACCTTGTCATATGGCTCCAATGGGGCTATGGTGGCCCTTGGCAACTCTCTTCATGGACTGTGATGCACTCTGTTACCTTGTCATATATCTACAATGGGGCTATGCTGGCCCTTGGCAACTCTCTTCATGGACTGTGATGCACTCTGTTACCTTGTCATATATCTACAATGGGGCTATGGTGGCCCTTGGCAACTCTCTTCATGGACTGTGATGCACTCTGTTACCTTGTCATATATCTACAATGGGGCTATGCTGGCCCTTGGCAACTCTCTTCATGGACTGTGATGCACTCTGTTACCTTGTCATATATCTACAATGGGGCTATGGTGGCCCTTGGCAACTCTCTTCATGGACTGTGATGCACTCTGTTACCTTGTCATATGGCTCCAATGGGGCTATGGTGGCCCTTGGCAACTCTCTTCATGGACTGTGATGCACTCTGTTACCTTGTCATATATCTACAATGGGGCTATGCTGGCCCTTGGCAACTCTCTTCATGGACTGTGATGCACTCTGTTACCTTGTCATATGGCTCCATTTTCCAGATCTTTACCATATTATTTATAAACGTTGTTGTTTTCTGACATACTAATAAAAGACATGTCATTGCACAATTCTTTGTCCTCCTTATTCATGTCATTGATTGAAATCTCTATTTTATCTTGTTGATCCTTAAAGGGACATACCCAAAATAATGTTGTTTCCTGAATCATATATGTAATACAATTGGAAATGACTTTAAGATTAACATCTCCAATGTAATTTTTATTTTTGTCTTTATATTGTTATCTAAAATCTTTATCATTGCATGATTATGATTAGCATAGTAATTGTTTTATATATGTATATAAAGATTGTTATATATGTATATTTCAAATTTCACATCCATGTGTGTATTTATAAACTCTGCATGAATTGATGCACCTTTAACAAATGATCTGAGGATTGATACAATGATATAATCCCTGTAAAGTGTTAATTTTCTTGAAATAGTATTGTCTCTGTGTATCCTCTTTTTATAAATAAAAATCATGTCCCTTTAAGTGATGGTGAGCACAATTGTTAATGAATGTATTTCCATTTCTAAAGCGTTTTTGTCCTTTTTACATGAACAAGGACATATAATCTTAATAATAAACAATCTTATTTTAATGTTGACAGCACATGTATTTCATTTTCTATTCTATCTTATTGTAAAAGTGTAACCAAATCAATCTCTGTGTGTAATGCACATATTTTATATGAGGAATATGTTTTTCAAAATATTGTTAAAAAATACTTCTCCTCCCATATATGGCTATAGGTAGTCTGACCATATTTCAACTTGAATAAATGACCCGTTTGATCAATACATGTGTCATTATTGTTATTCCCAAACAATCTAAACATATCTTAAAACATCAATGGCATATGTATTTCTCATGTGTATCTTTTAAATGTTAAAGATATACACCATAGCTATAGTTAAAGGGACAGTCAAGTCCGAAAAGATGAATCATGATTTCGTGACATTCCTAGATAGCAATCTAGACACATACTAGTTTCAAAAATATAAATATGTTTCTTAGTGATATGCCAAGCTGTCAACTGAGTCCTTGTATTGGCTGCGGTTTTTCTGCGATCGCGGATGCGCCATGTTGCTTAAGACGTCACCTGCCAGGCTGTCCAATGATTCCTTGTATTGACTGACGTTTTTACGCGATCAAGGATGCACATTTTATTGGATGGCGTTTTTACGTGATCAAGGATGCGCCTTTTTTTTGTTTGCGTTCTTACGTGATCAGGAATGTGCCTTTTATTGGATTGCGTTCTTACGTGATCAAGGAAGCGCCATGTTAACTAAGACGTCACATGCAAAGGTAAAAAAACGTCTGATTGTATTACGTAGTCCCGCAATATTTGTTTGTGCACGTTAAACACGTTTGTGAATGAAGCCAAGTTTAAAAACATTGCGAATATGGATTGTTTGCATCATGTTACATTGTTGAACCATAGCTGATAAAGACCACCACATTCTCTTTTGCTGGATGTCTGGTTGAATAAACGAACGAAAGCAAAATGTTTTCATGCATAAGATATTTCGAAGCAAGTGCAAATCTCTATAGTCCATGTTGTGTAATATGTTTGTCAACAATATGTTCCTTTTTATGAAAAATGACTGTTGTGTTTAATGTTAAAGATATCTAATTCATAAATATGCGCTATTGTGTTTTAAGTAATCAATATGCATTTATCTTTATCATATGCTAAATATATGATGCTGACTTCTTCTAAATGTAATTTCGTCGTATATTTTATTAAAGGTTCATTAGACACTCACATTATAAATCAAAACTTTTTATTTTGTCTCTAGTTAGATAGTCCATTGTTTAACAAATACACGTTTCATTTTGCTTCTGTTCAAAGAAAATGTAAGTAATTTTCAGACTCCTCGCCAAGCCTCTGAGTTTCATGTGAGTACCATCTCCAGCTTTCTCCTGTTTGTGTAAAGGGTCTTTTCATATGTTAATGATGGGGTATTGTCTTGTTTTACGGTTGTAATGGGGGTTCATCTATATTTTCAATAGAGATAACCCGATTTTCTTTGAAAGTGTTTAAAGCTTTGTAATATTGATATCAGTATATGTTAATCTTGTTGTTTCTAGTAGTGTCTATTACATACAGTTCTGTTAAAAATATAGTATACTGTCCCTTTAATGCAAATGTTTATTTTTGTATCATGTATGAGTTCCACATTGGTTAATCTCCAAATATATTATTGTTAGCATATTTTCACCCCCCACTCCTAAAAGGACTTTAAACCATATTCATTGTTAAAACAAATGTCTTTCTAAAAATAAATTAACACAATAATGTCTCTTTAAGAAAATAGACTTTATTTAACACGTCAATATAAATCTGATTTCAATATTTATTGTTTGAACAAGTAAATGTAGATATACCAACAATCTTCAAATATATGTTAGCATATGTAATTTTGTTAAAGGGACAGTTTAGAAAACAAATAATGTTTTGCATTATTCTAAAAGTCAATTTTGTAATATCAATGATATCAAAGGTTTCTCACCAATTAATCATTTGTCTGTGTTTATTTTAATTTGCTAGCTAAACCTATGAGGTTCGTGTGCTCATTTCTTAGAGCTTGAAGAGTGCATGTAATCATTATACAATTTGACCACTAGAGGGCATTTGGATAGCATTTTTATATGTAAAACCTTGTGCTCATACAGCATATTATTTACCATGTATTGATCATTGATATCTAAAATGTTGTTATGTCAGAACAACAAATAAGTGGTCATTTTTCATAGTCATAGATACAAGGGTAAGCACATAAGTCACACGTATTTCTCCATGTTTTGTTGTTTCCAACTTGATAATACGTAATACAGTGTTTTCTTTGTAATCAATAATTTTCTGACTGCCCCTTTAAGCTGTGTTATTGGCATTCAAACAGTAATATGCCATCATGGATAATTGTAATGGTAATTTTGTTTGCGATTCGGGAAACAGTCTGGACATCACATCACAGAAACCAATCAATATCATGAACAAGGATAGATATGTGATGATGTGGTTTTCACACACTTATAACCCACACTCTGCAAACAATCTGCCTCCATGGACCCGGTCCCATAGAAGTAGATTACAGGGAGTGCAAAATTATTAGGCAAGTTGTATTTTTGAGGATTAATTTTATTATTGAACAACAACCATGTTCTTAATGAACCCAAAAAACTCATTAATATCAAAGCTGAATAGTTTTGGAAGTAGTTTTTAGTTTGTTTTTAGTTATAGCTATTTTAGGGGGATATCTGTGTGTGCAGGTGACTATTACTGTGCATAGTTATTAGGCAACTTAACAAAAAACAAATATATACCCATTTCAATTATTTATTTTTACCAGTGAAACCAATATAACATCTCAACATTCACAAATATACATTTCTGACATTCAAAAACAAAACAAAAACAAATCAGTGACCAATATAGCTACCTTTCTTTGCAAGGACACTCAAAAGCCTGCCATCCATGGATTCTGTCAGTGTTTTGATCTGTTCACCATCAACATTGCGTGCAGCAGCAACCACAGCCTCCCAGACACTGTTCAGAGAGGTGTACTGTTTTCCCTCCTTGTAAATCTCACATTTGATGATGGACCACAGGTTCTCAATGGGGTTCAGATCAGGTCATTAGATTTTCTTCTTTTATACCCTTTCTTGCCAGCCAGGCTGTGGAGTACTTGGACGCGTGTGATGGAGCATTGTCCTGCATGAAAATCATGTTTTTCTTGAAGGATGCAGACTTCTTCCTGTACCACTGCTTGAAGAAGGTGTCTTCCAGAAACTGGCAGTAGGACTGGGAGTTGAGCTTGACTCCATCCTCAACCCGAAAAGGCCCAGAAGCTCATCTTTGATGATACCAGCCCAAACCAGTACTCCACCTCCACCTTGCTGGCGTCTGAGTCGGACTGGAGCTCTCTGCCCTTTACCAATCCAGCCACGGGCCCATCCATCTGGCCCATCAAGACTCACTCTCATTTCATCAGTCCATAAAACCTTAGAAAAATCAGTCTTGAGATATTTCTTGGCCCAGTCTTGATGTTTCAGCTTGTGTGTCTTGTTCAGTGGTGGTCGTCTTTCAGCCTTTCTTACCTTGGCCATGTCTCTGAGTATTGCACACCTTGTGCTTTTGGGCACTCCAGTGATGTTGCAGCTCTGAAATATGGCCAAACTGGTGGCAAGTGGCATCTTGGCAGCTTCACGTCCAGTTCATGGGCAGTTATTTTGCGCCTTGGTTTTTCCACATGCTTCTTGCGACCCTGTTGACTATTTTGAATGAAACGCTTGATTGTTCGATGATCACGCTTCAGAAGCTTTGCAATTTTAAGAGTGCTGCATCCCTCTGCAAGATATCTCACTATTTTTGACTTTTCTGAGCCTGTCAAGTCCTTCTTTTGACCCATTTTGCCAAAGGAAAGGAAGTTGCCTAATAATTATGCACACCTGATATAGGGGTGTTGATGTCATTAGACCACACCCCTTCTCATTACAGAGATGCACATCACCTAATATGCTTAATTGGTAGTAGGCTTTCGAGCCTATACAGCTTGGACTAAGACAACATGCATAAAGAGGATGATGTGGTCAAAATACTCATTTGCCTAATAATTCTGCACTCCCTGTATATACAGAGTGTGGTCCACAAGTGTATGAAAACCACATCATCACATACCTATCCATTACACATTAAATAAAAAAAAACATTAAACATGAAAACAAATACTTACTTCCTCTTCCTTCCCCTCTTCCCACGGGGCTGAGGCTCTGGGGGGGGCAACTGCCGACTCTGACGAGTTCTCCTTGGAGATGTTGTGGGAAGAGTGGAAGGAAGAGTACTGGGACGACCAAGGTGAGGAGGAGAAGATGGCTGAAGAGGAGAAGATGGCTGAGGAGGAGAAGATGGCTGAGGAGGAGAAGATGGCTGAGGAGGAGGAGATGGCTCGGCAGGAGGAGATGTCCCGGCAGGAGAAGATGGCCCGGCAGGAGAAGATGGCCTGGCAGGAGAAGATGGCCCGGCAGGAGAAGATGGCCCAGCAGCAGGAGGCCCAGCAGCAGGAGGCCCAGCAGCATTAGGCCCAGCAGCAGGAGGCAGACCAGGAGGCAGACCAGCATGCGCCTCCCGGAAAAAATTAAACATCTCTTGGTGTAGATTAATGATTCTGTTTTGCCCTTCTTCTATTCTATTAAGTATGTTTATTATTTGGTTTTGGCCTTCAATTATTTGGTTTTGTCCTTCAAGAATTCGAGTTCGGCCTTCTATATTTTGTATCTGGTCTATGTAGTCTAGTAGAACCCGCACCTCCGCTATTTCCTGTTGTTGTGCTTGGCAGGGTACCCGTGCATGGCGGGGTGCCCGTGCACGGCGGGGTGCGGGTCCTTGAGGGGCCTCTGGTTCCGCGGCCTCCTCCTCTGCTTCCGGGGCCTCTTCATCTGCTTCCGTGCCCTCTTCGTCACGGGGGGCCTCTTCCCTCCGAAGTGGAAATTGCTTCCCACCACTCTCATCCCGGGGAGATGGAGGAGGCTGTATTTGTTGTGCTGCCTCCTCCCAAGACTCTGTATATTTGAAAAAATAAAAAATGTATATATTAGCATATTTCCAAATCAAGCTTTAAATGACTTAGCTTATGATACAATTACAAATGCAGAATCATTAATCCACTTTGAAATCTAACAATCAATACGATTTCCGCATTTTCTAAACCGTGTTTGTGATATCTCTGGTAAATCTGAATGTTTTAGCGTTTGTTTTCAGTCTGTTTAAATGCACACCTAACCTATAGCCTAGATACTGATGTAACCGCAAAGTAATTGTGAATGCGTGTAAACAGCGTAATAGCATTAATCTGATCCTTAAAGGGACATGAAACCCAATGTTTTATCTTTCATGATTTAGAAGCATACATTTATAATCAACTTTCTAATGTACTTTTCTTATCTAATTAGCTTCATTCTCTGGATATTCTTTGCTGAAAAGCATATCTAAATATGCTTAGAAAATGCTGATTGTTAGCTGAATATAGCTGCCTCCTGTGATTGGTTCACCGTGTGCATGGCTATTTCTTCATTAAAATATATCTCAAGAATGATTCAAATTAGGTAATATAAGTACATTTGAATGTTTTGTCAAATTGTATTCGCTACCTCAATCATGAAAGTAAAGGTTTGCGTATAGTGTCCCTTGAAATACATTCGTATGTGAATTTATTCTTAAATGAGCTTACCGTCAGATGAGAATGGCAGGTTCCCAGTATCAATTCCTCCGATACGACTACATCCACCTCGGAGATGCTGGGCCGCAACATTTCCTCCCATCGGCAGTACTCGATTTCCAGGGCAGGGCCGCCACCGGTTCCTGCGGAATTTCGGGCCTCCAGGCTTAACTTTTTCTTGAGATCCATCTTACAGTCCCAGTAGCGATGTTTTATAGAGTCCATATCTCTGTTCCGGCCACCCACTGCATTAACTGCATTCCTTATCTCATGCCAGAGCTTCCTCTTCTCAGTCGGGGTGGTCTTCTGGTGCTGCAGCCTCCTATACCTGGCCATATAGGCCTCTACGAGGGCCTCCTTCTCCTCCATCGAAAACCTCGCCTCCCTAGTCGCCTTGGTCTTCCCCTGTGACGATGCCCTCTGTTTCCCAGACTGTGAAGCCCTACTCTGTCTGCCACTGGGCCCAGCCACTTGTTCATCTTGAACCAAGTGGCTCGGTCCACCCACCGCTTCCACCCCCGCTTCCTGCCCCCCTTCCTGCCCCCCTTCCTGCCCTGTTCCTCTCCCTCTCCCTCTCCTCCCCCCTCTACCTCTCCCCTGCCTGCCCTCCATCTGTTCCCTAAACTAAACCCCAAATAATCAAACAAAAAGTGAGTGTAATGAAATGAAAGGGGGTCAAAATAAAGAACTAAAAAGACAAAATAAGTGCTGAAAGTGTGAGAGGGATCTAAAAAAACAAAGAGGGTAAGGAGGATTTAAATAAACAAAAAGAAAAAGAAGACTAAAAGGAGGATATGTAAACTAAATGTAACTAGGGGATGGGTATGGGATGGGTATGGAGTATGGGATAAGAGTAAATGGGATGAAAGGGAATGGGACTACAGGGAATGGGGTATGGAGTGTAGTATGAGGGGGTATGGGGTATGGAGTGTATGTAGTGTTATTGATAAGTGTATGTATGTATTGAATGTGTTTGCGTGTAAATGTGTTAAGTGTACAGAAAAATCACTCGCTCGCTAACTCACACTACTACTAATTCTCACTAACTCACACTACTACTAATTCTCACTAACTCACACTCCCACTAACTCTCAATAACTCCCACTACCACTAACTCACGCTCCCACTAACTGACTCTCTCACACTACCACTAACTCTCACTAACAACTCCCACTACCACTAACTCACGCTCCCACTAACTGACTCTCTCACACTACCACTAACTCTCACTAACAACTCCCACTACCACTAACTCACTCACGCTCCCACTAACTGACTCTCTCCCACTCCCACTAACTCCCACTCCCACTAACTCACTCACGATAACACTAACAACTGACTGTCTCACACTAACACTAACTCACTCACAATAATGCACAAACTCTCTAATCTTAAACCTCCAATCTCCAAAGACCCACCAGCAACACAGTCAAAGAAGCCATGCTTGTGTGGTGCTTATATACCCTGTGTAAATGTTTAATGATGTACCGATTTCCGTTGTAAATTGTGTTCAGGTGTGCTTTATTAGCAATTAATATTAGTGCAATGTGTATTAGTTGTGTGAATTTGCGCATGCTCATTTGGAGTTAGTATTTGTGGAATGTGTAGAATGCGATGATGTCATAGTGCTCGTTTTCTATAACATTGTCCAATAGTATTATGTTTAAATGTGAATTTGCGATGGTGTGTTATTAGTGAAGTGTTGTATATGTATGTTTGTCCTAATATATAGTGATATTGAATGCGATTATTTTGCTAGTGTATGTATATATTTTTTATTCCTTGTTGTTATTTAGCGTATTTCCGCATCTTAAAGTATATGCGTATTCCCTGTATTAAATTTTAATAAAAATCCCCCCACTTGTGAATGTGTAATGCTTCTGTGCTTTGTTGAGTGATTGTTGTTGTGACATTTGCGGCGTGTTATTCTTGTGCATGATGTGGTATGCGTCATATGACCGAGCTGTGCGTATTTCTCGCGAGATCGAGTGTTAGGTGAAAAAAGCTATTTATTTTGCTTTTCCATTGACCTCTATGGGAGACTGTCTAACGCGGGCAGGATTCCGCGTGTGAAATACACGCGTTAGGAGCATCGTTAGATGGTCTTTTTTGCACTCTAAATACCGGAGTCAAACAATGCCGTGCGTTAGACCTAAACCACGCGTAGCGTTAGCAGCCCATCTACCGCCAAACTCCAAATCTAGCCGTTAGGGTTTATTTTTAATTTTACAAGCAAGTTTCTATTTATTTTAACTAGGTAGAACAGTTATTAAATAGTTATTAACTATTTAATAACTTCTTAGTTAAAATAAAAACAAATTTATCTGTAAAATAAAACCTAACCTAAATTACAATTACACCTAACACTACACTATAATTAAAATAATTTCCTCAATTAACTGCAATTAACTACAATTAAATAAAATAAACTAAAGTACGAAAAAAAAAACCACTATATTACAGAAAATAATAAAATAATTACAATTTTTTAAACTAATTACACCTAACCAAATCCCCCTAATAAAATGAAAAAGCCCCCCAAAATAATAAAAATCCCTACCCTACACTAAATTACAAATAGCCCTTAAAAGGGCTTTTTGTGGGGCATTGCCCCAAAGTAATCAGCTCTTTTACCTGTAAAAAAAAATACAATACCCCCCAACTCTAAAACCCACCCAATCCCCCTTAATAAAACCTAACATTAACCCCTTGAATATCACCCTACCTTGAGACGTTTTCACCCAGCCGGGCACAAGTGGTCCTCCAGAGGGGCAGAAGTCTTCAACCGATCCGGGCAGAAGAGGACCTCCAGACGGGCAGAAGTCTTCATCCAGGCGGCATCTTCTATTTTCATCCATCCGGAGCGGGTCCATCTTCAAGCCAGCCGACGTGGAGCATCCCCCTCTTCTTCCGTCGACTCCCAACAAATGAAGGTTCCTTTAAATGACGTCATCCAAGATGGCGTCCCTTGAATTCTGATTGGCTGATAGGATTCTATCAGCCAATCAGAATTAAGGTAGGAAAAATCCTATTGGTTGATCCAATCAGCCAATAGAATTGAGCTTGCATTCTATTGGCTGATTGGAACAGCCAATTAAATGCAAGCTCAATCTTATTGGCTGATTGGATCAGCCAATAGGATTTTTCCTACCTTAATTCCGATTGGCTGATAGAATCCTATCAGGCAATCGGAATTCAAGGGACGCCATCTTGGATGACGTCATTTAAAGGAACCTTCATTCATCGGGAGTCGTCGGAAGAAGAGGATGCTCCACGTCGGCTGGCTTGAAGATGGACCCGCTCCGCTGGATGAAGATAGAACATGCCACCTGGATGAAGACTTCTCCCCTTCTGGAGGTCCTCTTCTGCCCGGATCAGATGAAGACTTATGCCCCTCTGGAGGACCACTTGTGCTGGGTGAAAATGTCTCAAGGTAGGGTGATATTCAAGGGGTTAGTGTTAGGTTTTATTAAGGGGGGATTGGGTGGGTTTTAGAGTTGGGGGGTATTGTATTTTTTTTTACAGGTAAAAGAGCTGATTACTTTGGGGCAATGCCCCACAAAAAGCCCTTTTATGAGCTATTAGTAATTTAGTGTAGGGTAGGGCTTTTTTATTTGGGGGGGGGGCTTTTTTTATTTTGTTAGGGGGATTAGATTAGGTGTAATTAGTTTAAAATTCTTGTAATTTTTTTTCTGTAATTTAGTGGTTTTTTTTTCGTACTTTAGTTTATTTTATTTAATTGTAATTAATTGTAGTTAGTTTATGTAATTATTTTAATTATAGTGTAGTGTTAGGTGTAATTGTAATTTAGGTTAGGTTTTATTTTACAGGTAAATTTGTTTTTATTTTATCTAGGAAGTTATTAAATAGTTAATAACTATTTAATAACTATTGTACCTAGTTAAAATAAATACAAAGTTGCCTGTAAAATAAAAATAAACCCTGAGATAGCTACAATGTAACTATTAATTATATTGTAGCTATCTTAGGGTTTATTTTATAGGTAAGTATTTAGTTTTAAATCGGAATAATTTATTTAATTGTAGTTATTTTATTTAGATTTATTTAAATTATATTTAAGTTAGGGGGGGTGTTAGGGTTAGGGTTAATAACTTTATTATAGTGGCGGCGACGTTGGCGGCGGCAGATTAGGGGTTAATACATTTAATATAGTTGCAGCGACATTGGGGGGGCAGATTAGGGGTTACTAAATATAATGTAGGTGGCGGTGATGTTGGGGGCAGCAGATTAGGGGTTCATAAGTATAATGTAGGTGGCGGCGGTGTCCGGAGCGGCAGATTGGGGGTTAATAATTATAATGTAGGTGCCGGGGATGTCGGGGGCGGCAGATTAGGGGTTAATATGTGTAAGATTAGGGGTGTTTAGACTCGGGGTTCAGGTTAGGGTGTTAGGTGTAGACATGAGTTTCTTTCCCCATAGGAATCAATAGGGCTGCGTTAGGAGCTGAACGCTGCTTTTTTTTCCAGCCGATTCTGCCCCCTTGTTTCCTATGGGGAAATCGTGCACGAGCATGTTTAGCCAGCTCACCGCTACCGTAAGCAGCGCTGGTATTGAGGTGAGATGTGGAGCTAAATTTTGCTCTTCGCTCACTTTTTAGAGGCTAACGCCAGGTTGAAAATAACCTGTAATACCAGCGTTGTTTGTAGGTGAGCGGTGAGCATAAACTGAGCGTTAGCCCCGTACGGCTTTACCGACAAAACTCGTAATCTAGGTGTGTGTCTTTAGAAGTAATACACACCACAGCCATCTCTCTGAGCAAGCATGGTGTTTAAATACAGGTGCTTGGGCCCTTACAAGATATGTGCGTATGCCGCAGAAAAACAGTAATTACTTTTACTAGAAGCATTTTTGCTAATGGAAATATATTGCAAAAATTCTTCAATTTTAAATTGAAATAAACACATGCACATTTAAATTTTGACCTTTATATCCCTTTTAATACCATGCAATCGGCTAGATTACTAGGTATGCGTTAGGCTTAAAAAGCAGCGTTGGTCGGTCCTAACGCTGCTTTTTAACACCCGCTGGTATTACGAGTCTTGCAGGTACAGGTGTACCGCTCACTTTTTGGCCAGACTTGGAAATACCGCAAATCCACTTACGTAATTTGTGCATCCTCTTTTTTCAATGGGACTTGCATTGCACCGGTATTACGAGTCTGACAAAAAGTGAGCGGTACACCCTCTCCTGTCAAGACTGGTACCGCATATTAAAGTCAGTAGTTAAGAGTTTTACACTACAACGCCGTAGCATAAAACTCTTAACTAAAGTGCTAAAAAGTACACTAACACCTATAAACTACCTATTAACCCTAAACCGAGGCCCTCCCACATCGCAAACACTAAAATAACATTTATAACGCCTAATCTGCCGAACCGGACATCGCCGCCACTATAATAAATATATTAACCCCTAAACCACCGCTCTCCCGCATCGCAAAAACTAGTTAAATATTATTAACCCCTAATCTGCCGCCCCCAAAGTCGCCGCCACTATATTAAAGTTATTAACCCCTAAATCTAAGTCTAACCCTAACACCCCTAACTTAAATATAATTTAAATAAATATAAATAAAAATAACTATCATTAACTAAATTATTCCTATTTAAAACTAAATACTTACCTATAAAATAAACCCTAAGCTAGCTACAATATAACTAATAGTTACATTGTAGCTAGCTTAGGCTTTATTTTTATTTACAGGCAAGTTTGTATTTATTTTAACTAGGTAGAATAGTTATTAAATAGTTTTTTTTTTTTTTTTTTACTTTTATTTATAACCAGCAGTGGATACAGAAAAAACAAATTACAAATCTTGCGCTACGCAGGGGCCAGGTATCATATATTGCACCATAACAGAAAAGAAAAAACAAGCGCAATTAGAGAATTATCAATATTAAACAACATTTTGCCAATAGATAGCATCCATAACGAACTGCATACCCTGCTGGGGTTTTTAAATCTTTTTTTTCCCTAAACACCACAAATAACCTAAACATTCTAATGCAGAATAATCTGAAAAAATTAAAAATAGAAATAAAAATAATATAAATAATAATATCCTCTCTTGAAGGAGTAAATATCGTTCCAAATACATCAGTTCTGCAAACATTTATCTCTTCAATATTAGAGAGGGGGAAAAAAAAAAAATATACATATATATTGTTCTCTCACTCCCCTCCACGCCCCCCCCCCCCACATATTCCTACCCACATTCATAACTATCCTCTTATAAATTGACCCCTGCCTTTGTTACTTATAGCCCATCCCTAGAATTTTCAGTCAGACTAATCCTAGCTTACTAGTATCTAGAGATCAATCTCCCTAGATCGTGCCAGCCATGTTGAAGGGAAAAAATTGGATATCACAAGCTCAGCAAATGAGATAGAGTTTAAAAAGGGAGATACTATACATGAGTGTATAGGATTTAATTAATTAGTGGAAGCCAATCCAGGAGGAAGATTTTAACTATTTAATAACTATCTAGTTAAAAAAAAGACACATTTACCTGTAAAATAAAACCTAACCTAAGTTACAATTACACCTAACACTACTAATTAAATTAATTCCCTGAATTAAATACAATTAAATACAATAAAATAAAATAAGCTAAAGTACAAAAAAAAAACACACAGAAAATAATAAACAAATTACAA
Source organism: Bombina bombina (assembly GCF_027579735.1). Taxonomy (NCBI): domain Eukaryota; kingdom Metazoa; phylum Chordata; class Amphibia; order Anura; family Bombinatoridae; genus Bombina; species Bombina bombina. The sequence goes on from NC_069500.1 coordinate 694,597,952, forward strand.
GATTTTTAAACTAATTACACCTAATCTAATGCCCCTAACAAAATAAAAAATCCCACCCAAAATAAAAAAAGCCCTACCCTACACTAAATTCCAAATAGCCCTTAAAAGGGCCTTTTGTGGGGCATTACCCAAAAGTAATCAGCTCTTTTACCTGTAAAAAAAATTACAAATCCGCCCCAACATTAAAACCCACCACCCACACAACCAACCCTACTCTAAAACTCACCCAATGCCCCCTTAAAAAAACCGAACACTAACCCCTTGAAGATCACCTTACCAGGAGAAGTCTTCATCCAACTGAGCCGAATTCCTCAACGAAGCCGGGAGAAGTCTTCTTCCAAGCCGGGCGAAGTGGTCCTCCAGACAGGCAGAAGTCTTCATCCAGACGGCATCTTCTATCTTCATCCATCCGGCGCGGAGCAGGTCCATCTTCAAGACATCCGGCGAGGAGCATCCTCTTCCAACGAAGTCTTCTTACTAAATAACGGTTCCTTTAGTGATATCATCCAAGATGGCGTCCCTTCAATTCCGATTGGCTGATAGAATTCTATCAAACAATCGGAATTAAGCTAGAAAAAATCCTATTGACTGATGCAATCAGCCAATAGGATTGAGCTGGCATTCTATTGGCTGATTGGAACAGCCAATAGAATGCCAGCTCAATCCTATTGGCTTATTGGATCAGCCAATAGGATTGAACTTCAATCCTATTGGCTGATTGCATCAGCCAATAGGATTTTTTCTACCTTAATTCCAATTGGCTGATAGAATTCTATCAGGTAATCAGAATTCAAGGGACGTCATCTTGGATGACGTCACTTAAAGGAACCGTCATTTAGTAAGAAGACTTCGTTGGAAGAGGATGCTCTGTGCCGGATGTCTTGAAGATGGATCCGCTCAACGCCAGATGGATGAAGATAGAAGATGCCATCTGGATGAAGACTTCTGCCTGTCTGGAGGACCACTTTGCCTGGCTTGGATGAAGACTTCTCCCGGCTTCGTTGAGGACTTCGACCTGGTTGGATGAAGCCATCTCCCGGTAAGGTGATCTTCAAGGGGTTAGTGTTAGGTTTTTTTAAGGGGGTATTGGGTGGGTTTTAGAGTAGGGTTAGTTGTGTGGGTAGTGGGTTTTAATGTTGGGGGGAATTTGTAATTTTTTTTACAGGTAAGAGAGCTGATTACTTTGGGGCAATGCCCCGCAAAAGGCCCTTTTAAGGTCTATTTGTAATTTAGTGTAGGGTAGGGCTTTTTTATTTTGGGGGCTTTTTTATTTTGTTAGGGGGATTAGATTAGGTGTAATTAGTTTAAAAATCTTGTAATTTGTTTATTATTTTCTGTAATTTAGTGTGTTTTTTGTATACTTTAGATAATTTTATTTAATTGTATTTAATTGTATTAAATTTAGGGAATTAATTTAATAGTGTAGTGTTAGGTGTAATTGTAACTTAGGTTAGGTTTTATTTTACAGGCAACTTTGTATTTATTTTAGCTAGGTAGTTATTAAATAGTTAATAACTATTTAATAACTAATCTACCTAGTTAAAATAAATGCAAACTTGCCTGTAAAATAAAAATAAACCCTAAGCTAGATACAATGTAATTATTAGTTATATTGTAGCTAGCTTAGGGTTTATTTTATAGGTAAGTATTTAGTTTTAAATAGGAATAATTTTGGTAATGATAGTAATTTTCTTTAGATTTATTTAAATTATATTTAGGTTAGGGGGTGTTAGGGTTAGACAGGTTTAGGGGTTAATACATTTAGTATAGTGGCAGCAACGTTGGGGCAGCAGATTAGGGGTTAATAAATATAGGTATATGGCGTTGATGTTAAGGACGGCAGATTAGGGGTTATTAAATATATTGTAGGTGTCGACGATGTTGGGGGCAGCAGATTAGGGGTTCATAAGTATAATGTAGGTTGCGGTGGTGTCCCGAGCGGCAGGTTAGAGGTTAATAATATAATGTAGGCTGCAGCGATGTCGGGGCAGCAGATTAGGGGTTAATAAGTGTAAGATTAGGGGTGTTTAGACTCGGGGTTCATGTTAGGGTGTTAGGTGTAGACATAAATTTTATTTCCCCATAGGAATCAATGGGGCTGCGTTAAGGAGCTTTACGCTGTTTTTTTTGCAGGTGTTAGACATTTTTTCAGCCGGCTCTCCCCGTTGATTCCTATGGGGAAATCGTGCACAAGCACGTTACATCAGCTTACCGCTAATGTAAGCAGCGCTGGTATTGGAGGGCGATAATGAGAAAAATTTTGCTCAACGCTCACTTCTTGTCTGGTTTGTAAAAACCCGTAATACCAGCGCTGTCTGTAAGTGAGCGGTGAGCATAAACTGCTCGTTAGCACCGCATAGCCTCTAACGCAAAACTCATAATCTAGGTGAATGTTTTTTTATTTAAATGTTACAAAATTCCCCCTACAAAGAATTATGAAAATGGTTAACTACAGAGAACTACACTATGGATTCTTTGATTATGTTCTAGGAAAACAGGCAAATACATGTTAAAATCTTAGATCTATAAAACATTAAAACACGTTGCATGAAAAAATACAAGAATTTTAGATTGCTAATTAATTTCGTATTATAATATATTCATTTTGTGACATTTTTGTATAAAAATTAAATTACTTTATCCAGTAAGTAAAATTATAATCAGTGATTATTAGTAATTTCATCACCATGAATAATTGAACATTGCTTTTACCTGTATGAATTATAAAAAAAAGTATAAGAAGATGAAGAATATATAAAGTATTATTAAAGACTTTTGAAGAGGTGACATTGTGTTTTGTCTTTCTTTTATAATTTTATAGTTCTTTCTTTTAAATGTCAGGGGAATTGTATTAGTTTTTAGTGATATCCTGCCGGGATGTAAATTTATATAGTAATGAATCTGTCATAAAGAGGTTGATTAGTGAAAAATGCAAACCTTATTCTTACTAGATGCCCATTCTCAGTTCTGAACTGGAATATTATGTGAAGCAAATACTCTTTATTTTCAATAAATATGAAAAATATAAATTATCTACAAAGCCAGAGATTAAAGATACATAAAAAGAAGATGATAAGGTTTTCAGTAATTTCAGAAATAAAACAAAACCAGGTTATTTCTCTGTCTGCTTTCATTGTTGGATATCCAGGTTCAGGAAACATTAGCTCAGATTACAATTGGAGAGTTACTGATAACCCATGGTATACTAACAATATTGCGGGCCCACACTAAGAAAAGGACACAATCTGATATAAAAATTGAATAGAATTTCTTTTTTTTTAGTGCACCCTATACTTTCAAAGGATATAGTAGCAATGTATAGCAGCAAAAATATGTGTTTTTATATCTAAATACATGTTTTTAACAGTGATTTAAATGGATATGTTATATGGCCAACACCTTGTCATATACTTTATCCCTTTAAATCACTGTTTACACACTTTATTAATAAAAAACATCTGTCTGTCTATCTATATATATATATGTCTATCATTTATCTATCTATAAATCTATCTATTTATCATCTATCTTTCATCTATCTATCCATACATTTATACATATATTCAAAACACATTTTTTCAAAATAAAAAGCAATTGTGATTTAATCTTGCCTCTGATTTCTGGTGCACTTGTCGGGCGAGATTACATATACGGCGCTGCAACCCACGCCGCACCGTAATTTCCCACCGCACATCGGGCAGTTCATAAAGTGCTGTTAGTCGGATAAACTAGATTTCTGGAGTTGCCAGTGACTTACAGCACTTTAGAAACTGCCGGCGCCTAAAAAAAGTAAAAAAAAAAAATTAAATCTCCCGTAAGAGTCTAACACGCCTCCTAAAAATAAGCCTGACACAAATAACCCCTATGTCTGCCATCAAACACACATTGGAACTAATAAAAGCATTAAACCCCCCACAAAGCAATATGCCTATTTAAACTATTAACCCCTATATCCACCATCAAACCCACACCACAAGTACTAACTAAAGTATTATCCCCTAAATCCACCATCAAACCCACACCGCAATAAACCTATTAAAGTATTAACCCCTAAATCCACCAACCCCAACATCACAAGCTACCTAATAAAACTAATAACCCCTAATCCGCCATTAACCCACAAAGCAAACTACCTATTAAAGTATTAACCCCTAAACTGCCAAAGCCCACAACGCAATAAACCTATCAAAGTATTAAACCCTAAACCGCCAAAGTCCACAACGCAAATAATTAAATTACTAAGCCCCCTAACCTAACAACCCCTAACCTAATACCCCCTAAATAAACCCAAATTACAAAATACTAAAGTTACTAACTATTAAAATAAAAAAAATCTAACACTACTTTAAAAATAAAAAATAAACTAAGTATAAATTAAAGGGACAGTCTAGTCAAAATTAAAATTCTGGTGTAGACTGTCACTTTAAGCTACAATTACATAAAATAAAAAAATCTAAGATTACAGAAAATAAAAAACAAAAGTATCAAATTTTAAAACATTATACCTAATCCCTATGAAAATAAAAAGCCCCCCAAAATAAAAACACTCCCTAATCTAATGCTAAACTACCAGTAGCCCTTAAAAGGGCTTTTTTTGCAGGGCATTGCCCCAAGACAAACAGCTCTTTTACATTAAAAATACACAAAGTCCCCCCTTAACAGTAAACCCCCTCACCCACCAAACCCTCAAAAATAAAAGAACCTAACACTAAAAAAAACTAAACTACCCATTGCCCTGAAACGGGCATTTGTTTGGGCATTTAGCTCTTTTACAAAGTGCCCACCCTAATCTAAATAAATAAAAAAAGCCTAACCCCCAGGTTGATACTCACCATTCCTGAAGTCCGGCAGAGAAGGTCCTGTCCCATGCAGTGAAGCCTTCTTCCAACCGATGACCTCTTCTTTCTTCTTCCAGGAACAATCCGGCAAGAAGCGGAGGGCAGAGCTGAAGACCGATGGCCGCGAAGCTGAAGACCGGGGACCCTGGAACTGAAGACTGGAGATCCTGGAACTGAAGACCGGCGACCCTGGAACTGAAGACTGGCGACTGCCGAGCCATGGAGCGTGGAAGAGAGAGGGGTGAGAGAAGACCACTTTCTAAAACTGTGTCATTTGACTGATGCCTCAACATCACAAGCCAAACAAAATTAGTTTATTTTTGGCATTAAATATAAAAGACAGTCTGCTTTGTCTCATTTGCAGGTACAGCCATCAAAACAAATAAGGACTCTATTATCTGATTCCTTTTTTGGGGGGGTTTTTGTGGTCAAAAAGGACACTATTCAATTTGACACAATCACAATAGCTCTTTCCGATATCCACAATTTTAGTTTTTTTGGTTCCTCACCAAAAAGTTCTTGGATAACACAAACTATTTTTTAAAGGCTTTTCAACACTTTTTTTAGGCCAGTTTTGACTTTTCAAATGTGTCACCTTCAGGCACTTCAAGACTAGATGGAAACAGTCTATTATGTTGCATATGTACAAAACTCTCTGAAATGGCCACAGGAAAATTAGCAGTGGTATATAAACATATATGGCATTGATTCATTGATGCTGTAATCATCACTATTGTATAGGCTGTCTACAGTGGCCAGGACACACATTTACATATGTTAAGGTTTATATACAAGTATATAAGTGTGATATCCTGTACAGCTAAGGGAATCTGTATGAAAAGTTACAACCTGGCATTTTTAAATGGCATGAAGTAATCTCTTTCTCTTAATATCTGATAATATCACACTCCCACTGTTGTGATAGTTACTAAAAATATTAGTGTCATCATAACGGCCTTTCAAATAGGGTCACTCAAATGCTTGTGCCTAAACTTCTAAACGGAATTGTGCCTTCCAAAATTTGACATAACAAGGTACAATGTAGTTTGACCATCTTCTACACTGATACAGTGAAGGGGAAGGGCAGGTTCATGCTTTACACTTTGATTGTTTTTAAAATCAAGTATAAGAAGATATCATGATTCTTTCTTATAGAGACCATAGTCTCTATCTTATTTTAAAAATATACCAAAATGGAAACAGTGCTTTGACAAAAAATAAAAATAAATATTGTTAACTCGCCGGAAACAGACCTCTGCTCCATAACCTGTCCGCCTGCTCTGAGGCGGCCCGATCGAATACAATTTGGTTGATTGACATCCCCTGCTAGCAGTCGATTGGTTGTGAATCTGCAGGGGGCGGCATTGCACCAGCAGTTTACAAAAATGATAAATGCCGACAGCATATGCTGTCTGCATTTATCGATGTGCAGTGGACATGATCCGCTATATTGGATCATGTCCGCTCGCACCATAATAAATAGGCCCCATATGGTTAAGCAGTGTTGAGGATGAAAATCGATTGCTATAGGTTAAACTCTCACAAGAAAGGGAACCCATTCATATTTCAATGCTCTAAAATAAGCAGAACTGTATGTTGCAAATGAGATGTGTAAACCAGTCTCGTAGGGTTAAGCAAAAGCAGGTTAGTTGATCCCAAACACAGTGCACCTGTATAGGGCCATATCTCTCAGCGAATGGAAAACGGGTCAGCGGATCAAGTAGGATTAGACATTGGGGCCTATTTATCAAGCCGTCAACCACAAATACGCTCAAATTCCGCAGTGTAATTGTGGCAAGCTTGATTCCCCTTAGTTATCAAACCCTACAGACCGGCAAAAGTAGAATTTTGTGACGTAACATACGATCCGCCAGTCTCAGTCCGGCACAGATCGATGCTTATGTCACTACAGATGTTCAGAATGCAAATTCGGCACTATCTGACTACTTTTGCTAGTTAACAAATACCTACCAGGTACGTTCGCCACTATTCCGGCCCAGCGTACCTGGTTTTCAATCCGCCGCCCTGGAGGCGGCGGATGCCATAGGAATCAATGGGAGTCTGAAAGCAGCAAAAGCTTATGTTCGCTGCTGCCCGATATCCCATTGATACCTATGTGAGAATAAAAGTTATGTTTACACCTAACACCTTAACATGTACCCCGAGTCTAAACACCCCTAATCTACTGCACCGACACTGCCTCCACCTACATTATACTTATTAACCCCTAATCTGCCGCCCCGACACCACCGCCACCTAAATAAAGTTATTAAACCCTATCCCGCCGCTCCCAGAGCCCACCGCAACTAAATAAAGTTATTAACCCCCAAACCCCTGGCCTCCCACATCACTAGCACTTACTAAACCTATTAACCCCTAAACCACCAGCCCCCCACATCGCCATAAACTAGATTAAACTATTAACCCCTAAAACTAACAACCCGCTAACCTTACGTTAAATATTATCTCTTATTATCTTATAATAAATTTAAACTTACCTTTAGATTTAAATTAAACTATATTAAACTATGAATTAACCTAACCTAACTATTATAATAAAATTACATTAAACTATATTAAATTAATAATTAACCTACCCTAACTATTATAATAAAACTACATTAAACTATATTAAATTAATAATTAACCTACCCTAACTATTATAATAAAAATACATTAAACTATATTAAATTAATGATTAATCCAACCTAACTTTTAAACTAAAATTACATTAAACTATATTAAATAAAAATTATCTAACCTAACTTTTATACTAAAATTACATAAAACTACAAATTAAATTAAAATATATTATATATTTAAACACCTAACCCTACTCAAATAATTTAAATCTACACTAAAAAATTACGAAGTTACAAAAAACTAAGTTACAAAAAATAACAAACACTAAGTTACACAAAAAAAGTTACAAAAAATAAAAAAAAATTATCAAAGCTTTAAACTAATTACACCTGATCTATGGGCCCTATGAAAATAAAAAAGCCCCCCAAAAATAAAAAAAACCCTAGCCTACAATAAACTACATTGCCCCAAAGTAATCAACAGTAAAACCCACCACCCACACAACCAACCCCCCCAAATAAAAAGCTAACTAATAAAAAGCTAACTAATAAAACCCACCCAATAAACCTAAGGGTTTATTGGGTGGGTTTTAGATTTAGATTAGGGTTTTGGGCTGCAAAAGAGCTAAATGCCCTTTTCAGGGCAATGGGGATCTTAGGTTTTTTTAGTCAGCTTTTTATTTGGGGGGTTGGTTGTGTGGGTTTTACTGTTGGGGGGTTGGTTGTATTTTTTTTTACAGGTAAAAGAGCTGATTACTTTGGGGCAATGCCCAGCAAAAGCCCATTTTAAGGGCTATTTGTAGTTTATTGTTGACTAGAGTTTTTTTTAATGGGGGGGGGGTATTTTTATAGGGCCCTTAGATTAGGTGTAATTAGTTTAAAGCTTTGATAATTTCATTTTTATTTTTTGTAACTTAGTGTTTATATTTTTGTGTAAGTGTTTGTTATTTTTTGTAACTTAGTTATTTTTTTGTAACTTTGTAATTTTTTAGTGGAGATTTAAATTATTTAAATAGGGTTGGGTGTTTAAATATAGAATATAGTTATTTTAGTTTGTAGTTTTATGTAATTTTAGTTTAAAAGTTAGGGTAGATTAATTATTAGTTTAATTTAGTTTAATGTAATTTTAGTATAACAGTTAGGGTAGATTAATTAATAGTTTAATATAGTGTAATGTGATTTTAGTTTAAAAGTTAGGGTAGATTCATTATTATTTTAATATAGTTTAATTTAATTTTAAAGGTAAGTTTAAATTTATAATAAGATAGGGATGAGTTAATATTTAATATTAAGTTAGCGGGTTGTTAGGTTTAGGGGTTAATAGGTTAATTTAGTTTATGGCGATGTGGGTGGCTAGTGGTTTAGGGGTTAATAACTTTATTTAGTTGTGGTGGGCTCCAGGAGCAGAGGGATAAGGGTTAATAACATAATGTAGGTCGAGGCGGTGTAGGGGGTGGCATATTAGGGCATAATAAGTATAATGTAGGTGGCGGTGGGCTCCGGGAGCGGAGGAATAGGGGTTAATAAGTTTATTAGAGTGGCGGTGGGCTCAATTATTTAGTTGTGGCGGGGTCCGGGAGCGGCGGGATAGGGGTTAAACAGTTAAGTATAGTGTGGGTGCTTAGTGACAGTATACAAATAAAGCTGTGAAAAAGCTGAAGAGCAGCGAGATCGATGACTGTTAGTTAACAACAGTCCACTGCGTGGCTTTTTGACAGCTTTTTTGTTAAATATGGAGAGCGTATTCAGGTCCGCGGCAGTGAAGTTTGACGATGTCAGGCGAGCCTATTGGTGTCGTCGAATGCAGCACAGTTGACGGGTTGATAAATAGGCCCCATCGTCCTTACCAGGCTATGGGACTCAGGAACTCTCCATCTCACCCCACTTGTCGCAGAATGCCTCTGGATGCTCTGCCCGTCCTATCAGTACTCAAAGTCTCTCACTCAAAGTGAGAACAAACAACCTCCGCTGCCAAGGCTAGCAGACTCCGCTGCTGGAACAAGCTCATCCCACTGCTGTACGATTGGACGAGTGCACTGTGATGAAGCTGCAGGTTTAACCCTTATGCAGAAATCGACTTGTTGTGTTATATCCTCAGGCTTTACTTGCCCAAACTTTGCTGTGTGCTGTAAACCCAGGCAGATGCGATACAGGAATCAAAGAAGAAAAAGTCCAGCACTCCAGCGAAAATTTCAATTACTTTATTTGGACAAACACTCCATCAATGTGGCAGATAGTAAAACACGCATCTTACACGTTTTGGCTTTATGCCTTAATCATAGAAGCTTATACACAGTTATATACACAGGTGTATTTAAAAGCAGTATCGTCTCACTATTGGTTAAGCACATGTCACATGATTAATCCTTCAGACAGCGTATCAATGTAAATAAACTCTTCAATGGCAGTTTATTAAACATTTAGAATTTAACATTTGAACCACTTTATTTAAGAAAGGCTAAATACCGGTATAGTATAACCATATCAAAAGGCAACAATATATATATTAACCTATCATGGAACATTGGAAGGTATCCAACCTCCACCCTTGCTTGTAAGATGTTTTAAAACTCTGTACAAATGTGGTATTCATGTGTATGCTGTATACTTGATGACAAAAAATGTGATTAATATTTATCTGTATTTTAATTGGAGATGAGTATCTGATTCCCTGATATACATATCTGTTAGGTCCTCATGCGAGGGTGTAGCTGGACTGTAATTACTACAAGCCAGGTGCTGGTGCACAGCTGGGTCCATGCTGCTGTTGTAGTTAGAGTCTAGAGGTGTGCTATTGTTGGAACATCTGCTACTGTAAGAGCCAGGTGCCATGCTAAGAAATGTTGGCCTATCGTGCTCTGGAAGCTCTCTTATTTTTATGATGCTGTCTTTATATGCCTGTGTGCTATAATTAGAGCATTTTATATCATTTTTACCTATAAAATACTAAAGTGTTCTTGTTCCTGGCCTGTTAACCTGATCTTGACTCTTGATTATGCTTCCTGTCTGGCCCTTCTGCTAAGACTCACTACCTGAGCATTGATTTACTGGATAATGAACTTTAGAACTGTTCCCTGACTTCTGTACATGCCTTATCCTTCTTCTTTGATGCCTGGTTTCAGAGAGCTCTTCTGGCTTGTTAAAGGCTCACCCCTTTGCAACATTGAATGATACCTAAAACCCATTCTCTGCACCTCTGGTTCCAGACAGAATAGCAGGTAATCGTTCTATTACCTTATACATGTAAATTAATATTTCCCTTTCACAGTGAACAAATGGGATAATTTAAAAGCCCTTTTGTCATGGCGGTGCCCGGGATTGAAACTCAGACTCCAGATTTGCAGCCTTTTGCTCTTGTCCTGTGCCACCAGAGGACTCTGTGTTCTTCTGTTCATCCTGGAGACCTACTGCCTCCACTGGCTAGCTCTCTGGCTCCACCTGCTTGACAGCTGCAGGTAGTTACACAATCAGCACTGCTATAAAATGTGGCATCACAGACCATTCCCTGCCATGAGAGTGTGGTTTGTGCCTGTATCTCTATGTTTTGGTGGTTCTCCTGGATCCTTTAAACTGACTTGTCTTCTGACCTCTCTTTAGGATCTCCCCTGTGTTTGATGAAGCATCGGACTACTTCTCTGGAATACTGAACTTGGCTTGTTTTCTGACTTCTCTTTTCTGGATTTTCCCTGTGTTTGGTGACTGATCAGACTGCTCTTCAGTATTTGACCTTCAGCTTGTCTTCAGACTATTCTTTTATTTCCAGCCTATCACGGCTTCTGATATATTCAGTGTCACCAACCTGTCACATCAGTATCCTGCTTCAATACCTAGCCCTGCAGATGGCACCTTCCAAGCACCGGTATGATGGTCCAGTACCCAAGCCCTGCAGAGAGCATCTTTTAAGTACCAGTATCCTTCTTCAGTACCTTGCCCTGCAGAGGGCACCTGCCTATCACCATTATCCTGTTCCAGTACCCTAACCATGCAGATGGCATCTTTCAAGTATCAGTATCCAGCTCCAGTATCCAAGCCCTGCAGAGGTCATCTGCCAAGCACTGGTATTCTGCTCCAGTACCATAGCCCTGCAGAGGGCATCTGACAAGCACAAATATCCATCTCCAGTACCCTAACCCTGCAGAGGGTGTCTGCAAAGCATCAGTATCCTACTTCAGTCTTTGGTCCTCAAGAAGGCACTCCAGTCCTTGGCTCTTGAATATGCATTCCAATTCTTGGCCCTTGAGTAGGCACTCCGATCCTTGGCAATTGATTGGGCATTCCAGTCCTCTGCCCTAGAGTGAGCACTCCAGTTCCTATGCCTCAAATGGGCACAACCTCAGACTTCGGCTTCGATGTGGGCATTACTGCAGGCTAATCCTGTTTCCAGAATCGGACTCTCAAGTTACCGGTACAATAAACTTGCCTTGTCTGTCTGTTTTCTCAACCCTGCCTAAAAGGTATATTCCCACAAAAAAGACCATTCTACTGGCCCCTTTTAGTACACAAGGTAGCCTTAAATCTGACAGCTCTACATATGAGCTCCATACCCCTTAACCTGTTCTGCCGGACATGACACCGTTTACAGCAAACTTAACAGGTGTGAAAGGATTATTTTATCCAGGGCCATTTCTAGAGAATCTGGCTCACAGGGCAAAATTCCAAAATGTGCCCCCTCACAGATTCTTAAGTCCCCCTCCTAGACCTTGCATGTCCCTCTGTCATTTAGAAGTCAGCTCCAAAGCAGCAGTGCACTACTCGGACCTAGCTGAACACATCTAGTGAGCAAATGTCAAGAGACAAATGTGTGTTGCGGACAACCACCAGTTAGCTCTTAATAGTGCATTGCTGCTGCTAAGGATATGTACATATGCTTTTCAACAATGGATACCAAGAGAACATGAATAATAGAATTACCTTAATTTTTTTTTGGTGTATCCTGAATTATGAAAGTTTAATTTTGACTTTCCTATCCCTTTAAATATGTCAATTTCTACTACAATTTCCTTCTTAGATTCTTGCACCTGGGCCCTGTGGTTTCTAGTTACGCCTCTGCCAGCTGTAATAGACAGAGACGTGCACACACAGACCGTAATAGACAGAGACATTCACACACAGGCAGTAATAGACAGAGACATGCACACACAGACAGTAATAGACAGAGACATCCACTCACAGGCAGTAATAGATAGAGGCATGCACTCACAAGCAGTAATAGCCAGATAATAGACAGAGACATCCACACACAGACAGTAATAGACAGAGAAATGCACAAACAGGCAGTAATAGCAGACACAAGCACTCACAGGCAGTAATAGACATAGACATGCACACACAGACAGTAATAGCAGACACAAGCACTCACAGGCAGTAATAGATAGAGGCATGCACTCACAAGCAGTAATAGCCAGATAATAGACAGAGACATCCACACACAGACAGTAATAGACAGAGAAATGCACAAACAGGCAGTAATAGCAGACACAAGCACTCACAGGCAGTAATAGACATAGACATGCACACACAGGCAGTAATAGCAGACACAAGCACTCACCACAAGCACTCACAGGCAGTAATAGACAGAGACATGCACACACAGGCAGTAATAGTAGACACAAGCACTTCTATGTGAGTTTGTGAAATTGTGCCATTGTCATTATGGAATAAATGACACACCCATCATTTGTAAACAATAAGTAAATAAAAACAAAAAACAAAAAAAGGCATAATGTCAAAAATATATTTTTTACATTTAACAGTACTTAACAGAAAACCTGTTCCTTAGTATGTGGAAACCCAATTTTAATAAAGCACCTTTTTTAATTAGCTCAGAAAAATGAAAAAATATGTACATATCATTATGTAAAGACCATGCATAATTTGCATAAAACATCACCTCTTTAGTGACACAGATCAGTGAGATAGGAGACTGCTTTCCTCAGGGTGATTCCTCTCCTTTTACTTTCAGTTTTAGCTAAGTAGTTATCCGGTCTTAACACGCCCCCTTTCTGATCTTGTTGCTCCATTAGTATGATTGACATCCAATGCAGCCAATTGGCATAACAGCAGATATAGATATATATATAGATATATATATATATATATATAGATAGATATATAGATAGATATATATAGATATATATATATATATAGTATATATTTTTTTTATTATTTATATGCTTGTGATATGTGTATTTTAACCTTTGCTATACCACTTCTCCCTATTGCACCCCGAGCCACTGCCCAGTCTGCCTGCCCCTAGAAGCATCCCTGATTTTATAAGCCATTTTCTATCTTGAAAACAGGTGCTTAACACATGAAAATGCCTTTAAGGAGCTTTTCTGTTGAAAAGGGGAATCAAGGCTAAAGGCTTTTAATGCACAAATCCATTTTGTATTGTAATCACTGGAGAAACTTGACAACCAATTCAAGCACTAATAATAATGCAGGGTGCAATATAAAATTGGCATTTAAATTTATATCATAAGTCCATGGTAAAACAGATTTACCAGCGAAGGTTTAGAGGGGTCGATATACCTTTAACGCACCTTACACTTTTAATGGTTATAGTGACTGCACTAAAAATCACTTATATTAGCTGAATGTTATGGTTTTCACTCGATCAAAAGCCAAAATAGCACTAGATGAATTAGCATAATCTAAGACCATGAGTAAAGTGTTGGGATTAAAACAAAGTTTTACCTAACACATGTAAAACATATTAAAGTAAAGTAATACACTTTTTAAAGAAAAAAATACATGTTTATTATTTAAAAAATAATTTTAAAGGTTTAAAAATGAATATGGTATATGTCAAGGTGTATGACTGAGAGGTGCTCAAAGGTATATACATATGTCTAAATATTCGTATGCACAAATGTATATATGTAACAGAATAAGCCCAGATTCAAAAGTGTAAGGGCGAAACGCGCATCGCACATCATCTATAAACATAGGGGGAATCACCTGAACTCCCTATATGGCTGAAAAACTGGATTACAAACTGCTTTAAAATAGAAGGTGGAGGCTTTACTTTAAAACACAAAGCATCTGGCTATAACTCACTAACACTTATAGACGAATGTAAGGAGGAGGCTAAAAGATCAGACAAAATGGAGGTACGTTGATACTTGAAAGTCAGAGTGGATTTGCATATATTGTAGATTGAAATTACAGGTCCTAGAATGTAGCCGGTCTGACAACATAGAACGATGTGGCAATGTAGACAATTGATTTATGCGCGGAAAAACCTTGGTTGGTCCGGTGTATAATATGACACCTCTTGGGGAGACGGAGTAATATTATAAAGCCAATCAAGTGCAATAATATGTTTCTATAAATCACTGGATGGGGATAGAAATGTGAATGAGCTCTTGGTATGCTGAATATATCTGCAGCTTGGCACAAAAGCCATTTTTCTTGTCATTTGAAGTTCATTAATCATTTCTATAGCCCCTCCTGTATGAGAGTAGCCCTGGGAAGTACTTCACAGCACACCTTATTGTACAGGACACTTGAAATAGATATGTATAGGCAAAAGAAAACAGTGCATCCGTGACTCACAGCTTCTTTTTATTAAAGAAACAGATAGCGCAAGACAATATTGCACTTAATGGATGACAAAGAAAAACAGACACATCATAAAACAAGCCAGCCTTCTACAAGTCCTCTCTTACGTATAGGTTTTCTGAATGCCGACCCGCGGATCCAGATTCCCCTTAGGAACGCTCAATAGCTGGAGTGTCCTGAATATAGTAGTGTCTGGGCTTTTGCCGTTTGCTCCTCCCATACTCGTATCAGTCGTTAGCTCCTTCAGTGCTTTTCTTTCCTGGATTGTGATGTTATCATTAAACTTGTGTACAAAGTTCTCTGATTTTTTTAGCAAAAACCTCATTAAATTCTTTTGGTCACAAGTTCATTGAATATTAATATATCCCCCCTGAGCATGTATAGGGTTAATGTAGATTTTCACTTCAGATCACTATGTTGGATCAATAAATCTTCCTCATATGTGCTCAATTTTGTCAAATCTAGGCACTCCTCACCGGATTCAAGGTTCGGTACATACTGTTCTGCTTCTAATGATTTAAGTGAATAGAGATGGATACAGCACCCACTACTCACTAGTGCACGGAGAGGGCTGACCAAGCCCAAACGATTCAAGTAAAAGAAAGCAGTCTCCAGCAGTGAGCAAAGTGACTTTTATTTTTAAACACAGGTCAAATACAGCAACGTTTCGGGCTAACAATAAGCCCTTTCTCAAGCTTGAGAAAGGGCTTATTGTTAGCCCGAAACGTTGCTGTATTTGACCTGTGTTTAAAAATAAAAATCACTTTGCTCACTGCTGGAGACTGCTTTCTTTAACTCTAATGATTTAAGCACAGAAACTGTTTGATGTCTGCCGAATTAAGGAGGGACAAGGATCTTGGGCATTGGTCTTTCAAATAGTAACTTTTGAGTGTCAAGTTTCGGATAAACTTTTGAAGATCTATATACATTTCAAATTTGTTGGGGAGATGTTTTGGTGCAAATGTTAATCCTTTCCTCAGTAGTGTAATTTCATTATCCTTTAATTCTCTATTTGATAAATTGAATATATCATGTTTGGCTTTTTTTTTATTCATTCTTGCATTCCTCCTCTACATCCTCTCTTTGTTCCTTTCCTCTTTTCAGTGGTTCCCTTCTTCCCTCCCTGTCCTGCCTCCATTCTTCCTGATAGTGTCTCTAGGTTCTCGGGGGCTCCCAATGTGGCCTCTCTCTCCCTAAAAAAGGAGATGAATAGTCTCCATCGTGTCTTCTATAGTTGTATATTGGACCCTGATTGTGTTTAGGTTTTGCACCTTCTGAGCTCCACTTATTTATCTCCTCTTCATTATTACTGTATAGTTAAGTACTTCATACCTATTCTGATGGTAGATTTTCTGATTAGTACCTGAAGGTTTATACTCATATTGTTTCCTAAACTCATTCTGGTTTTGGTGTGTCTACGCTCTTTTCAATTTTTTGTTTATCTGTATCTATATTGCCCTCTTCCCTTCTCCAAGGTACACTTCCTCTAGAGTTCCCATTAGTTGTTGTTTCGCCAGATGTTTGCCATTTTTTATTATTACCACTAATAGTGTGTTCATTTTTATCCTTGTGTCTATTCACTTTCTTGAGCGTAAATAAGTTTTCTTTTTTATAATCATCTACATCCATTTTGAGTTTATCTTCCTTCTTTGCTCTTAATTCTGTGTTTAAAAGTGCTTGTGTGAGCTAACATATTCCTGTGTAGGGTGACTAATTTTTAATCTTTTAAACTTGGCACAATTTTCTTATTTGTCTCCTCTGTTTTGACGTTTAAATCCTCTACTCTCATTTCCCTATATTTAATAAGTAGTTTAATTAGTTTCATAGAGCATTCATGTAGAATACTGTTCCACTCATTAGAAAATTCTACATCTTCAAGTTTGAAGGCTGGATATTTAAAAATTCATAATCCTCTCGGAATGATATTATGTAACACATAATTGTCTAAAAGTATCAAATCCTGCCATTCCTTGGTATCTGCTATGAGAAATTTCTTCAATCTTCTTAATAGAGACATGGCATCTTCAGTGAGTACATCATTAGTATCTGGTTCGCCTAATAAATCATGGGATCTTATTATATGCTTAAGTGAATTTAAATATTCAGTAATAGTAACAATTTTCACATTGTCATTATTATCATCAATGGTTAGCATGTTACTCATGTCAATTTCATTTGCATTCTGACCGTCTTGGGTCATCTTGCAGCCGTATAAACGCTAATAGGTAAAAGACAAACCAGAAAAACAAAAGACAGCGCAACTTAAGCTACAGGACTAGGCAAAATCTATAATGAGCTGTACGGTATCCATTTTAGGACATCCTTGCTCCCACCTCCAATACTCCCTCCTTAAAAACTCCATGCTCCCTCCTGCAAAACTCTCTCCTCCCTCCTTTAAAACTCCATGCTCCCTCCTGCAAAACTCTCTCCTTTCTCCTCCCTCCCCCAAAGCTCCCTCCTCCATCCCCTAAAACTCTATGCTACCTCCCTGAAAACTCCATTGTACCTCAGTTATCAGGAATCAGGTGTCAGACATCAGGTGTCAGGCATTAGGTGTCAGACATCAGGTGTCAGACATCAGGTGTCAAACATCAGGTGTCAGACATCAGGTATCAGACATCAGGACTCAGGTGCAGACATCAGGTGTCAGACGTCAGGTATCAGACGTCAGGTATCAGACGTCAGGTATCAGGTGTCAGACATCAGGTGTCAGATATCAGGTATCAGACATCAGACATCAGGTATCAGATGTCAGGTATCAGACGTGAGACATCAGACATCAGATGTCAGACATCAGATGTCAGACATCAGGTATCAGACATCAGGTATCAGACATTAGGTGTCAGACATCAGGTATCAGAACTAAGGTGTCAGACATCAGGTGTCAGTCATCAAATATCAGACATCAGGACTCAGGTGTAAGACATCAGGTATCAGACATCAGGTATCAGAGGTCAGGTATCAGACGTCAGACATCAGGAGTCAGACGTCAGGTATCAGACGTCAGGTATCAGACGTCAGATATCTGGTGTCAGATGTCAGGTGTCAGAAGTCAAGTATCAGGTGTTTTAAACGTCATGTCTCAGGTGTCAGACATCAGGTGTCAGACATCAGGTGTCAGACGTCAGGTGTCAGGCGTCATGGTGTCAGACATCAGGTATCAGTCATCAGGTGTCAGGAGTCAAACATCAGGTGTCAGACATCAGGTTGAAAAAATATCTGTTCATATTGTATTTGCATTTTTTTCATCAGACAATTATATAATCCTTCAACTATCAATGCCATCCTATAATATTTTTTTCTAAAATATTAGCTATCCACAGTCAGAAGCTTATATAGCACAATCATAACTTTTTTTTATATGTTATATTTGTTATTGTAAAGACTTACGAAAAAAATAAATATATATTTGTTATATTTCATAAATATACATTTTAGCTTGTAGTATATAAACTCCTGAACAGATATATATCACAACATTTAAAACATATACAAGGATGGCTTTGATATTTCATGGATTGTGCTGTAATATTGTGCGATTTACAAAAAAAATAAATATATATTTGTTATTTTTCAAAAATATACATTTTAGCTTGTAGTATATAAACTCCTGAACAGATATATATCACAACATTTAAAAAAATATACAAGGATGGCTTTGATATTTCATGGATTGTGTTGTGATATTGTGCAATTTACAAAAAAAATAAATATATGTTATATTTCAAAAATATACATTTTAGCTTGTAGTATATTAACTCCTGAACAGATATATATCACAACATTTAAAAAATATACAAGGATGGCTTTGATATTTCATGGATTGTGTTGTGATATTGTGCTATGCCTGAGCTATGATGTCTGATGCATGAGAACGGATGGAGTTTCTTAGGAGGGAGGAGGGAGTTTGTTAAGAGGGAGGATGGAGTTTTGTTGGATGACTGACAGATTTTATTTAGAAGGTAGGAGGGAGTATGGGTTGTTGATTGACAGAGATTCAGGAGAATGGACACTCCCTCCTAACAAATTCCCTCCTCCATTCTAACAAACTCCCTACTCCCTCCTAACAAACTCCATCCTCCCTCCTAAGAAACTCCATCCATTCTCATGCATCAGACATCATAGGTCATGCATAGCACTATATTGCAACACAATCCATGAAATATCAAAGCCATCCTTGTATATTTTTTAAATGTTGTGATATATATTTGTTCAGGAGATTATATACTACACGCTAAAATGTATATTTTTGAAATATAACAAATATATATTTTTTTTTTCCGTAAATCGCACAATATCACAACACAATCCATGAAATATCAAAGCCATCCTTGTATATTTTTTAAATGTTGTGATATATATCTGTTCAGGAGTTTATATACTACACGCTAAAATGTATATTTTTAAAATATAATAAATATATATTTATTTTTTTCGTAATCGCACAATATCACAGCACAATCCATGAAATATTAAAAAACAGCCTTGTATACTTTTTAAATATTGTGATATATATATATATATATATATATATATATATATATATATCTGTTTAGGAGTTTATATACTACAAGCTAAAATGTATATTTTTAAAATATAACAAATATATATATTTTTTTTTTTCAAAAATCTTTACAATAACAAATATAACATATAAAAAAAGTTATGATTGCGCTATATAAGCTTCTGACTGTGGATAGCTAATATTATAGAAAAAATATTATAGGATGGCATTGATAGTTGAAGGATTATATGGTTGCCTGATGAAAAAAATGCAAATACATTATGAACAGATATTTTTTTCAACCTGATGTCTGAGACCTGATGTTTGACTCCTGACACCTGATGTCTGATACCTGATGTCTGACACCATGACATTTGATACCTGAGACCTGATGTCTGACACCTGATACTTGACTTCTGACACCTGACGTCTGATACCTGACGTCTGACACCTGATACCTGACATCTGATACCTGATGTCGGACACCTGATACCTGACCTCTGATACCTGACATCTGATACCTGATGTCTGATACCTGACGTCTGACTCCTGACACCTGATGTCTTACACCTGAGTCCTGATGTCTGACACCTGAGGTCTGACATCTGATGTCTGACACCTGAGTCCTGATACCTGAGTCCTGACACCTGATGTCTGATACCTGATGTCTGACGTCTGATACCTGACATCTGATACTTGATGTCTGACTCCTGATGCCTGACTCCTGACACCTGATGTCTGACACCTGAGTCCTGATGTCTGACTCCTGATGTCTGACACCTGATTCCTGATACCTGATGTCTGATAACTGAGGTACAATGGAGTTTTCAGGGAGGTAGCATAGAGTTTTAGAGGATGGATGAGGGAGTTTTGGAGGAGGGAGGAGAAAGGAGGGAGTTTTGCAGGAGGGAGCATGGAGTTTTAAAGGATGGAGGAGGGAGTTTTGGGGGAGGAAGGAAAAGGAGGGAGTTTTGCAGGAGGGAGCATGGAGTTTTAAAGGAGGGAGTATTGGAGCAGGGAGCAAGGATGTCCTAAAATGGACACCGTACTCCAGATCTATATCAGGGATTTTTAGGGCAATGTTTTGCAACATACAGCAAATCAAAAAAATTAAGGAGACTTTGGAGGGAGCATACTGAAGAACCCCACCAGAGATGTTCAAGCAGCGGAATCAGCTCTTCAATACGCCAAAGGTGCGCTCAATCACAGATCTGGTGGAGATGTGTGCAGCGTTTTAGCACCCCTCTTCCACTCAACACGAATATCAAGAATCACCTACGTAATAAAATAGATCATTGACTTTAGCAATCAGAATTAATAAAATATATCATATACATATGTTTGCGTATATATGAGGTATTTACCTATAAGGATTCCCTCTGGCATTTGTCCCTCCTGGAAACGATGGAAGATGGCTTAATTCTGGAGGATGAAGGAATCGTGGTTGCAGCCAGGGAGTCCAGAGCGTACGCTTATTATCCTCAACCTGGCATTGCAGATGACCTGGATATTCAGCGAGTGGTTGTGCTTCCTGTCCTGGTATGGTTCCTCTGTACCCCTGGGAGGCTGCACCAATACATGCATGCAATCTATGGCCCCCAATACTCTTGGCAATCCAGCCAGATAATAGAACTGGAGCTTGACAGCATGCCACTCCTCAAGTGTATTTGGGAAGTGGACATGATGGCCTGGGCATTGGTGCAAGGCATTCAGGACAACCTTCAGATGATGGGAGAAGGTTGCCTGGCTCATACCTACGCCTAGACCTGCCACAGCCTGGAATGATTCCGTTGCCAAGAAATAGAGGACCAATAGTAATTTCACCATCCCAGGGATTGCCCTAGTCCTTGCAGTGAATGGCTCAAGAGAGTCTTTGATTTCAACATAGAGCATCTCAATAGAGGCCCTATTTAGTCAAAATCTACGGATCACCTCTTGGTCACTAAGGGCATGGAGACCAACCCTAGGCAGGAACACCATCGACACCCGCTGGCATCTTCGTTGTCACACAACTGCAGCCATCAACACCTGTCTTTCCTTGCGTCTCCTTAAGAACAGAACAAAGTGTAAAGCATTTAGAATGTCCATGCTCAAAATAATAATGAATTGAAGTGATTGAAAGCCCCTTTTATACTGCCAAGTTCTACAGCTGTGAATGATTTCAGCAATTGAACAAGAGATGCGCCAAACATTACCTAACCAATGACTTACAGAATTTCATGATTCTTGTGTCATTTTACGAGCAAATTGATTGAATTATTTATTCACGATAAACCAAATTTCTGTATTATTGTGTCATTTGACGAGCACAATGTTGTGTCAAAATGAATGTTTAGAATTAGATCATCCAGGTGAGTTCAGCAGCTGTAATAAATGTAGGTGTATTGTTTTTGCAATTAACAAAATAGCTTATGCAAAACACATGAGTATTTAGGTTGCAATCATAATTCAGATTTTCTGTGTTTGGATGGCAGCATTGTGGAGACTTAAAAGGTCAGTGATTACTGTTTTTTTTAAATAACATTTTAAGAACAATGTGGTGTATTAACATTGCCAAACCTAAGTTAGAAAGAGAATGCAATGTTGAACATTATGATATGCCATTTTACATTAATTTCAATATATTTTCAAGCACAAAAGAAAAGAATGACATTCAAAATACATAGAAATGACTTTAAAATGGCATTCTACTTCCAACAAAGGAAATAAATAGAATGAAAAAGTGCAATTATGTGTTTTAAATTTAAAATATAATGACTGACCTTTTAAGCCTCCAAGAAGCTGCTATGCAAACACAGAAAATCAGTTCAGATTTCATCCCTAGATAAATACTCATGTGTTGTGCATAAGTAATTGATTAAATTGCACAAAGAATACACCTGCATTTATTACACCTGCATTTATTACAGCTGTTGAAGATGCAAAACATAGAAATCCATTTTAAAGTCATGTCAATGTATTTTTAATGCCACTGTTTGCATTCTTTTGCTATCCTTTGTGTGAATTTTTTTAAATCTTTCATTCTCTTGCTATCCTTTGTGTGATTTTTTAAAAAAGTTTTCATTATCTTGCTATTCTTTGTGTGATTTTTTAAAATTTTTCATTCTCTTGCTATCCTTTGTGTGATTTTTTTAAAAAACGTTTTCATTCTCTTGCTATCCTTTGTGTGATTTTTTTAAAACATTTTTTTAAGTTTTCATTCTTTTTCTATCCTTTGTTCAAAAATGTATTTAAAATGAGTGAATTAAATAATAATGTACAGTATGACCATTGAAAAACATGACAGAAAGGGAATGCTATTTAATAACTTTTTGTTTGTAACATTTGTATAAGTGTACATACAATATTAAACATGATGCAAATAAATTGTAAAAATAAAGATCGATATTTTTAAATGTAAAAATGTATCTCTATATAGTGCACCAAATTTGTAGCAATAATATTGTTTGATTTTTGAAGGGTATACATATTTAATAGTTTGTAATTGAATTTTATTAGGTGACGGATTGAAAACTAGGTACGCTACGTCGGAAAAGTCGCAAGCGTAAATGTTGAATTTTTGATAACTTTTTAAAAGCTTCAAATAGTGTCGAATAGGAGGGCGAATGAACATAATTCCACTAGAATTCAACAGGGTTTCAAGTTGCATCGATCTGTGTCGATCTGCGTCGGATTGAGACCGCCAGATCGTATGTTACGTCACAAAATTCAACTTCTTCTGATCTTGAGGCTTTGATAACTAGGTCAGATTAATCTCGTGACAATTATGACGCAGAATTCAATTATAATTTTGGGGTTGACGCTTTTATAAATATCCCCCATTGTCATAAGCTCCATATGTGTTATATATATATATATATATATATATATATATATACAGTATATATATATGTATATATATATGTATATATATATACATATATATAAACTTCAAAGAAAGAATAGGCACTCACAGGACTTAATAATTATTCATTTTATTTGTATTTCATCAAAAAAGATTCAGTCAACGTTTTGATCCTCACAGGGACCTTTGTCTAGACTTTTTCTTAATCCGTGTGTGTGATATGTTCAACGGTAAAAAAGTCTTGACAAAGGTCCCTGTGAGGACCGAAATGTTTACTGAACCTTTATTGATGAAATAAAAATAATAATTATTAAGTCCTGTGAGTGCCTCTTCTTTCTTTGAAGTTTCTACCTATCCACCATAGAGAGCACCCAGGCAATTCCCGTATACAGTGAGTGCTTGGATCCCCAAACTATATACAGTATATATATATATATATATATATATATATATATAGTTTCTCCTGTTACTTGTAGTTTCTGCTGTGTATAGAGGCCCTAGAGTTGCTTCATTGTGTCTCAGGAGAAAGAAAATAGAGGTTTGTTAACATATTTCTATGAAAAAAGAGGAAAGTATTCTGGATCTCCAAAATGTAAATAAAAATACTTTATTGTAATAAATTTAAAATGGACATGGTGAGCACATACAAAAAGGTTTTACGCGTTTTGGCCTGGTCCGTAATCATAAACCTGAACATACACAGGTATGTGCTGTTTAAAAAGGGTAGTGAATGAAGGTTATTGGTTAGTGCTAAACACACCCCTAATTAACCATAAGATCTCTGAACTTTACACAGCTTACAAAATGTACAGGTTGGCAACTAACACAGGGAAGATTTTGAATCAAAGTTACAAAATATAAAATACAACAATTCATAACAATCTATGACGGTTCATATTTTTTGAGCAATATAATATGTCCACAGAAAATGCGGTATAATCCATAAAGCAAATGTACAAAATATATAAAATATATGAAATATATATATATATGTATGAAAAAAAGAGGATAATAGAATTAGCACTAAAGGACCGTGAGAAATTTATATGTATATATATATATATATATATATATATATATATATATATATATATAGTACCAATTTTAAATTTCCACAAAAATAATTTTAAAAACCACAACAAAAATATTTTTCTATATATATTATGGTAAATAAGGTTTTTTCCTTATTGAAGGAATGTGGGCTCAGTTAACACTGACTGCAGTCACTTATTTCTGATTGCAGTACTGATGTGCTGAGTCCTATTTGCTAAAAACACTGTTTATTGAGTATGTATAAAACCACAGAAAAAAACAACCAAAATAAAAACCACACACAAAAAAATAAACATACACCAAACAAAGTTAATGCAGTATTTTGCTCTGGGTCTGGCTATCCGACTGAAACTAACTCGTAGAAAGTATGTAGCAGACAGATGCCAGATCTGAGTATTAACAGAGTAACAAATTTAATCAATATAATAAATATAGTAAAAAATATATTGGGAAGTTTAAAAAGGGGATAAAAATTAATGTGGTAAAAATTCATATGGTTAAAAAATCCATGAGGTGTAAAATTAATAAGGTAAAAATTATTATTTTGAGGTGAAAAAATTAATGTGGTATCAAGCATAAAAATGCTGGTATATAAATAGATTATAATTGGGAGCTTAGGATCGTGTAATTCATACAGAGGAATAAAATTAAAACTAATTGCTGCGATCTAAAAAGGTTAACCTAATAGTAGTGCGCACTACAAGTAAATATTAACGATCATGTAATGTACTTTTTGAAGCTTATAATATGGAATAAATAAGATCAATGGATAGCTTATAAATTGCGAGACTTATCTCAATAAGTAGAAATGTTCGTTGGTGT